>NW_026909167.1:1553750-1907500 GCF_033115175.1 Lepus europaeus | reverse complement strand
TCCCAGGTCATAGCAGAGAGCTGGATTGGAAGCAGAGCAGCCGGGTTTCAAACCAGTGCCCACATGGGATGTAGGCACTTCAGGCCAGGGCATTAACCCACTGTGCCACAGTGCTGGCCCCAAAAAAATATATCTCATTTTCCTTCTGTAGTCATGCCACCTCCTGAGCACAACTGGGAAAGACTTTTTACTTTTACAGACCCTGGTAATTTAAATTGCCCCACCTATATTCTCCAGGTTAATTTCCTTTTTCAGGGAATTAGACACAATCACACTTTCAATCTATTTTGCCATATAGGGTAACACGTTCAGAGGATTAAGACATGTTCAAGGGAAAGGCTGTCTGTTACATATGCCAGGAAGAATTTTCACTTTTTTTTAGATTTATTTTAATTATTTGAAGACAGTTATAGAGAGAGGTACAGCCAAAGAGAGAGGGAGGTCTTACATTTGCTAGTTCACTCCACAAATCACCACAAGGACCAGAGCTGAGCTGATCTAAAGCCAGGACCTTCCTCCAGTTGTCTGACACATGTGCAAGGGCCCAAGGACTTGGTCTATCTTCTGCCTTCCCAGGCCATAGCAGAGAGCTGGATCAGAAGTGGAGTAGCCATGGGGGGTGGGGATGGGGTGCTGTGGCATAGCAGGTAAAACTGCCACCTGCAGTGCTAGCATCCCATATGGGCACCAGTTCGAGTCCCGGCTGCTCCACCTCCAATCCAGCTAAATCTGAGGCAGTTGTTCTTCATTACCTAATTCCACTGTGATGTATTTGTATTCAATCCAAGATAGTTTTTTTTTTTAAAGAATTGTCTAGGGGCGGGCACTGTGGCATACCAGGTAAAACCACCGCCTGCAGTGGTGACATCCCATATGGGCACCAGTTCAAGACCCTGCTGCTCCACTTCTTCTTTTTTTTTTTTGACAGGCAGAGTGGACAGTGAGAGAGAGACAGAGAGAAAGGAGAAAGGTCTTCCTTTTGCCGTTGGTTCACCCTCCAATGGCCGCCGCGGTAGGCGCACTGCGGCTGGCGCACTGCGCTGATCTGATGGCAGGAGCCAGGCGCTTCTCCTGGTCTCCCATGGGGTGCAGGGCCCAAGCACTTGGGCCATCCTCCACTGCACTCCCTGGCCAGGGCAGAGAGCCGGCCTGGAAGAGGGGCAACCGGGACAGAATCCAGTGCCCCGACCAGGACTAGAACCCAGTGTGCCGGTGCCGCAAGGCGGAGGATTAGCCTGTTGAGCCACGGTGCTGGCCGCTGCTCCACTTCTGATCCAGCTCTCTGCTATGGCCTGGGAAAAGCAGTAGAAGATGGCCCAAGTCCTTGGGCCCCTGCACTTGCATGGGAGACCTAGAAGAAGCTCCTGGCTCCTGGCTTTGGATCTGCACAGCTCTGGCTATTGTGGCCAATTGGGGAGTGAACCAACAGATGGAAGACCTCTCTATATCTCTCTCTGCCTCTCCTCTCTCTGTGTAACTCTGAATTTCAAATAAATAAATAAATCTTTAAAAACAAATTGTCTAAATTTCAAGCACATCTCTGCACTGTTACCATCTCTGTTCTTTCTGATGCCATATCAAAAAGAAATAATTGTTGGATGCTTAAAGTTGATGCTTAGAGGAGAATATTCTAGGTTCTTGTGGAAGTCTGAAACAGAAACTTATTGATCACACAGATGATAGTATGGCTATGTATTTTCTGTTGTCACATCAGAATTTTCCTATGTTTTCCCTTAATTACCTTCTGTTGGGCTCATCAAATTTTGAGTTTCAAAAATTGTATTTACTTCAGAAACAGAGATACAGAGGCTCAGAGAGCTCCCATCCACTTGTTTATTCCTCAAATGTCTACATGGCTGCCCAAATTAAAACCAAGTGCTGGGGATCTGGCTTTGTGGCATAGTGGGTAGGGCCACTGCACTGTTGAAATAAAAGATGAGATTGTTTTGCTGTAAGAATTTTTTTGAAATCCACACATACAAGGAGTTTTTGAGAAGTTCATTGATGAGGACAACATTGTGGCATAGCAGGTAAAGCCACTGCTAGGGACAGTGCCATTACATATCAGAGTGCCATTTGGGTACCAGCTTCTCTGCTTCTGATCTAGTTCCCTGGTGGTATACCATGGAAGACAGCAGATGGCCTTGCCACCTATGTGAGGGACCCAGGTAAAGTTCCTGGCTCCCTGGTTCAGCCTGGACAAAATAACAGCCTTAGCAACATTTGGGATGTGAACCAGCAGATGAAAGATCTTTCACTGTCTGTCAGTCTGCCTGTCAAATAAATAAATAAACAATATTAAAAGTTAAAAAAGTGTCCATATGGACTTTTTAAGCTTTATTTTATTTATCTGAAAGGAAGAGTTAGAGAGAGAGAGGGGGAAACAGAGAGAGAAATTTTCCATCTGTTGTTTCACTCCCCAAATGGCTGCAATGGCTGGGATTGGGCCAGACCAAAGGCAGGAGCTAGGAGCTTCTTTCCAGTCTTCCATGTGGGTGCAGGGGCCCAAGTCTATCCTCTGCAGCCTTCCCAGGTGCATTAACAGGGAGCTGGATTGGAAGTGGAGCAACCAGGACTTGAACTGGTACCCATATGGGATGCCAATGCCACAAGCCAGGGCTTTAATCCACTCACCACAATGCTGGACCTGGGTCCATATGGATTTAAAAATGTTTTTAGTCAGGTGAACTTATCTTTAATTCCACTTCTGAAAAGTTGCTCTGGCCCAACCCCAGCAAGACACTTTGTTAAAAGTTTCCTTCTGACAGTTATGTCATAACATTCAAAATACAAGGGCTGTCAGAACTGGGGTACAATAAAAAAAGCTTCTGCAACTTACATCTCTTGTAGCACCACTACTCTTGAGAAGTTAGGCAAACCATCTTTTCAGCAAATACAATGAGTCTCCAGCATTTCTATCTAGCTTAACTTTCAGAGGTGGATGCCCAAGACATATGATGAATCTATATACCACCTTGGCTCTGGCTGCCTTAGTTATTCCTGAAGAGTTTAATAGCCACCCACGTCCAAAGGTGGAAGCACATACACACTGGTAAGGTCATTGCAGGAGCAGATGGTAGAAACTGAGGCTGGAGGTGCTGGTACAGCCCTGTGGGAAGTTTTATTCCTCAGAGGCCAAATAGAGAGCTCCTTCAGGAGAAATCAGTGGAACAAGGACAGTCAGCATAGGAAGAGACAGAAACATTCTCTTCTCCCACTTACTACCTGTCACTTTCTCTTAAAATGGATACGGTATTAACAACATTTAGTCGCTGTGGTTTTTAAAAATCATGATCTAGTACTGCTCTGTTTCTTTTTATCCTGATAGATCATCCTTAGTGCCTGTGGTATCCTATTAGGAATCCCATCAATGACAGTATAGGCTATTCCCAACTCTTCATTAATCAATTCATTTGTTGATGCTTCAAATCTGAGAAGCTTCTTGGACAGGAGGCACACCACAAACTACAGCAGCGCCTAGTCAAAGGTGCTGGATGGTTGCCCCACCCTCCTGCTCCCAACTGCCAAAGGCCACAACCTTGTCAATGCAGGCACCTACAGATGCCCGTAGCACTGAGGCTAGCCTTCCAACTGCTCCCTGGTGCGCTCCTGGCCAGCCGCATGGTGGCCCCACTAGCCCATCACTGTGATCTCTTTACACAGTCAGAATTCCATTGTTCCTTTTCTTGCGGGGAAGGTTAGTTCTAGGTATATAAGGAAAACTTTTATAGAATATTTGCAATTACAAAATTAACACAGATGGAATGTATTTTTATTGTTATTTTTCTTACTGTCAGCATATGGAGCACAAAATAGGCTTCATCTTACATTAGAGACATGTAAAACACAACAAGAGAATGGATTCCCTATTTGCCTGTTTTGTGACCCAGAGCTGAAATGCTGAAGACAAATGCTCTGTAAAAGATATTGGTGTTATAAGACCAGACTGTTATGTCCACCCAATGTGAGTAACAGCATCTGGACAATGCTCAGAGGACCCTGTACAGGGATGTGATGCTGGAATCTACAGCAGCCTCCCATGCTTGGGTGACACTCCCCAGTCATACGCAAATCTACCCATTTCATCCTATTTGGTAAGCAAGTAGCCACCTTATAAGGTGTAATTCTATTTTGGCATAGGATTTGAGTCCCTGAAGTATGTGAGTATCCACATTCTCCAGCAAAGGATTTAAACTGGCCCTTCTGTTGCACATCTCCTGATCCCAAGCCATCGTCTTTCAAAGAACTTGACTTAATGATGACAAATTTCTTCTTTCTTCCTTCCCCTCTTCCTCTCTCTCTCTCTCACCCCTCTCCCCCTTTTCTTGCTTTCATTGAAAGGAAGAGTTACAGAGAGCTCTTCCATCTGCTGGTTCACTCTCCAAATGACCACAACAGCTGGGTGTGGGCCAGACTGAACCCAGGCACCTGGGACTCCATCTGGGTCTCCCCCACATGGAGGGCAGGGTCCCAAATATTTGAGCCATCTTCTGTTTTCCCAGGTGCATTAGCAGAGAGCTGGATTGGAAGTGGAGCAGCCAGGACCCATTGTACACAGAGATTTAACCTGCTGGGCCACAATGCCAGCATAAAGTACAACTAGACTAGATTGTATTTGAGGAACTGCCTGCTGCAGTTGTTTCTCCTCAACCCTTTCCTAATTCGAATCAGTCCCTCCCTTGTGAGATCTCCAGGGCACCCCCACCCCACAAATGACCATATAACTACTCCCAGCTTTTCCAAACCTCCAGACGAAGTATAGGCAGGCAGTGTTTTTGTGTTGCCCACGTGTATAAATACCCTCTTTTCAGTTGAGTTTCTGAAGAGGATAAATGCTTCCCCTCCTCCCTCAGTGCACTTGTCTGTCTCCCAGCCCCACAGTGCGGCAGGAATTGTAATATTCAGGGGACATGAGACCAGAACTGCCTGGCTCTAGACTGCTACACATGAAACAGAAGACTAGGAATACAGCGTGGGACTGAGAGCCCTTAGGAGGGATGAGGTGGAGTAGAGAGCTGGAATGCCAACCAGGGAAGAGACGTAATAATTCAGGGTGTGGGGAACCGCAGGCTGGCCACCTGTGAGAACCTCCTCATCTACATGGTTTGCAACAATCAGTGGACCACAAGTGTTACGAAAACAACCAGGTGAAACAGATGAAACAGAATGGACTCTGCATAACAACTAGGAAGAACCAGGTGAAACAGATGAACTTTCGACCTGAGGCTATACGCGTCCTTTCATCTGATTGGACGATACCAGCATAAAGGGACATTGGGATCTGGGTGGGCTGGCGTGGCCGCGGTCCGGTGGCTGGGAGCCCGGCGTTGAGGTATCTTTCCCCTCCTAACAGGTTCCTGCGTTAGCCGCCATGAGGTGGCCTCCAAGTTGGAGCCAGGAATAAAGCTGTGGTGGTGGAAGAAGCCCTCGCCTGAGCCTCTCAGGTCCGTCAGCGCCTTCCAAGTCGGAGGCTGGGACTAGGAGGAGTCAGCAGAGGTGCTGCACACTTCTCCCGGTTCATCCTGCGGTCCCAGTCCTGAGGAGAGTTGTTCAGACATCAGACACCGGCATCTGCAGTCTCCATGGTAGGCTCTCCTGTGTGCATCCATCCTCCTTGTGTTCTGTTGTCACTGACTGTGCCGGTGTTTTATTTTTTGTCTACACTTTGTTGAAACGGGTTAGTCCCATTAGTCGTGGAATCCTGGTCCGAGTCTGACCTCTATTTCCTTCTCTGACCCTCTTGGATACCCTTGTACATATTGACAGTCGTGTCTGGTGCTATAGTAGTTTTACTTGGATTTTAGTTATTTTATTGTCATTATCCTCCTTCATGTTGATCCTCAGTTTCATTTAAAGTTGCTGTGAAATTCTGTTTCACAACCACAAGGCCCTCTGAGTTCTGATTTAGAGTTATTTTGAGTACTTAGATTCCCTTATATGTATTTGTTGTTATCCTCTTTTTTTTTTTTTTTTTTTTTTGTATTTGTGACTCTAGACAGGACCCAAAGAAGAAACGACCATCTCTTCTCTGGGTTTTATGGTGACTTACTTTCCCCTTCTGTGTTAGCCTCTTAAAGCACTCTGTCAGCTCTAAAAGGGCACAGGAAAGGGTGAGCCTCTTACTTTCTAACATGTGGCTTTTCTCTTCACTTTGTCATTTATCTTGTGGTATAAATATTTTTTAATTTCCTATAATCCCAGTAATCTGTGTTTCTTTAATGCCTGGCTTTTGGCACCACATCCAATAAATCATTTTCTGGACTGATGTCTTAGGGCTTTTTCCTGTTCTGTTAGTGCTTTTGTAGTTTTAGATTTTATGTTTGAGCATGAAATCTATTTTTTAGTTATTTCATATAAATATTTAGATGTATCCAATTTATTTTAAATGTGGATGGCACATTTTTTTCAGCAGTATTCATTGAAGAGACTACGCTTACTACATTTTATATTCTTGGGACCTTATTTGAAAATCAGTTAACTGTCAATTCTTCAGTTTATTTCTGGGCTTTCCATCCTATTCCAGGGGTCAGCGTTTCTGTTTTTGTGCCAGCACCATGGTGTAGCTTGGTAATATATCTAGCTTTGGTGTTTTTGCTCAAGATTGTTTTGGCAATTCTTAGTCTTTTCTGTTTCCACACAAATTTTAATTTTTTTTTCTGCTTCTGTGAAGAATGACATTAAAATTTTGATTGGGATTGCATGAAATATCTACATTGTTTTGTGTGAGTAGGAAGGACATTTTAACAGTATTATTTTTCTGATCTATGAACATGGACTAGCTTTCCATTGTTTCTACTGTCATCAGTTTCCTTTATCCGTATGTCACACTTTTGAGTATACAGATCATTCTCCTTATTGGTTAATTCAATCATAAGTAGTTTTATTTTATGATGTTTAAATGAGGCTTTTATTTTAACTTTCTTTTTTTAAAGATTTATTTATTTGAAAGGCAGAGTTACAGAGAGGCAGAGGCAGAGAGAGAGAGAGAAGTCTTCCATCCACTGGTTCACTCCCCAAATGGCTGCGGTGCCAGAGCTGGGCTGATCTGAAGCCAGGAGCCAGGAGCTTCTTCCAGGTATCCCAAGCAGGTGCAGGGACCCAGGGACCTGTGCCATCTTCTACTGCTTCTCAGGCCATAGCAGAGAGATGGATCGGAAGTTGAGCAGCTGGGACTGGAACCACTGCCCACATGGGATGCTGGCACTGCAGTCAGCAGCTTTCCCCCTAAACCACAGTGTGGCCCCCCACAATGTATTTTTAATTACTGCTTTAAACTCTGTCATTTCCTTTTCTTGCTGGTTTTCTTATTTAGTGTTTTGCTAAATTTGTTGAGCTATAACATTAGGTAATTAAATTCTTTATTTGATATCTTCTTTTTTGTTGTGGTGATATTGTACTATATTTTGCTACATCCTATGTTTTGTATGCTGTGTTTCCTTATTTTCTTCAAGGTATTTTTAGCTTCCCTCTTAACTTTTTGTTTGATCCTGTAGTTTTTTTAGGGTTGTATATGGCTTAGTTCCTACCTATTTGTAAATTTTCTATTTTGTCTATTAATTTCTATTTTCAGACCACTAGGGTGTGAAATTATACTTGATGTGAGTTTAATCTTAAATTTGTTATTACTTTTGTGGCTTAATGTATGACCACATATATTCTATGTGTACGTTGGATGCCTTTTGATTTTAGTGTATTGTTCTTGGAGAAAATTTTTTTTTTTTAGATTTATCCCAAAAGTTACCTCTAGCAAGGTCAGAAGTACCTGTCCTTGGGAGCTTCCAGTCTTATCATGAGGTCTTTGATTCTAATAAATCTTGCTTTTAAATCTCAAAAAAATTACTTTCCTATTTATTTATTTGGGAGGCAGAGCTACAGAGAGGGAGAGACAGAGAGAAAGGTCTTCCATCTGCTGGTCCACTCCCCAAATAGCTGCAACAGCCAGAGCTGAGTCAATCTGCAGCCCAGAGCCAGGAGCTTCTACCAGGTCATCCGCAGGGGTTCAGGGGCCCAAGCACTTGGGCCATCCTCCACTGCTTTCCCAGGCCCTAGCAGAGAGCTGGATCAGAAGAGGAGCAGCCAGGACTAGAACTGGCACCCACATGGGATGCCTGCACCATAGGTGGAGTCTTATCTCACTATACCATAACACCAGCCCCCAAAATGTTTTATATATGTCTGGTAGGACCATTGGTTCCTAATGCATAATGCAGTCCCAATGTTTTATTTTTTTTAATCCAGATGATCTATTGTTGAAAATGGGGATTTGAAATCCCTGTCTTTATTGTGTGATAGTCTGTTTTCCTTTAGATTTCTTACCTGTATTCCTGTGTTTTAGAGAGAGATGTTCTGAATTTAGGTGTGTGTATAATTTTATATCCACTTGATAAACTGATACTTTATCACTATACAGTGACCTTTGTCTCTTTGTTACAGCTTTGGCCTAAAGTCTGATTCAGTTGATCTAACTTATAGTTAGCTCTGATTGTTGCTTTTCATTTACATTGATTATCTCTTTCCATCCCTTCACTTCCAATCTTAATTGTCCTTTAAAGTAAAGCGGTTCACTTGGCTAATCCTATGCCTGGGCGCCGGCACCCCGGATTCTAGTCCCATTTGGGGTGCTGGATTCTGTCCTGGTTGTTCCTCTTCCAGTCCAGCTCTCTGCTGTGGCCCAGGAGGGCAGTGGAGGATGGCCCACATTCTTGGGCCCTGCACCCATATGGGAGACCAGGAGGAAGCATCTGGCTCCTGGCTTTGAATCAGCACAGCCCACCAGCTGTAGCATCCATTTAGGGGGTGAACCAACGAAAAGAAGACCTTTCCCTCAGTCTCCCTCTAACTCTGCCCGTCAAAAAAAAAAATTAAAAAATTAAAGTAATGAGTTTCCTGTATCCTCTATATAGTTATATCTTTATTTTTTGTTTTATTATCCATCCATTGTTTGCCTTTTATTTAAAGAGTTCATTTACATTCAAAATAATTATTAAGAGGTGAGGAATTATTACTATTTTATTGATATTATTGTTCTATAAATTCATCTTTTTTTTCATCTCTAGCCTATATCCTTTGTGACTCGATGACTTTCTATAGTGATATACTTTGAATCTTTTAAAAAACCTTTTTGTTATCTCTGAGGGTATTTCAAGAAGTTAATGAAGTTAGAATTAAAATATGTTTATTTTGGTGAAAAATATTTTGAAATTTTTGCATAGCATTTTGAAATTACACATTTTCCTGAACTTTTTTTTTATTTACTTTTTATTTAATGAATATAAATTTCCAAAGTACAGCTTATGGGTTACAATGGCTTCCCCCTCCCAAAACTACCCTCCCACCCACAACCCTCCCCTTTCCTGCTCCCTCTCCCCTTCCAATCACATCAAGATTCATTTTCAATTCTCTTTATATACAGAAGATCAGTTTAGTATATATTAGGTAAAGATTTCAACAGTTTGCCCCATATAGCAACACAAAGTGAAAAAAGTACCGTTGGAGTACTAGTTATAGCATTAAATAAGAGTGTACAGCACATTAAAGACAGAGATCCTACATAATATTTTTTTAAAATTAATTAATTTTCTATGCCATTTCCAATTTAACACCAGGTGTTTTTTTTTTTTTCATTTCCAATTATCTTTATATACAGAAGATCGATGCAGTATATAATTAGTAAAGATCTCATCAGTTTGTACCCACGCAGAACCACAAAGTGTAAAAATACTGTTTCAATACTAGTTATAACATCACTGCACATTAGACAACACATTAAGGACAGATCCCACATGGGACGTTAAGTACACAGTGACTCCTGTTGCTGACTTAACAATTTGACACTCCTGTTCATGGAGTCAGTAGTTTGCCTAGTGGTTTCCCTAATTCTTCTATTAAAAAAAAAAGAACACTCATAGCTGCTACTTTAAGTTGAGAGCCTTAATTCTGATATCATTCACAGACTATCCTTTTACTCCCCCTCCTACATTTTATGTTGGAATGTCACATTTTCACCTTATACTTTGTATCATTTAGGAAATATTGCAGCTATAGTATTTTATTTATTTAAGAAATAGAGATATAGATGGAGAGAGGTAGAGACAGAGAAAAGGTCTTCTGTGTGCTGGTTCACTCCCAAAATGGCCACAACAGCTGGAGCTGGGGCGATCTGAAGCCAGGAGCCAGGAGTTTCTTCCAGGTATCTCATGCAGATGCAGGGGCCCAGGCACTTCAGCCATTTTCTACTGCCTTCCCAGGCCATAGCAGAGAGCTGGATTGGAAGCAGATCAGCCAAGACATGAACCCGAGACAAGAACTGGTGCTGACATGGGATGTCAGGGCCACAGATGGAGGCTTAGCACACTGTGCCATAGCTTCAGCCCCTGTAGAGTGTCTTTTAACCTTTTACTAGTGATACAATTTATCAGTCCTCCATCATTACAATATTAGTGGTTTGAATCTGATACTGTATACACACTGGCTAATGAGCTCTGTATTTTCACATGATTTCTTTTTATTTATTTTTATTTTGACAGGTAGAGTTATAGACAGTAAGAGACAGAAGAAAAGGTCTTCCTTCTGTTGGTTCACTCCCCAATTGGCCACTATGGCCAGCGCAGCACCGATCTGAAGCCAGGAGCCAGGTGCTTCTTCCTGGTCTCCCATGTGGGTGCAGGGGCCCAAGCACTTGGGCCATCCTCCACTGCCCTCCTGGGCCACAGCAGAGAGCTGGACTGGAAGAGGAGCAATCAGGACTAGAACACGGTGCCCATATGGGAAGCCAGCACCGCAGGTGAGGATTAGCCAAATGTGCCATGATGCCAGCCCCTCACATTGATTTCTTTATACTGGTTAGTATCCTCTTCCTTTCCCTTGAAGAATTTCCTTTAGCAGTTTTTCCAGTGAATGGTGATAAACACCTTTATCATTTTTTGTTTGAATAAAGTTTCTTTATTTTCCAGTTTTGAAATACAGAATCACTGAAAATAATACATTGATTCACATTTTCTTGTTTACTTCTTTTAGGACTTTGAATAAACCATACCACTCCCTCTGGACTGCAAAGTTTGTGCTGAAAAATATATTAACAGTCTTATTACAGTTCCGTTGTACACAGTGAGTTGTCTTTCCAACACTACTCTCCAAATTATCTCTAATTCTTTAAGTGAAGAGCCAATTTTTCAAACCTTCCTTTTAATGTAAAATGTAAAAATGTGCATTTCCTTCCCTGACCCTCTATCCTCCACCCTCCTTTCTTTACTCTTAACCCAAAATGTACCCATTTCCTTTCTTCAAAAGTTTCAGAGCAGGAATCTTGCATCTCTTGTGCTCGTGTCACAGCCCTATGCTCCTGCCCCAGGCCCTGACTTGCTCTGACACACACAGCAGCAGCAGGGATGGTGCTGTGCCTCTTGTCCACTGGATATGCTGAAAGTTACTCCCTGTGTGAAATTTTCCTGGGTAAGGTACCCTGCACTGGTTTCTTCATGCTGGATTCACCCCAAGGGTTAGGGAGGTGGGGGTGATATTGAGGCCTGAGTTTCTGAGGGATCCCTGCTTCTTCAGGGCAGTCTCTTCCTAAGGAGACATGTCTGGGGCAGGGCAGGGAGGCAGGAAGCACAATAGGAAAGGGGTAAATGGAATGTTTGAAAAAGGTGTTGAAAGTACACCAGCAGTTTGGGGAAGTTTCATACAGATATACTTGCTGGCCAAGGATGGTAACTGCCCTTTGGAGAGCTCAGATACGTGCATGGGACAGGACTAGGATATCCTTGGTGACCCTGGTATTCTAGCATTCATGCTATTCAGTCACACCCTGGCATTGAATACAGGGATCAACATCCCAGTATCATGTCTCTAGAAGGAAGAATCTCAGTGTTTAACAGCCTTCTCTCCAAAACCTACACATATCCTCTCCAGGGTGAGTCTTTGTCACAATCTTTCTTGTGTTGTGGTCCTCCTTTTCTCCTGGGCATTCCCCTTTTGTTCTCCCTCCTCTTGGTGAAAAGTGACTTTCACCTGTGTCCTTCCCATGACTGTCATTAAGATGGTTATTGTACAAGGCTAAGTCAGAGACTCTTTGTGTGCTCAGTTGTATAGACATGTAGATGGCACCTGACTCTTAATGAATAGCGCTCCCCTCCACATGCCAAGGCTGCTGTGGCAGTGTTGGTATGGGTTAAACAGAACCCTCCAGCTTGCATCTCCTGTTCCCAGCCCTTAAACCATTGTCACTTTTCTGTGTTTTTACATTTCCATCAGACCCTAGAACTTTTGTTTTCATTTTGAAAGGGAAATGAGTTTATTGAGAAGACTGAGAACACAGGTATCACATAACAGTTTAGCTCAGTTGCTCTATACTTTCAGGTGCAATGGAGAAGTCATTTGAGACATAGACTCCTAGGAGTACTCTCTCATCTGGCCTTGTACTAGGCATCCACTTTGTCATCTCTTTCCCTTACATGTCTGTTCCCCCTTAATCTGTCCTCAAAGCCTATGGCAACTTCATTAGGGTGCATGATGTGTTAGAGTAAATGTCCCTTTGTCTATAGCACAGTCTTTAGCACAGGAATGCCCCTGGCCAGAATGTCCTCACTGTAGGCATATTACAGCCTTATTGTTGAGAATGCACATGTTCTTGTTAGAATGTGACAAAAAGTAGACATGCTCAGACATCAGGTAACAGCACTGGAAACAGCAATCTAAAGTCACTTGAAGTCATACTTAGTGGCCCATCCTGTTTTACCTGCTCTTATGTGGGTCTTTTTGAAGTGACTCCACTTATCTCCTACCACTTATCTCCCAGATACTTTTGAGGTCTCAGAATGAAGAGATGTATTCTTCAGGTTTTCATTGTTGTTGCTAGGGCTTGAGACACAGCACCCCTAAAATGATAGTAGGAAACCAGAATACACTGCCCCAACATTCACTGCTCTTCAATATTATGTGCTGATTATTCTGGGAAACTGTAAGCACCAAGAAACTGTGCAGTGTGCTTTGTTAATAAAAGTTTACATCTATAAAAATATTAGAATTATTATCCTATTATTCTAGTAGTAGACTAGTATTAGTAGTATTCTAACAAACATTTCAGGAAGAAGGGGCTCTGGACAAGCATTACTACCAAAGAGGGTTTTTATCTATTTTGAGCCTTTAGCTGCTGACACATTAGATTGTGAGTCAGTTCTATGTCCTTTCCAATCAGATTACATTAGAATTACATACTTCAGTGCAGTAAGAGATTCCTTTTATATATTGCTCACAGATGCTACATTCTTTTTTATAATATATGTTATAAAAAAAGGCAGGCTATACTTGTATATGTGGACTAAACATATGGAAATGTTACCCACAAAATGTGGCTCTTATAGTCTGCAGCTTTGTAATGTAGAATTTTAAGGGGCTCCTGTATGGCAAAGACTTTAGCTTGGGAAGTTTAGTGTAAGACTCAAATTCTGTGCTTAGCTTCTTGGAGGAGGCCTACTATGGGCCTGTGTTTCAAAAGACAAAGTCTATCATGCAGAATTCAATGGATGTGCTTTGAATTAGCCTCCAGCACTTCACTTTAGCCATGGACACACTCATTGTGTTTCCTTTAGAAAGAAGGAAGGTAAATATCAAGAGTTTACTGCTTGGAAAGCTTTGTCTTACCCTTTTAGTGTTTGTGGTGAACTTCTGGTGATTTATGAAGTGATTCTGTGAAAGTTCTATGAGTATTTATAGGGAATAAGTCTTGTAGGTTTATATGTACACATACACACAATCAGAACATTCCTTTAGCTCTTTTTCTCAAGACTCAAGACTACTATGGTAAAGTGATCTGATTATGGACTTAGTGAATAAATGTAACTCATTGTTATTGGATGCTGTTTTGATGTCATAGCCATGCTTTTCCATTAATTTTAATTTCCCCACTATACTGTGCATTTCAAGAGGTCTGTTCGCTCAAGAATAAGCCTAATGACTCAAAGGATATACTGGATTTGGGACTTGATCAAGACAGCACTGTGATCATCTCAGAGTGGGAGGCAGCTACATATAGCCTGTGAGCAGTGCATGATGAGAAAGATGTGGAGGCACCCTGTGGTCAGCTCCTTGTATGCATGTCATTGTCTGCTACTTTAGATCCACTCATGTGTGAGCTCTGCTGAGAGGGAAATACTCTGTAGTCAACTGGAACTCATTCAGCCAAAACCTTGATTTTTGCATCCCTACTACCTATTGACTGGACTTCTATGTGCATATTTTGAGCTTAACTATACCTCTATTATCTCATTCAGATAGTAAGAACTAGATAAAGAGAGTACAGATTATGATCAATGATCACTGTTAGTAAGCAGCCAAAATATGATTTAAATTAGGATCTGGGGCAGGCATTTGGCCTGGTGGTTAAGATGGTACCTGAGACACCTAAATCCCATGTTAGAGTGTCTAAGTTTGAGTCTTAGTTCTCTCCAAATTCCAGCTTTCTGCTGATGCACACCTATCATTGATTTCTCACTGCCCCATTTGGAGACCTGAATTGAGTTCATGGCTCCCAGATACAGCCTGGCCCATCCCTGGCCATTATAGTCATTTGAAGAGTGAACCACCCAATGGGACTCCCTCCCTCTCTCTATCTGAAGCTCTCTGTCCCTCAAGTAGATTAATTAATATAATTTTAAAAATACAAACATTAAGGTCTGCTTAGCTTTCTAAAAAATATTTATTTATTTGTAAGTCAGAGTTATACAAAGAGAAGGAGAGACAGAGATTGTCTATCCACTGGTTCACTTAGCACATGATTGCAATGGCTAGAGCTGGGCCAGTCCAAAGCTGTCGGAGGCCACCCGACAAACCACACAGAGACGCAGCACTCAGTCAATTCATCACCACATTTATTGCCTCATCATGTTCCAGGCCAAGGTAGGGGGCCCAGTGATGAGGATCTGGAGGCCATCTCCCTGGGGAAACTTTTCAACCTCCAGCCCCGAGCACACAGAAAGACAAGGATATATACCCCAGGCCCCATACAGATAACATTCATTGTGTGCAATCATGCATAGCACAGGAACAAAACAAGTTTACAAGGTAGCAAAGATCAGGGTACAAGCTCTGCTGATAGAGCAAAGAACATCATAAACCTTCATCAGAAGTCACATCCTGCCTGCAGGAATGTGGGACAAAGAGTCTTGTGCCTTCCGAACAATAAGCACAGGAAACAGGATTAGATAAGGGACAGCCTTAGCCTGCTGTATCTTATGTCGGGCCAGGGCCACTAGCCCTGACACAAAGCATGGAGCCAGGAGCTTCTTTCAGGTTTCTCATGTGGATGCTGGAGCCCAAGCACTTGGGTTGTCCTCTACTGCATTCTGAGGTACACTAGCAGGGAGCTGGATCACAAGTGGGGCAGGTGGCAGCTAAACCTGCTGTGCAACAATGCCAGCCCTGATCTGTTTAATATTTAAACTTGAGTTGTTTGGGGGCCATAGGTAAGCCTTAAAAGCAAAAGTGTTAATTTTAAAAAGCTGTGGATGTATTTGAAAAGCTGGAAATTAGAAGACTAAGCACATTGATCTGTATAAGATCTGCAGCTGCAAAGGATGATAGGCTGAGTGAACAATCAACTTCTCTTGACTCTTGTTAAAATTATGAGTTGGTGGCCGGTGCTGCAGCTCAATAGGCTAATCCTCCACCAGTGGTGCCAGCACCCTGGTTTATAGTCGTGGAGACCAGGAGAAACACCTGGCTCCTGGCTACGGATCAGTGTGGTGCACCAGCTGCAGCAGCCACTGGGGGGTGAACCAACGGAAAAAGGAAGACCTTTCTCTCTGTCTCTCTCTCTCACTGTCTATTCTGCCTGTCAAAACATTTTTTTGAGCTGGAAGGTACTTACAGACAATTGACACCTTTTTTTAAAAAAATTTGAGACAGAGAGATAAGAGAAACAGAAACAGAGAAGTCTCCCACCTTCCAACCCAACTTACATATAAATTTCTGCAGTGCACAGGCCAAGGACTGAAAACACAGTCCTTCTCTTCCATGTAAGTGGCAGAGACAGAATTAAATGAGCCCTAACTTGGTGTCTCCTGGGGTGGGCATTAGCAGGAAGCTGGAGGTGGGAGCCAAGACAGTATATGAACTCAGGTAACCTAACATGGGACAAGGGCATCTTAAACCTATATCTTAATCACTAGGGCAATCACTAGATCAAATGCTCCAACTAGATCCTCGATCTCATGAGGCCAGAAGTGTCATGGTTTATATTCTTATGACAATGAGGACAATCAGGATGCAGGGAACTGTAAAATCCAAAAATAACAAGGATGATCTCTGTAAATCCTGTACCAGAGAGAACACTCTTCAGGGTGGTATGAGTGCCATTTATAACAAAATGTAGCTGAATTTGCCAACATTGTGTACTCTTTTTTAAAATTAATTAATTTTTTGACAGGCAGAGTTAAACAGTGAGAGAGAGAGAGAGACAGAGAAAGGTCTTCCTTCCATTGGTTCAACCCCCAAATGGCCACTATGACTGGTGCACTGCACCGATCCAAAGACAGGAGCCAGGTGCTTCCTCCTGATCTCCCATGCGGGTGCAGGGCCCAAACACTTGTGCCATCCTCCACTGCCTTCCCAGGCCACAGCAAAGAGCTGGACTAGAAGAGGAGCAACTGGGACAAGAACCCAGGGTGCTGGTGCTGCAGGCAGAGGACTAGCCAAGTGAACTGTGGCGTTGGCCAACATTGTGTACTCTTAAAATGGCTTCACAAATTTATTTATTTATTTATTTATTTTTGACAGGTAGAGTGGATAGTAAGAGAGAGACAGAGAGAAAGGTCTTCCTTTTTGCCATTGGTCACCCTCCAGTGGCAGCTGCGGCTGGTGCATCGTGCTGATCCAAAGCCAGGAGCCAAGTGCTTCTCCTGGTCTCCCATGTGGGTGCAGGGCCCAAGCACTTGGGCCATCCTCCACTGCCTTCCCGGGCCATAGCAGAGAGCTGGCCTGGAAGAGGGACAACTGGGATAGAATCTAGCACCCTGAATGGGACTAGAACCCGGTGTGCCGGCGCCGCAAGGCGGAGGATTAGCCTGTTAAACCACGGCGCCGGCCGGCTTCACAAATTTAAATAGATTTTTCTGTAAAATAAATATCAATTAATTAGTCTTATTTAAATGCTGCACTTTATATAATCTTCATAATACACTTTATATAATCTTCATGATACTATGTTTAAAATATATGATGATGATATCATCTTATATATTTCTATACTGTAGAAAAGGTAGATATTTGTTATAGATAACACATTTCAGAATGTATTTTGGCCTTGTGTAAGGAAATACTGTTTAACCTGAAGGTGTTATAGTTTAAGTAGTTTATTTTTTGAAAGATTTTATTTACTTTTTTAAGAGGTAGAGATACAGAGATAGAGGGAGAGAGAGAAAGGTTTTTCATCTGCTGGTTCACTCCTCAAATGATCACAATGGCTGGGGCTGGGTTGATCTGAAGCCAGGAGCCAGGAGCTTCTCTTCCAGGTTTCCCACATGGATGCAGGGGCCCAAGCACTTGGGACATCTTTCACTGCTTTTCCAGGCCATAAGCAGAGAGCTGGATAAGAAGTAGAGCAGAGCCGGTGCCGTGGCTCAACAGGCTAATCCTCTGCCTTGCGGCACCGGCACACTGGGTTCTAGTCCCAGTTTGGGCGCCAGATTCTGTCCCGGTTGCCCCTCTTCCAGGCCAACTCTCTACTGTGGCCCGGAAGTGCAGTGGAGGATGGCCCAAGTGCTTGGGCCCTGCACCCCATGGGAGACCAGGATAACCACCTGGCTCCTGCCATCGAATCAGCATAGTGCGCCGGCCACAGCGCGCCTACCGCAGCAGCCATTGGAGGGTGAACCAACGGCAAAGGAAGACCTTTCTCTCTGTTTCTCTCTCTCACTGTCCACTCTGCCTGTCAAAAAAATAAATAAATAAAAAATTTTAAAAAAAAAAGTAGAGCAGCCAGATATGAACCGGCACCCATATGAGATGCCAGTGCCACAGGTGGAGGCTTAGCCTACAATACTACAGTGTCAGTCCCTCAAAGTAGTTTATATAAGAAGTTTGGTTGTCTTCATAATTCTACTTAGTGAGAATATATATACCTAGTGTGTATATATATTTTACATCTTTTGCTTTTAGCTGCTTAACTTTTAAAGCCCTCTAGTTGGTTTGTGGAAGAATTAAGCAGTTCTGTTCAGTCACCACTGCTCCCTGGGCTGTTGGGTGGTTTTCATCTCTTTTGGTCTCAGCAATGTGGAAAGAACCAAAACACTCCTCCCTCTGTAACTCTGGAGGCCTCTTAGTCAGTTTCTCCCAATGGGAAGCTTCTGGTCAGTTCTGCTCTTGCCCATATTATCCAATAGCTCAGTGATCCTGCTAAAGTGCTTTGTTGTGGGACATTCTCTTTGACATTTCCCTCCCTGTATTAAAAATGACAAGGCAATGAATGCCTTACATATTACTCATTTACAAAGAGACCTGAGGTGTATAAGGCAGGGGATCTTGATATCAGGAAGTCAGATAGGCTTGTTTACAAAATAAGGATTGATGTAAATATTGAGGTTTATTGGATTTCTAAAAAAAGATAATTTATTTGAAAGTCCATTACAGAGAAAGAGGGAGAGACACAGAGATCTTCTATATGCTGGTTGATTCCCTAGATGGGTGCAACAGCCAGTGGTGAGTCAGGCTGAAGCCAGGAGCAAGGAGCTTATATTGTGTCTTCCATGTGGGTGGAAGGGGCTGAAACACCTGGGCATCTTCTACTGCTTTTCCTAGGTAATTAATAGAGAGCTGGATCAGAAGTGAAAAAGCTGGGACATGAACTGGCACCCATAAGTGATGCTGGCATAGCAGGCAGTGATGCTACTTGCTACCCCACAACACCAGACCCCAAAATACTGATTTTTGATAGAGATTCTTTTGGATATTTTATTCCCTGTCTTCCCCCACCCTTTATTCTCTTACACATATGTTCCAGGTAGATTATGTTTAGAAGATAATCCTACTATGATTTATTTCTAGTAAGGATTGTTTATCAGGATTAATAAATTTTAATGGTTTTAAGAATTTTTTTTCCATTTATTAAACTTTTATTTAATGAATATAAATTTCCAAAGTACAGCTTATGGGTTACAATGGCTTCCCCCTCCCATAACTTCCCTCCCACCCGCAACCCTCCCCTTTCCCACTCCCTCTCCCCTTCCGTTCACATCAAGATTCATTTTCAATTCTCTTTATATACAGAAGATCAGTTTAGTATATATTAGGTAAAGATTTCAACAGTTTGCCCCATATAGCAACACAAAGTGAAAAAAGTACCGTTGGAGTACTAGTTATAGCATTAAATAAGAGTGTACAGCACATTAAAGACAGAGATCCTACATAATATTTTTTTTAAAAATTGATTAATTTTCTATGCCATTTCCAATTTAATGCCAGGTTGTTTTTTTTCATTTCCAATTATCTTTATATACAGAAGATCAATTCAGTATATAATTAGTAAAGACCTCATCAGTTTGTACCCACACAATTACATGCAACTGAAAGACCACATTATAAAGAAATTGGGTACTATTTTAATTCTAAGAATTAATAAAGTAACCTAATATGCAGTGATGAAGTTAAGAATCCAGCAAAGATAAAAGTCTGCAAAATCTAAAAATGCATGTAGAGGATGGGCAATGAAATAGTAGTTAAGATGCCAGTTATGATATCTGCTTTCCACATTGGAGGGTCTGAGTTCAGATTCAGACTCTGACTCCTGATTCCAGTTTACTGCCAGTATGGGCCTTGGAAGGCAGCTCAAGTATTTGGGTCCTTGCTGTCCATGTGGGAGATCTGAATTGAGTTCCCAGCACAGAGCTCTGGCCAAATACAGCCCTGACTGTTGCAGCATTTAGTAAGTGAGTCAAGAGATGTGAGCTCTCTTTCTTTTTCTTTCATTCTTCCCCACCCCCATCCCTTTGCCTATCAAACATGCCTGTAGAAATTCATGGTGCAATCAGTCTTTGGATTGATAGAAATTCTCCTGAAGAGATGCTTACATATTGACTTAAAAATGTATAATTGTAATCATATAAATGATCATATTTCATATTTCCCCTGTATTTTCCCTGTAGTATCACTGTAGTTTTACATCATTCAAAAGCTTTTTAGCATAGTGATTTTTTTTCAGTGTAAAGCAAAAACATTCCCAAGTTATTCCTTAGGTTTCCATTCACCTCTTTTCAAATGATTCCCAGTCTTTACCTCATTTCTCTTAAAACTAGCATTTCCAACTAAGGTACAGAAAAGGGAAATCTTTCTTAAAATTATTTTATTTTATTTGAGAGGCAGAGGTACAGAGACAGAGCGATCTTGCATCACTTGTTCACTCTCCAAATGACCACAGTAGCCAGGACTGGGCAAAGTAGAAGTTCATCTGGGTCTCCATGTGGGTAGCAGGTCCCAAACACCTGGGGCATCAACTGATGCTCACCCAGGTGTGTGAGCAGGAAGCTGGATCAGAAGCAAAGCTGGGAGTGGCGCTGTGGCATAGTGGATGAAGCTGCTGATTGCGGTGCCGGCATCCTGTATGGGAACTGGTTCAAATCCTAGCTGCTCCTTCCAATCCAGCTTTCTGCTATGGCCTAAGAAGGCAGTAGAGGATGGCCCAAGTCCTTGGGCCCCTGTGCCTCTGTGGGAGACCTGGAGGAGGCTCCTGGCTCCTGGCTTCAGATCAGCACAGCTCCAGCCATTGCGGCCATTTGGGGAGTGAACCCGCAGATGGAAGACCTCTCTCTCTCTGCCTCTACCTGTGTCTCTGCCTTTCAAATAAATAAATAAATATTAAAAAAACTAATCAGGACTTAAACTGGCAGCCAGATATGTAACCTGCTGTACCACAGTGCCAGCCCAAAAGTGAAGTCTTGAAATGAGTCATGCATAGTTGTTCTACAATAGTATAGGTGCTGTGGCCTAACAGGTGGGGCCACCACCTGTGGTGTCGGCATCTCATAAGGTCACTGATTCAAGACCTGGCTACTCCACTTCTGATCCAGCTATGGCCTGAGAAAGCAGTAGAAGATGGCCTAAATCCTTGGGCCCCCACACCCACATGGGAGACCCAGAGGAAACTCCTGGCTCCTGGCTCTGGGTCGGCTCAGCTCCAGCTGTTGTGGCCAATTGGGGGAGTGAACCAGTGGGTGGAGGATCTCTCTCTCTCTCTCTCTGCCTCTCCTCTCTGTGTAACTCTGACTTTCAAGTAAAATAAATAAATTTTTAAAAAAGTTCTGTTCACAGGCATTTGTGTGTGTATATATGTATATGTATATATACATATATATTTTATATATACATTTATATATGTATATATACATATAAATGTATACCAAAATGGATTATATATTAAAAATAAAACATTTGGAAAGGGACTATTTAAATCAAAGTCATAGTACAATAAATTTGTGTCCTTATTACATAATATTTGTATGTTGTTTATAATTCTTGATATGTTAAGACTTCAAGGATTTAGAAAGAATAATGTTTAATAATGTGTGATTGATGTAATTACTGAACATTGATGGTAGTAAAGTTAGATATAAATTTCAGATTTTTTTCCAGTGTCAGCATTCTGTCTTATTACATTTTATTCGTATTTCCAGATAGATGCAAAAGCAACATTTTTGGTATAATCTTTTTACAGCATTAGTTCTCTCTTTTATAAAATGTTTTGGTTAAGTTTATCAGATTTAGGCATTTGAGAAAAAAAGAATCTTAGAAGGCCTAGGATCTGAAAAGTGAAAATCAGCAATTCAAATCAATACAGGTTACCTGTAAATATCCTCACATAATATCTCAATAAGTTAGAAATTAGCATCAGGAAAACTCTTCTAAAGATGTTCCTTGGCTAGGTAGTCTAAAAGTCTAAAACTCTTAAACTGAATCACAACTTACATTATTTAGGAGAAAATGATTTGTAAAAGTCATTGGCCTTAAAGCTGTCAGTGTCAAAGTCCACGTTGGACTGAATGAAGGGCATCTCTCACTGGTGCTCTTTATAAGGCATAGTTAGTGACACCAGTTTGTTTTTAGCTTCCATCATGGCAGTTTGTTAACAGAAAGCCATCTGGTCAGTCAGCAACCACAACTATCGCCTTTCCTGTGGGTGCTGTGTGAGTGTCTGGGGTGACCTCCTCAATCATACCCAAGGGGGCTGACTGGGCCCTAGGTCCAGGGGTCTTGGTTTTGTTTCCTCTTGTGGCCCAGAGTTTGATTTGTAGGGCAGTGATGCCCGACTGCTTGCACCTCTGGGCCACGTCTGGCCAGCCAACATGGCAGCATATGGTGAGGATTTATCTAGGTCAGCCTTCACCTTTGTCCCACCTGTCACTTGCCAAATGGTTTCCTTGACAAACAGTGACATGGACAAAGGTGTCATTGAAGGATGCCAAGAAGTGACAGATACCAAAGATACTCTTTCAGAAACCTGGTATCCCAGCTAATGACCTGTTCTTTTCCTTCTCTTTGTGAGGTGTTACTTCTGTGTGTCTTCTTCAGACTCTACCACTGAATGAGAGGGCAAGGCCAAGACACCAGTTTTTACAAAAAGGAGTTCACTTGGGTGGCCAGCATAGGAGGTAAGGGCTCTTGCTCCAAACCACCTGTTTCCTTGTTGCTCAGGGAAGGCTTTGCCATAGGCACAGAACAGAAGCTGGGGGAAATTCAGGAGGAGTCTCAGGCTTTTCAGGAATGGCCTTGTATGTTTGTTCTGTGCACTGGAAGATTCCCAGGTGATCTGGTCTTGTGATCAGTGATAGCGTATCTTTGCATTGTTACACTTGGACACATCTGTCCTAGGAGATATTTTTGAAATAAGCAGCAATTGTCTTCTCAATAAACAATTTGCATGTAGCTGGTGATATATAACAAAGTTGAAGAAATTGGTTTCTTTTTGCTGGCAGGGCAAGGGAAGGAACCCTTATGAGGAAACCATTTTTTTCCTTTTAAATATTTTATTTGAAAGGTGAAGTTATGGGGTATAGTTGGGGGGGTGGGAGACAGAGATCTTTCTTTGACTGGCTCACTCCCCAAATGGCCACAGTGGTTGGGCTGGGTCAGTCCAAAGCCAGGAGCCAGGAGCTTCTCCCATGTCTCCCATGTGGGGCCCAAGTATTTGGGGCATTATGCAGAGAGCTTGATCAGATGTAGAGCAGCCAGGATTTGAACCAGCACCCATATGGGATGCCAGTGCTGTAGTTGGCAGCTTTACCCACTGTACCACAATGCTGGCCTCACCTTTCATATTTTGGATGAGCCTCTTACAATATTACTTTATTAATTATTTTTTTAATTTATTGATTTTTATGTATCTTTTTAGTGTTTTCCTTGTGCCAGAATCTTTTGAGGCTTGTCCAATTGAACCAGAGAGAGACATTCTCTCTCCAACCTGTGAGAGGCCTTTATATAAACAGGTAAACAAAGAAGAAAATGTTTCTGGCAATAAGCACTGCAGCTTCTTGAATAAGGGTAAAGGGACAGGTAGCACTGGCTGAAGACATGCTTTCAAGCAGCCACTTGTGCAAATTTAACTGATATGTGCCATTTATGTAGATTGGGAGAAGAGTAAGCCAGGAAGAACTTTTTTTAGATTTACTTATTTTGAAAGAATTCAAGGATCCTAGAGACTGTTGGGGCAGAGGTTTCTATAAGGCTGATTGTTAGGTAAGGAGTCTTGAAGGTGGGCTGATGCTGTCATGGAGCTGATTTCTCTTTTCTAGAAGTTCTCATGGAAGATTGTGGCCATAGCTTTTTCTCTTTACAGTACCAAGGTGGATCCCAGGCATCTATTTTTGTTTGTTTTAGTTGATGGGCTTTTCTGTTTTGATCTTTGTGATACATAAGGATATTTGTATAACCTTTTTTGTCTGAAGAGATGTTCCTCAGGATTTAACTTAATTAGCAGTTTTGTCACATCTGTTGATCCTTGGGAAATGTCACTGTACAGATGTTTCCCAAAATTAAACCTACATAGGTAACTTTGAGTAACTTATCCTATGTGAAGCAAGTAGAAGAACAAGTTGTTTTTACCTTTTGAAGCTCTTGGAATTTTCCTCTCTCTCTTTGCTTCCCTAATTGAGCTGTAGCTGTTTCCTGACTCGACCTGATGCTCTGATCCTGTCTCATGCTGTTTCCTACCTGTACTTTCATTTGTATAGTATTAGAGTCACAAATGCTAATAATGAAATAAAACCTTCAGATAACCAGAATGACCAACCAAAAGTGCCAACCAAGCCCCAAATTATTGTTTGTTCATGGAATCCTTCTTTGGCAGAGTTTTGAAGTGCTGATACTGACTGACTCTCCTTTTCCCTCTAAGCTGTTTAAAGTTCCCTAAAGTCTCATTATTTGCAAGATCATAAAAATAATTATTTCATTGTAAGATGATACAAATACATTAACAGAAGTTAAATTTCCATCAATAAATTTATGAAAAATATGCATTTTTTTAAAAAAATTTAAGTTATACAAATTTCATATATACAGATTTAAGGACATAGTGCCACTTCCCTCCTCTACCCTCCCTTTCAATTTGCAATTTTGAAGAAATTTTTGAAGCCCTCACATATATTATGTCACTTAATATTTAAAAAATTATTCATCTTTGAAATATCAAAGTATTATTCCTTCTTAACTCCTTAGGTGAGTACAACAAAATCTATTTTTTTAAAGATTTATTTATTTTATTTGAAAGGCAGAATTACAGAAGGAGAAGGAGAGACAGATCTTCCATCAACTGGTTCAGTCCCCAAATGGCCGCAATAGCAGGAGTTGGGCCAGGCCAAATTCATCTTCCTCATTCTTCCCAGGTGGATTAGCAGGAAGCTGGATCAGAAGCAGAGCAGCCTGGAATTGAACTGGTGCCCATATGGGATGCTGGTTTCTCAGGTGGCAGTTTAACCCACCATACTACAGTGCCAGCCCCTACAGTAAAATCTTCCACTTCGTATTTCATATATGAAATTATAATTTAGCACAATACCAAAATCATACTGTTGAGAGTGAAGTTCATCATTCTGAATTTATTTTTAAATGGTTTTAAATGAATGTGTTTCTTTTTTTAAAAAAAAATTTATTTTAATGTAATTGAAAGGCAGAATGACAGATTTTCCAACTTCTTATTCAGTCCACGAATGACTGTAACTGCTTCTGCTGGGCCAGGCCAGAGATAGAAGCCTGGAATTCCATCTGGGTTTTGGCAGTGGCTGTCAGGGTCAGGTCACAAACATTTGAGGCAACACCTGCTGCCTCTAAAGGTGCATCAGCACAAACCTATATCGGAAGCAGAGCAGCTAGGACTTTGAGCCAGCACTCCAAAATGGCCTAGTTTTGCTCAGACCTCTGCACTGACCTGGGAGACCTGGATGAAGCTCCTGGCTTCTGGCTTTAACCTGGCCCAGCCCCAGGTGTTGCAGCCATTTGGGGAGTGAACCAGCAGATGAGGACCTCTCTGTCTCTCTCTGTCTCTCCCTCTCTCTCTCTGACTTTCAAATAAATAAAAAATAAACCTTAAAAATTTTAAAACCTCTTTATTATAAAAACCCTCCCCACATTGGGTATAGAAGGAATATATATGACAGACCATGTGTCCCAAATGGTAGCTTTACCTGCGGTACCACATTTCCCACCGTATATTCTTTTAGAGTCAAAAAATATATCTCCCTTTGGCTTCCATTAGATTCCATTCTAATTGCTTCTCAGCCTTTTGGCTAAGATAAGTGTAGATTCCATTCTAGTGATGGGCTATGAATGGCTGACCTGGTAAGGAAATTTATCAGAAAGTTAGGAATATTTCATTGAAGTGCATAGATAATATGATGTGTGTTAATTTTGAATATTTTATTTATAATAGAAAATAAGGCCTATGAGTACATTAAAAGTAATTATTAACATCAATCAGAATATTTGAATTTCTGTCTTAGAATCTGATTATTTCATTCTCAATGTTTCTGACAAGCCGCTGTTCATGAATGCAGTGATTCTCAGCTAGGACTGGGTTGCACTACCTCAGGGACATTGAAAGTCTGGGAGGGCCTTTTCAGTTATGGTAGTGTCTGGGGAGCACTCCTGGTGCCAAATGCTCATTATTAGTGCTCAAGGTAGTACTCACTGCCTGAGTTTCTTTTTGCTGGCCACAGTTCTTTACACATTCCGTGGGAGAATCTGTTTGCTTGCTTTTGTGAGCCCCTGGAAGATGCATTCCTTAACTAGAGGCTCTTTCCACCATCTCATTGTCCTTCTGCAGTCCAATGTTCCTCTGACCACAGCTGGCAAAGCTTCTTCACTTTTTTTTTTTTTTTACAGACAGAGTGGACAGTGAGAGAGAGAGAGACAGAGAGAAAGGTCTTCCTTTTGCCATTGGTTCACCCTCCAATGGCCGCCACGGTTGGCGTGCTGCGGCCGGCGCACCTCGCTGATCCGATGGCAGGAGCCAGGTGCTTTTCCTGGTCTCCCATGGGGTGCAGGGCCCAAGCACTTGGGCCATCCTCCACTGCACTCCCTGGCCACAGCAGAGAGCTGGCCTGGAAGAGGGGCAACCGGGACAGGATCGGTGCCCTGACTGGGACTAGAACCCGGTGTGCAGGCGCCACAAGGCGGAGGATTAGCCTAGTGAGCCGTGGCGCCGGCAAAGCTTCTTCACTTTTAAAGACTTCATGTACTGAGAATGGTCTTACCTACTTTATCTGGGTTAATTTTCTTATCCTAAGAACTTAGACACAATCGCACTTGCAGTCTGTTTTGCCACGTAAACTAACACATTCACAGGTTCAGGAGATAAAGACATCTTTGGGAGGAGGGCTGTTACAGGACAGCCTCAATATGCAAACAGAAAGGTGAGGGGGCAAAATCTGAGGCAACTGTTCCTCATTACTTCCAGGCTGATAAATTTGTGTTAAGTCCAGGGTAGTTATTTTGTACAAGAATTTTCTGAATTTCAACTAGATCTGTATAGTTATCTTATGATGTTGTACATTTGATTTTAAATGGAATCATTTTGGGGCTAGCTTTGAGGCACGGTGGTTAAGCTACTGCTTGCAGTTCTGACATCCCATATTGGAGTGTTGATTTATGTCCCCTCTATAATTCTGGTCCAAGTTTGGAAAATGGCCCAAGTGTTGGACCTGTGCCACATATGTGGGAGACCTGGATGGAGTACCTGGCTTTGGCCTAGCCTAGAACATCCTGTTGTGGCCATCTCTGTTCCACTTTTAATTTTTTTAAAGATTTACTTATTTATTTGAGAGGTAGAATTATTGACGGACTAGGTCTTCCATTTGCTGGCTCACTCTCCACTTGGCCACAATGGCCAGAACTGGGCCAATCCAAAACCAGGAGTCAGGAACTTCTTCCAGGTCTCCCACGCAGGTGCAGGGGCCCAAGTATTTGGCCATCCTCCACTGTTTTCCCAGGCCATTAACAGAGGGCTGGATCTGAAGTGGAGCAGCTGGTACATGAACTAATGCCCATATGGGATACTGGTGCCGCAGGCCGAGCCTTAGCCTTCAGCTTCATGCTGCTGGACGGTGCCCACGGAGGCCTGCCCTGGGCCTTCACCACCTGCGTGAGCAGCTACCTGCCCAACACGGTGACTGAGATGCTGCACGACAGCGGCACGTGAGGGCTGCTGCTGCGCCGCATGGGAAACATGTTCATGCTCCTGCTGGTGCACTACGCATTCTACCTGCTGGTGGCCCAGAGCTGCCCCTACCAGGTGTGTGGGCCGCCTCTGTACGAGCTCGGCGTCATTGCCGAGGCCTGGCCCTCCTGCACCATGCGTGAGACCCAGGCGGGCCCCGCGGCCACGCGACAGGTTCCGAACAGCAGCGGTGGTGAGGCCTGGGCATCCCTGGGCTTGCCCGCCTGCAGTTCGGGGCGTGGGCGTGTCCCGGCCTGCCTTGTGACACCTGCAGAGTGTTCAGAGACCATACCAGGGCTTCCGCGGGAGTGGACTAAGCCGGAGCCTGGCCACTCCGCCGCCCGGTGGTCACCATGTCCGCAGGCTCAAGTGTACGTGGAGCCCAAGCGCTTCCTCTACTACCTGGGCTATGGCGAGCGGCTGCACACGTCTTTCCCACTGAGCTCCCTGCGGCCCAGCCTGGCGGGTGCCCAGAGGCTGCTGGAGGCCATCTTCCTGGGCTGGACGCTGAGGCCCGGAGGTAGCCGCAGGCCACGCCAGCTGCTCCTGTGCTACTGGAGGATGCGGCCCATGTTCCGGAAGCCGCTTGCAAACCACACGCGGTGCCCCTACGGCTCACTTCTCCGGATGCACTGCCTGCTGTGGGGGCCGGCCATGCAGGTATGGTCCCCAAGGCCAGCCGCTGACCCCCAGGAGGACACGGGCTCCCGGCGCCTGGCGCCTGGTGCGGCTCCTGCAGCAGCACAACAGCCCGTGGCAGGTGCACGCGTTCCTGCGGGCCTGTCTGCACCGCCTGGTGGCCCCCTCCCCCCGGCCTCTAGGGCTCCGGGCACAACAAGCTCTGCTTCCCAAGGAATACAAAGAAGTTCATTTTGCTAGGGAAGCACGCCAAACTCTCCCTGCAGGAGCTGACCTGGAAGGTGAGGGTGCAGGACTGCACCTGGCTGCTCGCGAGCCCAGGTGAGCGGGCATTGGCCAGTGCCAAGCCGGGAGCTGAGGGGGTGGTGGGTAAGGCTGCCCCACGCTCCCTGGACTGGAAGGTCCCCTGCTGATGGGGTGGGGTGGGGGATGTTGGGTCATGTGCTGGGCAGGGGAGAGGAGCGAGGTTAGACTTCCTGTGAGTGCTGCCCAGGAGGAGGGAATGGGGCTCCTGCCCTGGCTCGCTGGGTGGCTGAGCCAGCGCCCCCGTCATGTTTCCCATTTGAGCTCCAGGGGACTGTGGCAGTGTCTCTGCCAGTGCAGGTGCCCCCTCCTGGGCTGCTCCTGGATGGGTGGGGCTTGAGTCAGATGGCAGCCTCCCTAGGGACCCGATGGGGAGGGCTTGTGGGGGTGGATGCCCTGCCAGGCTCCCCAAGAAACCAGGCCAGTGATGGAGATATGCGGTGACCACTCTGTCCTTGTGTTGTGGAAATGCCCCCACAGCGGGAGGCGTGACGTCGGCCCCGGGCACCCCCAGCACTGCTCTGTGCACCCACCCGGACATTGTGTGCTCAGGCAGTGGCCACTCTACCACCTTCGCGGAGGGATCAGGGATGCCAGGGTTGGAGATCTGCCTCCTGCCAGGCCAGCTGGCCTCCTGCTGCATGGGGCATGATGGGCCAGCTTTCCCAGTGTGGGCTGCGCATGGGAGAGGTGGTGCTGCTGGTGCTGGCCTGTTTCTGGTCCCTCTCGCTGCAAGTGTGGGGACCCTGTCTCCCTTGCTCTGTCCGCAGCATCGGCCTGATGGCCTTACCCAGGCCGCTGTGTGCGGCTCTGTGTCTGGCTCAGCCTCCTGTCACCCCTCCCCCATTGCCCTTTGACCTTCAGAGTGACTGAGTTCTGTTGTCCCCATGGGGTCCTCTCTGTTGAGCCTTTGTTTTGAATTTCAGTGATTTCTGTTTATCTTCTTCCTAATGCCTTTTTCAGGCTTTCCTGTCATTCTGTATAAACTTCTGATGGTGGATGTGTGGCTGTGATGCATTAGCCTCTAAGTACTGCTTTGGCTGCACCTTGTGTAGTAATATGCAGTTATTTTGATATCAGTTACTTTTGAAAAGATTTGATTTATTTTGAAAGAGAGGAAAAGAGAGAGAGAGCTTTCATTTGCTGGTTCACTCCCCAGATGGCTGCAACCACCCAGGCTGGGCCAGGCTGAAGCCAGGAGCTTCCTCCAGGCCTCCCACATGCGTGCAGGGATCCAAGCACTGGGGCCATCTTCCACTGCTTTCCCAAGAACATTAGCAGGGAGGTGGAGCAGCCAGGACTGGCGCCCGGCTCTCACATGAATGCCGGCATTGCACGCAGTCCTTTAACCTGCAACTCCACAGCACCGGTTCCTCTGTGGTGACTTCTGAGGTGGCGGACCCCACATGAACCGTGAGGCCTGGGTGGTGTCCTATGGCTCCTGCGCCGGGCTCCCGAGGGCCAGCTCTGCCTGCTCAGCATGGTCGACCACAGGGGTGACGTGGGGTGGCGAGTTCTCAGTCTCCACACAGGCGCGTGGTGGGACCCTCGGCCCTGGGGGCCATCTCCTGCGCCCTGACACCTCCTGGCTCAGCTGATGACTCCACAGCGCCGTCCTCGGCTGGGTGTTTTCCTGCGGTGCCGTTTGCTCCTGGATTTTTACTCTGCTGGGTTCCTTGGTTTAGCTGGTGCTCAGCCACACACACGGGTGAGGTTTCCATTACTTCCAGCCCGCTGGACGGCATTTAGGGAGAGGCTAGCCTGAGTGTGCTTCTCATTTGCTTGAGAGTCAGAGACTGTGAGACAGCGTCCGTCCTCTGGCTCACCACTGAAACGCCTGCAGCGGCCCCCAAGCCAGGAGCCAGGAGTGGCCTCCAGGTCCCCAGCGCCGTCGTCGCTGCCTCCTTGGTGTCCCTGTTCCCCAGGCTTTGCTGTCTTCTGCCTTCGGGTCCTTGTAAGCCACCTGTGGGTGGCTGAGGGCATTAAACCCGGCCCAGTGCCATTGGCTCTCCAGACCAGGGACCTGGACTCTGGCCGCTGTCCCTGCTCACCCAGCCGCCATCCCCATGGTCAGGGTCTGCCCCGCTCCAGCCCCTCCCCAGTTTCTCTTGAGCCAGTTATTGGTGGGCCCTGAGTTGCCTGTGATGTCTGATGCCAGGGCCCCCAGGGGTCCAGCCGTGTAACCACACTGTGTGTCCCGCCAGCCCCTGGTCTTCCGCCCGTAGGCTGTGAGTTTGACACTGCACGTGGGAGCCCTTTCCATGTTGTCTGCTCTGCGTGCCAACCCGAGCATTGCCCGTGAGCTGCATGTGCAATGGGGTGCCAGGGGCCGGCACACGTGCAGCAACATGTTCACCAAAGCCAGGGCAGCCAGCTCAGGACTGCAGGGCCCCTCGTGCCCTGCACTCCCACCATGGCTGCCTCGTGAGGGTGCACATGCGGGGTCTGCTTCATTCCAGGGTGTGGCCACATCCCGACCATGGAGCACAGACTGAGGGAGGGGATCCTGGCTAGGTTCCTGTTCTGGCTGCTGGATATTTATGTGGTGGGGCTGCTCAGGTCCTTCTTCTACGTCATGGAGACCACGTTCCAGAAGAACCAGCTCCTCTTCTACCGCAGGAGCGTCTGGGCTGCAAAACGTGGGCATCAGGTACCGCGTGTGGTGCCTGTGTCCCGGCTACCCACAGGCTGTGAGGCCCCGTGCTGGCCCGTGGAGGGGAGGCCCTGTGCTGGCCCACGGTAGCCCTGTGCTGGCCTGCAGAGACCCTGTGCTGGCCCGCGGCCCTGTATGCTCATGCTTGGGCTCAGTCCCCTCAGGGTGCTTCTGAGGGACTTGGTTCATGAGTCTCAGAGACCCTTCCTGCATTGACACCTGGGGGTACAGGCATCCCCTCTGGATGACCTTGGTGGGGGTGGCATCAGGGGATGGGGCCTGAGTGACGGAGATGCTGGCTCCTGGTTCTGCTGAGTCAGACTGAGGGATCAGGACTGATTACACCGAGTCATGCCAGGTGTGGAATGGGAGCCTCGGACCCCCATGTGGGGGTTCCTGGGAGGTGTCTGTGGTGGACGAGGGCATCTGTAGGCCCCACCCCACCCCGCAGAGTATGCTGTGTCCACAGGGACCGAGGTTCCTTGACCCCAGCCCCGGGGCGTGTTGCAGGCAGCACCTGGAGTGGGTGCAGCTGTGGGAGCTGTCGGACACGGAGGTCCAGCAGCAGGCCAGGTCAGCCCTGACCCTGTCCCTGACCCCAGCCCTGGGCGTGTTGCAGGCAGCACCTGGAGTGGGTGTGGTTGCAGGAGCTGTCAGATGCAGTGGTCCAGCAGTAGGCCAGGTTGGCCCGGACCCTGGCCCTGAACCCCTCTGACCCCAGCCCTGACCCCGGCCCCGGGCGTGTTGCAGGCAGCACCTGGAGTGGGTGCGGTTGCAGGAGCTGTCAGACACGGAGGTCCAGCAGCAGGCCAGGTTGGCCCTGCCCATGGCCCTGAACCCCTCTGACCCCAGCCCTGACCCCAGCCCCAGATGTGTTGAAGGCAGCACCTGGAGCAGGTACAGCTGCGGAAGCTGTCGGATGCAGAGGTCCAGCAGCAGGCCAGGTCAGCCCTGCCCATGACCAGACTGCGCTTCATCCCCAAGCCCAGCGGACTGCAGCCCATTGTGAACCCGGACTCTGTGGTGGGAGCCAGAATGTTCCGCAGGGAGAAGGTGACCTGGCCTCCATCTTGCCCCACACAAAAGCTCACAGGCTTGTGCCTGTGTGCCCAAAGATGGGTCCTGCTGTGAGTGGATGAGGAGCTGGGGGAGGTGCCCAGCTGGGCCTGGGAGCCCACAGGGGGCAGCTGGCCAGGTCCCTTGGAATCCTGCCGTGGCGCCACATGGAGGGGAGGGAAGAACAGCTGTCACTGCCCCCTGAGGACTGCAGGACTCATCTCATGGCTCCCCCTGCCCCCCATGGCCTTTTCTGTGGCTTTGTCCCCATGGCTGCTGGTGCCTCTGCCACGGTGGGGTGATTTTGTCATCAGTTAATGTTGCTGCGGTCACTCCAAGGACCTAGCCTCTGTGTGTGTGTGGGGGGGGGGGTGCTGTGGACCTCAGCCCCAGGCTACTGCTCAGCTGGAGGTGGATGGATGCCTAGCATCCCTGAGGATCACATGTGTTGCCGGGTGAGGGTTCCTGGGGTGCAGTGACAGGAACCCTGAGGAGCCCGGCCAGTGGGCTGAGGGCCGGCTCTGCATTGGGCTCTCCCAGGACCCTGGGAAGCTGGGTGGGCTTGTGGCTGCCTGCCCTCTGCAGCCCCCCTGAGGCTGCATCCTGTGTGCCCCAGGCCCAGCCCTGGACCTCGCACATCAGGACGCTGTTCAGTGTGCTCAACTACGAGCGGGTGCAGTGGCCCAGCCTGCTGGGTGCCTCTGTGCTGGGCCTGGGTGACGTCCACCAGGAGGCCCTGGAGGCTGCAGCTGACCTGGCCCTGACCGCAGACTTCAAGACCATCCTGGACTGAGGCTGGAGGAGCTGGGCACATTGGTGTTGGGGGGAGGGGTCATCTGTGACACAGGGCAGGGCCTGTCCTTGGGGCCTTCTTCCTTCAGGTCAGTCCCCTCCCTGCTGTCCTCAGCAGGGCAGCAGAGCCCACCACGAACAGCCAGGAAGCAGCTCGTGGGAAACCTGGTCATGGGCTGTGGGCCTGTGAGCATGTGCCCCACCCCGGGCCTGCTCATCACCCCCGAGTGATCCAGGGCTGCCGAGGGAATCCCTGTGCTGTGTGCTTGGTTAAGCTGCCCATCTTGAGTGAGGGGAGACCCCAGGGCACTGACCCACATGTACCTGGGAGCAGCAAGCCACCCACCCCCTCATCCAAAGTCCAGGCTGAGCGTCCCTGAGCCAAGGTGTTCACTGTGCAGCTCTGCCCAGGCCTCCCCTTGCCCCGTCCCTGCCTCCATCCCTGCAGTGGTCCTCTGGAGCCAGTGTCTGGCACAGTGTGTGTGGACTCCCCTCCCGTCCTCAGATGCCAGGGCAGGACGCGTGGCCGCTGTGGGGGAGTCTTGTTCACGTGCTGGAGCCATGTATCTGTCAGTGTGGCACTGCCTAGTGCCTGACAAGGATGAGTAGGGAGCCCCCTTCCCCAGGCAGGCCCCAGCATACAGGGGGCCTGATGTGACCTGAGGACCCTACTGAGAGCAGGAAGGGCAGTGTTGTGGGGGGGATCTTGGTGAAGGAGTGGCCTCAGCCACAGGTGTGGCTTGGGCAGCCTGAAGCCTGGCAGAGCAGGCACCTGTGTGACATTTCAGCTGCTGTGAGCAATTCCAGAACCTAACGGGATATCACAGATGGGGTCACAGATATGGACCTTGGACAGGGCTCCTGGCGCCTTGTGCCAGGTTTTATGGCATGGGATGTGCCCCTTTGCTGCTGCATTCAAAAGATGTCATGGTGACTAAGCTGACGTGCCCAGGGGACTCCAGACCATCCTGGTGACTAAGCTGACATGCCCAGGGGGACCCCAGACTGTCCTGGTGACTAAGCCAACATGCCCAGGAAGACTCCAGACCATTCTGGTAACTAAGCCGATGTGCCCATGTGGACCCCAGACCTTCCTGGTGACTAAGCCGACATGCCCAGGGGACCCCAGACTGTCCTGGTGACTGAACTGATGTGCCCATGAAGACTCCAGGCCGTCCTGGTGACTAAGCTGACATGCTCAGGGGACTCCAGACTATGGTGACTAAGCCGACATGCCCAGGGCAGCCCAGACCATCCAGGTGACTAAGCCGATGTGCCCAGGGGATCCTAGACTGTCCTGGTGACTGAGCCAACATGCCCGGGGGAACCCAGACCGTCCTGGAGACTAAGCTGACGTGCCCAGGGGACTCCAGACCATCCTGGTGACTGAGCCGACGTGCCCAGGGGAACCTAGACTGTCCTGGTGACTGAGTCGATGTGCCCAGGAAGACTCCAGACCATCCTGGTGACTAAGCCGACGTGCCCAGTGGACTCCAGACTATGGTGACTAAGCCGACATGCCCAGGGCAGCCCAGACCATCCAGGTGACTAAGCCGATGTGCCCAGGGGAACCTAGACTGTCCTGGTGACTAAGCCAACGTGCCCAGGGCACCCCAGACCATCCAGGTGACTAAGCAGATGTGCCCAGGGGAACCTAGACTGTCCTGGTGACTGAGCCGATGTGCCCAGGGGTCCCCAGACCTTCCTGGTGACTAAGCTCATGTGCCCAGGGGACCCCAAACCATCCTGGTGACTAAACTGACTTGCTCAGGGGGACCCCAGACCATCCTGGTGACTAAGCCAACATGCCCATGGTGACCACAGACCATCCTGGTGACTAAGCTGATGTGCCCACGGGAACCCCAGACCATCCTGGTGACTAAGCCGATGTGCCCATGGGGAACCCCAGGCCCTGCTGTACTGTCACTCAGGTTCTCAGGCTTCACTGAGTGCCGAACCTTGGAAAAGCTGAGCTTTCATAATTCACAGATATATTGGTTCATTTAAGAGCAACAGGGAGGGGGAGAGAGCTCCCATTCATCTGTTCCCCTGGTGGCTGCCTTGGCCAACACTGAGCCAGGAGCTCCATCCAGGTCTCCCACATGGGTAGCAGGGGCCCAGGTGCTTGGGCATCCTCTGCTGTCTTCCAGGGCCATTAGGGAGCTGGGTGGGAACAGGGCAGCCAGGACTCCATCCAGTGCCTACAGGGGATGCAGTGTTGAGTGACCACTTTGCGGACACGGGATCCCCACAGGTGAAACGGCATCAGCCTCTTTGCTGCCTGAGCTCTGGCCTTCGCAGTGAGCAGCTCCTGACAGGAGCGGAACCCCCAGGGGGCTGGCTCACTGGTCTCACCTGTGGGGGCTGCTGTTACTGTGAGGGATAGCGCCCCCCAAAAAACAAGATGGCTATGCCCTGCTCCCCAGCGCCCCCTGCTGGTCGTGCTAACTGTAGTCCCCCATCGGGTGACCTTGTGGTGGTGGTGGCCCTGTCTGCCCCTGCCGGCTGTTGCCCATGAACACGGTGTCCAGGAGGGGTGCCCAGGAGCCCCTCTGTGGACTTCTCTGTTCTGGCCACATAAGGGCAGCATCTGCTCCTGTGCCAGCCCCTGCCAGTCAGGGATTTCACATGGAAGGCTCATGCCCATGGGGGTGTCATGCTGGTCAACCATTGCCCTCTGCAGCCCCTGGGCCATGTCCACATTCACATGAGTGTCCATTTGTCCACACATCCATGGCTGAGTTTTCTGGAGGCTGGATGTCCACTGGGTCTCTGTCCCCACACCCCACCCCTTCCCTCTTGGCCACTGAACCAGGGCTCCGACACCACCACTGCCAGCCCCCGAGGGCCCCTCCAGACCAAGCTCCTGGACACAGGGTGGCCAGGCGAGGTGTGGTCAGGAAGGGCAGGCCTGGAGCCGTTCAGGGCAGTGGTAGGGTTTGCAGGCCACAACAGCAGTGTCGGGATAGTGTTGCCCTCACTTCCCAGCCCTGTGGGGGCCCTGCCTGCACTGTCCATTGTGCAGAGGGCAGGTCATGAACCACGAGGTCTCTACAGCATATAGGGGGGGCTAGCCAAAGGGACACCACAGGGCAGAACTGAGAGTAGGCAGATGCCTGTGGGTCCCGCGAGCTCCTGTCCCCTTGGCTGTCTGCTCAGAGCTGCTGTCAGCAGTGATGTACAAGCTAGCAAGACAGGGCTGAACTCTGGGATGCCCCCTGTGGTATGGGCTCCCCTGTGTGACACCCCATGCTCACCGCCACCTGTCTCAGCATGGCGTGGGGAGGGGATATCATGATGGAGGGCTAAGTGCCAGCCTTCCCCACTGTGGGCTCAGATGTGCACGGAGCTCTGGGGCTGAGGGGGTGTTTAGCTCTCAGCTCTTCTGCAGCCGGGCCTTGGTCACACTCGTGGTGGCAAGAGCTGCTCCCAGCACAGATGTTTCTTAGGTGATAACACACACATGCCTTGCCAGGTGCCTCAGGCAGTGTGGCCAGCTGTGTGTTTCTTCAGGGCACCGGGAAAAGGCTAGGGGCTCTGTGGGTACTGGTCTGGCAGTGTGAGGCTGGGGTCTGTGGTCAGAAGGAAGTGGGGGTGGGGTGGGCAGGTGAGGGCTGACTGCCTGGGTGCTTGGTGGGGGAGGGCGGCTGGTGACCTGGAGGGAATGGCCAAGAGGCCCCACGGTAGGAACTCTGACTTCAGCAGCCTCTGCCCTCGAGCATGGGCGCTGACCCTGGCAGTGTCTACCAGAGTCCTCCCTGGCTGGGCTCCCAGCACCTGTGCATCCCCCTCACGTGTGTGCAGATGACCTCTTCCCCCTATCCTGAGCTGGACTTGGGGGTCAGCCTGGGGCTGGATTCCTGACAGGGAAGCTGTGCAGGGCCTGGCCTGCCATCAGCACACCTGCCCTTTGTCCATCGCCACAGCTTGAGGCTGTGTGGGCAGCACTGATGCAGAGGGTCTCCTATGGCAGCCAGGACCTGGGTGTGCCACTGGGTGGACTCTGCCTCCCATTTGAGGGCAGAGGGGACCCTGGATAGAGCAAGCCTAAGACGTGGGGAGCCAAGGGTCCTGCAGAGTCGGTGGGAGGGTGTGATGAGGTCACCCACGACCATCCCTGCCCCTTAGTGGGCCCTGCTGTCTTGCAGCCTCAGGCTCCTGTCCAGCCATGTGACCTGCTGCTGCCTCCTGCACTTGGCCACCAGCTGGGCCAGTGCAACGCCCAGGACCCACAGAGCAGGCAGCAGGGACAGGAGCATGCATATGGCTTGCACCCAGCCAGGGTAGAGTTTCTCCTGCCTGGAGGGGAACTGCTCCTGCAGGGGGTGCAAGAGAGAGAGCTCAGCCTGGAGGGGGCAGACCCTGGGCCCCAGACCCCAGGCCTTGGGCAGAGCGAGGCTGACCCAACCACCTGTGCACGGAGGCAGCCCCAGCTCCTCCCTGGGACTACAGGAGGGCAGCATCCTGGGTGCGTGCTCAGGGATGAGGGAGCTGGGGCTTGAGGTTCCCTCTGGGTGGAAGCCCTCAGGGCAGGCAGGGGCACGTGGTCCCCACCCACTGGCCTCCAACACTTGTGGACAGGTGAGGTGTGGTCTGAGACCCCAGGGATAAAGCAGAAAATTCTCACTTCCCCCAGGCGGACCCTGAGGGGTTCTGGTGCTCACTCTGGGAGGGGCGGCCCAGGCCAGGTGTTGCATGGTCCCCTGTGTGGACCAGGCAGGGAGTGACCCTTCTCCAGTCTACCTCCCAACCTCTCCCAGACACTGGAATTGTTGCTTCCCTGGCTGCCTGTCCCCACAGCAAGTGGAAAGTGTGGGCTGGAAGGACCGATGTCTCCAGGGTCTGGACACTGCTCTGAGGCCCTTGAGAGGCTCTAGTCCTACCAGGGTTGCCCTGCAGGTCACTGTGGCCCCTTGATCCCCATGGGAGGACCTACGTGCTGAGGATTCCAGGCCTGGTAGCTCAGCATCCTCTGGGCCAGCAGGATGAGGTAGGCCAGGAAGGCACTCAGGAGGAGCAGGGGGCTGGCCACGAGCCACAGCGCCCGTCAGTAGAGGCCTGGCCACGGCCCCATTATCTACACAATGTCATCAGAGAACCTGCACAGACGCTGGGCTCAGCAGCACTGCGGGGCCCTCCCCACCCCCCAGGTTCCCCGTGGACCTCAGCTCACTGCCGCAGGCTGTAGGTGTAGATGACCCTCACCACCTCGAAGAAGGCGGAGACTATGAGGTTTAGGGAGGCTGCATAGCTGTTGAAGATCTCGAGACAGTAACTTCTGGACTGCAACATGAAGCAGGTGGCCGAGAGCAGGCAGGCCAGACAGGCCAGCCCTGGGGTGCAGGTTCTGGGTGGGAGGCCTGCACCTGCCCCTTTCCCCCACCCTGCCCTGCCTGCCAGAGGTAGGTGAGAGCTTGGCCTCAGCAGGCCATGGTCAGGGCAGGTCCACCTGTGTCCTTCCCGGAGCCGCTGGGCTGTCCTAGGGGAGCAGGCTAGCCCAGGGCCCCTGAACTCTGTATGGGAGGCAGCAGGCATCCCTATGACTGAGCTGTGCACTCACCTGTGAGGGCTTCCTTGGGGATCCCCGTGGGGATGACCCCCATGTCCAGGAGCAGCGTGATGATCCCCTCCATGTTGCTGAACATGGCCAAGAGCCCCAGGGTAAAGAGTATCCTGAAGAAGAGCACGGCCCACACGGGCGCCCCCGGAATGTGCAGCATGGCCTCCGTGAATATGATGAAGGCCAGACTGGGCCCGAGGCATTCTGCAACTGGGAGCCCGCGGTGTGCCATGAGTGCAGGCCATGTGAGCGCCTGCATGGATGCCATGCCCACCGCCCCTCCTGGAGGCTCCAGGCACTCTGCAACCGGAAGCCGTGGTGGGCTACGTGAGTGCCTGCATGGACGCTGCACCCACTGCCAGGTGCTCTGCAACCCAGGAACCCATGGTGGGCCATGGGAGCAGGCCACTGATGCGCCTGCATGGACACTGTGCCCACCGCCTCTCCAGGAGGCTCCAGGTGCTCTGCAACCGGGAACCCATGGTGGGCCACTTGTGCAGGCCACAGATGCGCCTGTAGGGATACCATGCCCACCATCCCTCTGGGAGGCTCTAGGTGCCTGGGGCCAGGATCTGTGCCTGGCTGCCCATCAGCCTGGCCCTGAAGCCACCCCACTGGACAAGGGCTCCACTGTACTCTGGCAGGCTCGCAGCCCTGTGGCCTGACCCAACACCTGGGGTGGCCCCGGCAGCCCTGTGTGCACTACCTTGTCCAGGTGGCAGACCCTTGGGGCAGCAGGGCCAGCCTCTCTGGCTGTGTAGTGTTGAGCTGTGTGAGGACGGCCTCGTCACTGGCCCTGGAGATGTGCTGCTCTGGGAAGTCGAACTCGTCGAAGAGGCCCAGGATGTTTCTGCGGGGACACGGGGTGAGACTGTGGGGCCTGTGCTGCCACCACTGCCCAGGCCAGCAGATACGTCCAGGCACAGGGCCCACAGCACCCTGGGGGCCTGGCCTGCCCACCCCTATGTTCCTGAGGGTGACCTGCATGCACTCCTGCTCCAGGAGGGGGTGGCCTCATCCTGCATGCCCCAGGCTGGCACAGGGGCATCAGTTTCTGCAGCTCAGCTGAGGGGCCCAGCCCCCCATTTTCAGGACTTGAGAGTCAGGCACTCTGGGGCTGGGAACCCCCGCCCCATGACCTGAGAGCCCCCGTCCACCCACACTCAGCATCGCGCGGCTCCCGAGGTCAGCCTTGGGGCTCGCTGTCCACACAGTTGCTCCTGTCGCCCTCCTGCACAGTCCACTGAGCTCTGATCTGGGCACTGAGTCTCCCAGCTAGGGGCCCAGCGAAGCTCAACCCTCCCATGTCAGCTTCCTGGGTCGCTCAAGTGCATGTCTTCCACAGGTTTGCTGTGTTCTGTCAGCAGCTGGTCAGGCTGCTCAGAAGGCCCCACATCAGGTGTCCTAAGTGCGGGAGGCTGGGATGTGCCTCACAGAGGAATCCACGTGTCAGGTGGGCGCCAGGCATGAGTTATGGTGCCATTGACCACACTCAGTGTGGGGGTGTTGGTGCCTTGTATGATGCGGGGTCTCACACAGCCATGCAGAGCAGGGCTAAGTACAGCCAGGGCAGGAAGCACAAGCCTCATCCTGATGCCCCAGGTGCCCAGCCCAGCCCAGCACCCCCAGTGTGGGGTACGGCCTCCGGAATGGGAGCCCCAGCCCAGCACTCCCTCACCAGTGTCGGCAGAGACCCCGGGAGTGGGAACCCCAGCCCAGCACCCTCTAACCCAGAGTCGGCAGAGACCCTGGGAGTGGGAGCCCTGGAACATAGAGAAGCAGCTTTGCACAGTGCAGCATGGCCACCACTTGCTATGCTCCATGGAACCCCAGGAGTCCGGCTGAGACATGACAGGACCCTGTCCTTGGGATCCAGGTGAAGGAGCTGGAGAAGCCCCTCCTGCACTGGTAAGGGTGGTGCTGAGGTGAGGCACACACATGTGAGGCACAAATGAGGTGCACATGAAGCACACACACACACGTGTGAAGCACACACACGCTCACACAGTGTTCCTGGGGCATCGGCTCCTGCCTCACTGGCCATGGCTGGCCTGTCCTCTGCCTCCTCCCTCTGAATGGTGTGGGGTCGGCACAGATGCCACCCATTGGCTCTGCATGTGGGGGCCGTCCTGGGTGCTGACGGGTTCAACAGGACCCGTGGGGTTCTGCCCCACCCACTGGGTGCCTGAAGCCCCCTCTGGGTCTGCGTACTCTGCAGGGGCAGAGCTCCCTGTGCCAGAGGCTGCAGCCCACCCAACACACTGAATCAGACGTGTCTGGATGGCCGGGCGGAGGGCCTCAGGGTCGTTCAGGCAGCATAGGCTTCCTGGGGCTGCCATAGGGCTGTGCACTATGCATGTCTCAGAGTAGAGACATGCATAGTGCATGTGATCCTAGAGGCCCCGGGCACACGGGGTCAGGTGGCACCCCCCCAGAGACTCCAGAGGGCACCTCTCCTGCCCCCTGTGGCTGTCCCCTACTCGGGGCCCACAATCCCCAGGGCGACCTCAGCTCCATTCACACCCGAGTTTCATCTAAGACCCTTTTTCCAGTGAGAGTCCTTGGGAACACTGGCGTGCCTGCCCCACCCCTGCCCATGGCGTGGCCCAGCCTCACCGGTCCAGGCACTGCCTGTGGTCTGTGGTGGCCTTGAAGCCCATGATGGAGAAGATGGCAACAGAGGCATACAGGGAGGTCATCACCAGGGAGATGACCATGGCGTCCTCACAGTTGTTCCTGCACAAGGGGGCACTCAGGGCCTCGGAAGGGCCCCCACCCACTGAGCCTGGGCCCCTCCCTACTGCCTTGCTCCACTCCTTGACTGTTTGTGGAAAGGCTCAGAGCTGTACTCAGCACCCTGTGGGCCCCAGAGCTGCCCCAGGCCACAGTCAGGCTGGGCACACACAGCAGCCCCTGGAACAGACAAGCTAGGTGGAGCCCATCCCAGGCCAGCAGGTCCCACAGCACCATCCCCATCTCAGCCCCAGCTGGCTGGCACCGCATCGCCAGGGTGCCAAGCAAGCTAGGGCAGCTGCCCACCTGGGTGGGCAGGCCAGGGACAGGGAGAAGATCTGGGTGGCTGCATCCAGCCACACCCACAGGTTCTGGAGAATCTGCATCTGGAACATGAACACAGCAGATGCTGTTCCAGAACGTTCCCTGGCCCTTTTGGGTCACACCATAACCAGGTGTGACCTGTACAGATTCCAAGAACCGTTCAGGACTTTGTGCCAGGAGAGAGATTGCTTGGCCTGGCAGCTGACACGGCTCCCCTGTTCTGTGATGCGGCCAGCAAACTGTGGCTTCATCAGACCCATGGCAAAGTGTGGCTGGCACTCAGTGGTGGGGCCTAGAACCAGATCTGAGCTGACTCCGACCCGGGTATGCTCCCTGCCCTCTCCCACGTGTGGCTTTGGCCATGTGAGGCCCCTGGACAGGGGTGTTTGCACCCACTGCCCCATTTGCCCACTGCTGGGTGTCTGGGCAGACAGCCTCATGCCCAGGTGTGCAACCGACTCCTGGTGGCGGTCAGCAGCCCTGGAAACCCACTTGGGATCCTGGAACAATGGAATGGTCTAGAAGTGCTGCAGGCTCTTGAGTAGAAGCCCCTTGGCCCTGTGTGCCACACCTGCTGGACACTTCTGCCCCAGGTGACAGCTGATTCCTGCCAGCCCCCCCCCCCCGCCACGCTCCCACCTTGTCAGCACCTGGACTTCCTGCAGGTGCACCAATCCACACACCCCAGACCAAAGTCTTTGCCCCAACCCTGCTGAGACCCCGAGGCCCTCCTCCCTTGTCCACTGGGTGCCCCCTGCCCCCCCTCCACTTATGTTGGGGGTGAAAAGGTAGTGGAGCCCGTGCGTGACACCGGGCAGCATCAGGCCTCTGAAAAGGAAGATGGTTAGCACCAAGTAAGGGAACAGGGCCGTGAAGTAGATGACCTGGGGGAGATGCCAGGTCAGATGCACAGTGGCCCTGCAGGAGCGAGGCAGGGGCCTTGCCCCATTGTGACTACTCACGTGGCCCAAGGTACCACACAGGCATGGCGCTTTGGGTCAAGCTCTGAAGGTGTATGGTCACACAGGCCCCGTGGGTCTGCTAAGGTGGGCATCAGCACTTGGGACAGGCAGGCCCCCTCCCCCCACCCCAGGCTGCCCCTCATCCTGCCTTAGGTCCTCCTGTGTACACCTCAGGCTCTCAGTTCAGCCCCCTCTTTCCCCTGTCCTGGTGGCTCCCAGTCAGCGGTGGGCCAGGGCTGGCCCCACATCCCCACACAGACCAAAGCCACAGGGCCTCCCCAGCGCATTCCTAACAGAATGATCTGTGAGAGCCACAGGGTCTGGTCACTGGCTCTGTCCTCTGAGCCTCGTGGGAAAAGGGTCAGGCTGGTGGCTGCTGGATTGTGTGGGCCACCCTGGGGCAGGGGGTGTGAGGAGCCCTGGCCATGCCATGAGTGTTCAACACCCCCTACCCGTGTGCCCCAGCGGCCCCAAGGGAAGGCCCTGAGAAGCCAGTTGCCTGTGAGAGAAACCCGTGTCTGCTCTTTATCACATGTTTTAAGTAAGTGTAAGAACATGGCCAAGACTTGGAGAGGAGTAGAAGGGAAGAGGGGGGCTGTTCCTGGAGGACAGTGCATGCAGGCCACTGCACATGGGGCACGTGTGTCACCTGAAGATGGCCTGTGACAGGCCCTGAGATCCGGTACCAGCCAGTGGGTGCATGGCCTTGGCCAGGGGATTTGGGTGCAGACCCCATGCATTGTTGACTTGGTGGGGCCCAGGGAGGTCACCGCAGGGTTTCGAGGGGTGGTTCCAGCAGGAGCACGGGTTCTGAGAGCTGTGAGCCCCCTGTGTCTCTGCCCCCGGGGTGGTCCCTCACCACCACCCTGCAGCTGCCCGGCTGCCTGAACTGAAGGCGCTACCCATCTTGGAGCCTGAACCTCCAGACTGTGAGCTACATGCGCCCTCCTCCCTGGTGAAGCTCTAGGATCCAGCGAGAGTCAGAAGCCTGACAGTGCCTCCGCTGCACAGGAGGCAAAGTGGAGGCATAAAGAGCAGAGGAAGAAGACCAGATGGGGAACGTCTGGAGGAGGCAGAGGCAAACCTGAGCCACCAGGGAGGCGCTGGCTGATTGGGGGCTCCTCAGGCCAGACCCAGTGGAACAGTGGCTACGAGAGGCACTGTCCACTGAGATGGAGGGGCAGGGAGAAGTCACGGTGGCTGCCAGAAGAGAGCCACCATGGCTGCCTTGGCACAGAGTGTGGTTCAGGGCAGAGACTGTCATCAGGATGAGAAGCTGCCTGTGGGGCCCTAAGTGTGCCTGCCCCCCCATGCCGAGCCAACACTGGCAGCATGGGGAGGGGGCCTCAGAGCCAGAGGAAGCTGCTTTCACCTTCCCAGTGGTCTCAATGCCTCTGATGATGCACAGATACACCACAGCCCAGCATATGACCAAGCAGATGAGCAGCTGCCACTGGACAGTGCCACTGTCGCTGATGTCAGCAGTGATGTCCAGCATCTGCTGGTACCAGAAGTAGCTCATGGCACTGCTGCCCTGGCACTCTGCCACAAACCCTGTAGCCAGCGGCCCCGTCATGGGCCAGCCACAGGGCCCGGGGCCCAGTGCACGCTCTGCCCCAAAAGCCAGAAGGGCCATGGGCACCAGCACGGCTGCCCTGCACTGAAGCGGCCCCCAACCTCCAGCCCAGCCATGCTCTCTCACCTCCCTCTGAGGCTGAGATGGGGAAGGGAGGCTCAGGGCCTGGTGTGTGAGCAGATGGGGATCTGGGTGGCTCCTGGGTCCAGCGGGGACCAGTGAACAGGAGAGGTCACCTGTCCACACTGGCCACGCCCTCACCCATCCTGTTGCCTTCCAGCAGGCAGCAGCTCCAGGGCAATGGGTGCTGGAAGGAGTTGAGGAAGTACCACAGCACCCAGGTGAGGATAGTGTTGTAGTACAGGCTGACCAGGAAGGACATCGTGAAGCAGCCCGGCCCTGCAGACAGTGAGGACAAAGTGTCACACAGCAGGGGAGGAGCGGTGCCACCCACATGCAGAGCAGGTCCTCCTGGGGAGCTGAGAAGGGGGTGGCCTGCCTACGCTGCCCAAGTAGGGGGAGATGGCCGTCCACACCCCAATGCTGCCCGTGTGCAGGTGCTGGCCGATGGCGAGCTCGATGTGGAAGAGTGGGATCCCCTCAAAGACCATGGTGATGAAGTAGGGGGATGAGAAAGGCCCCTGTCAGGACACAGGGGTCAGGGGCAGCCACCCTCTGCTCCCCATCAGGGCGCCTGGTGTGCTGCCAGCGGCTGGCCTGGGTTCTGGCTGCGTGTGGTTTGCATAGCTGCTGGCTGCATGCTCAGCTTCGTGGGAGAATAAACCAGCCAGGCAGCACTGTGGGGCAGACTCAGAGGCCATCTGTGTGGCCAGTGTGGATAGGTGGAGTGTGTGTGGTCAGTGTAGACAGGAGTGTGCACAGCTAGTGTGGAAAGTGTGTAAGTGGCCAGTGTGGACAGGCAGAGTGGGCATGGCCAGTGTGGACAGGCAGAGTATGTGCAGCCAGTGTTGACAGTGTATACAGTGTGGACAGGCAGTGTGGGCATGGCTAGTGCGGATAGTGTATATGTCACCAATGTGGACAGGCAGAGTGGGCATGGCCAGTGTGGACAGGCAGAGTGTGTGCAGCCAGTGTTGACAGTGTATACAGTGTGGACAGGCAGTGTGGGCATGGCTAGTGCGGATAGTGTATATGTCACCAATGTGGACAGGCAGAGTGGGCATGGCCAGTGTGGACAGGCAGAGTGTGTACAGCCAGTGTGGACAGGTAGAGTGGGCACAGCCAGTGTAAACATGTGGAGCGGACAAGCAGACACCTGGAACAGGAGCTGGCATGAGGACGAGGAAGGGCCACAAGCTCAGAAGACCCTGAAACTGCCCAGGAGTGAGGAGGGTGAGTGTGGCTGTGCAAGATGTGGGAGCACTCTACAAAATTCTGAGTGATGGGTGATGGGCACTGAGTGGCTGGGGTGAGACCACCCATCAGTGCAGACCGGGGAGGAACAGGGAGTAAGAAGACAGAATGTTCTGGCATGTTTGGTCATGCTTGCCGCATCTGGAAACAGGTGCCATAGCAGCACGTTGGGGCAGCCACTCTTCCCTCACCTGCATCCCTGATGAGAAGCCCCATCCCCTGACCTCTGCATCCCCGAGGCCCTGGCCCCTGGGGGAATCTCCCCAGGTTCCTCACTGGAGAGGGTTGGGCGTCCCAGGCCAGCCCATCACATGGGGGCACCTGGGCAATGACAGACCTGAGGGCAGCAGCCCTTGGCTGGTGCACACGTGTGGGCCGCACAGGTGCATCCGTGTGTTGTGACTGCTGGTGAGCCTGGGACTCCTGTCACCCTGCAAGGAGCCTTGGGAGATGCCAACCCCCATGAACGTGGACACCAGGGTGATCACCCCCTAGAGACTGGCTCTACACCGAGGGGCAGCACCACTGGGAATGGAGCTGCATGCTGGCCTGGGACCCCATGGGCAGGCCCCTGAAGTCCCCAGGGCTCAGATGCCAAGGCTGGGCTCTTCCTGGGGCCCCACATGTCTGGCTTTTTGGGACGGTGGTGCTGCCCAGAGATCAGGGGTGGGGAAGGCCAGTCCCTTGGGTACCCGCATGTGGCTGGTGGGCTCACCTCCACTGTGGGTCTGGCACCTTCAGATGTTTCCCAGCCCCACAGCAAACCCCACGCAGCTGAGCAGGTACTGGAGCTTGTTGTCCCACTGGGGCCTCTCATCCTCCCACACATCCAAGGCTGGGTCTGGGCCAAGGTCCTGGGCCATAGCGGTCCAGTGTCTCTGGGAGCATCCAGACCACACTGCACCTGCACCCTCTGCTGGCCTAGAGCCCAAGCGTCCCCTCCCTCACATCCTCCGGTTTATTTAAAGGAAAGCTGGTGGAGCCCTGTTAATTGGTAACCTGGGGCCTGGCCATGCCCACATCCCTGGCCCCTTTCCCATGAGCATGTCCAATGTCAGCTGTAGGCTGGTACCACCACAGAGAGAGCTGTCCCCACGACAGCCATGTGCTCCTGTTGGGGACGCTCAGGGGCATGGTGAGTTGGCTTTTAGTTATTTATCTGTAACAAGTGTTTTGATGTTGAGGTAATGCAGACTCATGCTCATTGGTGACAGGGTCAGAGGTCCCCACTCCCCTCCCCCACCCTCAGTTTGCCAAGGTGGCCACATCCTGTGAAGCTGAGTGGAGAATGTGGACACCTTAAGACCCAGAACATCCATCACCAAGGACCCCCACGCTCCACCCAGGACCCTGGCAGCCCCTGACCTCCCCATGCCATGCAGTTCCCGACAGGGTCAGCAGATAAAGGCTGTTGCCTGGCCACATGTGGCTGTGGTGGCTGTGGCTTCCCTGCTTCTGGGGCAGCATAGGAGGGGGCTTAGTCCTCAGGCCACACCTATCTCCTGACACCTCGGGAGTCTGAACATGGCTTCCTGGCCAGTCCTATGTGGCCTGTACCAGGGGCTGCACCTGCTCCCTAACCCAGCCTGGGGGCCTCAGAGTGGAGCCCACACCCTCCCCAGAGCTATAGGAGTCCCTGGGATGACCTCCACTGAGCACAGCAGGGACAGGGCCTTTGGGAGGCAGACAGTCCTGCCCAATGCCCAGCCTGTCCCCGCCACAGCACATGGCTTTGTGGACAGCGTCCTGATTGCAGCCCACAGGGAAGTGGAGCTGACCGTCAGCCACACTGTCCCTGGGGACACACTCGCCCGTCTGGATGCACACTTGAGAACAGTTGATGCAGTGGTTTATTTAAATGGGGACACTTGATGTCCATGAACCTGCCTGTCTGTCACATTGACAAGGATGCCAAGCAGCAGCACTGTGCTCCGGAGGTGTCACACAACCACCAGCCTCCTGGATGGCACACCTGGCTGGGCTGTGCCAGGGGCACTGCAGGGCAGTGGAGAGGTGAGTGCTGAGTGGTCAGAACATGTCCAAGCTCCACCCTGCTCCATGTCTGCAGTGTGCCGGGTAGCTTGAACTGCAGAACTGGAGTTTGTTGCCAGGGTTTCTGGGAGGAAGGGGATCCCCCAGCATCCCAGCCCAACTTGTGAGAATTCTAGAAAGTCCGCTTGAAGGGAAGCACCCAGGCTTTTCTGCGGAATGTGGAGGTGGCCATTGTGGAAGCAGACGCCACAGGCACAGCTTGCATGGGGCTGAGGTTGGTGCCAAGTTCCAGGGCCATCCACCCTGACACAGCCCTGGGCTCCAGGGGGGCCAGGAGGCATGCAGTGTCCTTGGCAGGGGCCAGGGCCAAGTTCCCCTGTAACCCTCTCTCCCAACATCTGGCTAAAAATTCACAGTTAATGTCCCTGTAAGAAAACAGCTGATATCTTCCTCCGGCTGGGCTGCACTGAGCTGCACTCAGGGTGTCTGTCCATGGCAGGCAGAAGCAATGGTTAAATGGTGAGTATTCATTAAGCCAGGGGTGGCGGGGCCAGGGCATGGGGGGTGTGTGGCCATGTCACCACAGGCTCAATGGGCTTCTGGTAAAAAGGCCCAAACCCTGACCTTGGGGGTCTCTAGATCAAGGGTCTGTAGCTAAGGGGAGGGCACAGGGAGGGGACTGGGAAATGAGAATGGCTGTAGGGGCCATGTCAGCAGCCCACGCTCCAGGCTCCATGCCTGTCCATGGCAACCTGGGGTGCAGCAGGTGCAGCCTCCCCACCCCTCAGCTCTTGACTTTGAGGGACATACCCAGGGCTGTGTGGCATGCTGTACCGTGTTCATGACAAGGAGACTGGGCCCACATGGTACACGTGTGTGCCATGAACATGTAAACACAGATGCACACATGTATGTGAATATGTGTGCACCTGGATATGCACAAACATGTACGTGCATACAAGCAGTGTGCGTATACGTGTAAGCACGATGCACATGTCCACATGTGCACAAAATATACAGCTACATATGTACAGATGCACATACACACATACACATGCATATGTACACACCCATAAAACATGCACATGTATGCACACAGGCATATATGCACACAATACATACATATCTAGGCATGCACACGATGCTGACATAACTTACATGTACACACACGTATGCATAGACATGTATGCATATGGAGAAACATCACATACACATGAATGAATATACACATGTACAACATACATGTCTACACATTCAAGCTAGTGCACACACATATGCAATGCTCACACATACACATAAATGTGTGCATGCGTGCACTCACACAGACACACGCAGCCTAGGGCTGGGCCCCTCAGTACTTGAGGTCCCCATTCATGGAAGCCGTGGACTGCGTGCTGAACAGGCCCTGCTGGTCCCCTGGCTGCTGGCAGTGGCCCCTGATGAGCTTGTAGATGACAAAGCAGGGGATGACGAGGCTGGGCATGCAGGCCATGACCACCACCACCATGTACACCCAGGGCAGGTACCTGACCTGCCGGGATTTGTGGAACTCCTCCTGGGGGAGATCCAGGCCAGAGGTGAGCACATGCAGGGCCTCTGCCCTGACCTTGTGACCCTCCCCTGAGCATACTAATGGCCTCTGCCCTGACCTGCAACCCTCGTCTGAGCACACATAGGGCCTCTACCCTGAACTGTGACCCTCCACTGAGCACATGCATGGCCTCCACCCTGACCTTTGACCCTGCCCTGAGCACACGTATGGCCTCCACCCCAAACTGCAACCCTCCCCTGAGCACATGCAGGGCCTCCGCCCCGACCTGTGACCCTTCCGGCATGGGTGGCCCTAGGCACTCATGTAGCTGGGGTCCCAGACACTGTAGGTCAGCTCCTTGCTGACTTTGACCACAAAGTAGAATTGGAAGATGACCAGCATGATCTGGGGGCTGACAACCCACCACATCAGCTGCCAGAAGATGTTGGGCTTGTGCCCAATCATGAATTCAATGTCTTTGTTGAACCTGGAGACAGAGTCTGGGACGGTGTCGACTGACCTGGGTGAGACACTGACTGCCTGCCTTTCCCTGTACTCCGGGCCTTTCACAGATGGACGTGTGGACATGTACAGTGCCAAGCACAGCTGCACAGTTGTGGGGCCATGCGCACGGCCAAACCCACACTGCATGTTACCAGAGCGTGGCCAACCCTGTGTACATTGGCCTGCCCCTCAGCTGCACACTTGTACCTGCACACATGGCTGCTCCACACTTGGCCTGTGCACGCCTGGGCATACCTATATCTGCACACACCTGGCCTCTGCACACCTGTGCCTGCACACCTGTAACTGCACACCTGCACCTCTGCACGCCTGTGCCTGTACAACTGGCCTCTACACTCCTGGTCTACACACACCTGTGCCTCCACACACCTGTGCCTGCACACCTGTACCTGTGCACCTGGCCTCTTCACACCTGGCCTGCACACACCTGTGCCTGTACACATCTGTGCCTGCACACCTGGCCTCTGCACGCCTGGCCTCCACACACCTGTGCCTGCACACCTGTACCTCTGCACGCCTGTACCTGTACACACCTGTGCCTCTGCACACCTGTGCCTGCACACCTGTACCTCTGCACGCCTGTACCTGTACACACCTGTACCTCTGCACACCTGTACCTGTACACCTGGCCTCTACACTCCTGGTCTACACACACCTGGCCTGCACATACCTGTGCCTGCACACCTGTACCTGTATACCAGGACTCTGCACACTTGGCTTGTGCACACCTGTGCCTGCACACTTGTACCTGTGCACCTGGCCTCTTCACACCTGGCCTGCACACACCTGTGCCTGTACACATCTGTGCCTGCACACCTGGCCTCTGCACGCCTGTACCTGTACACACCTGTGCCTCTGCACACCTGTGCCTGCACACCTGTACCTCTGCACACCTGTACCTGTACACCTGGCCTCTGCACGCCTGTGCCTGTACAACTGGCCTCTACACTCCTGGTCTACACACACCTGTGCCTCCACACACCTGTGCCTGCACACCTGTACCTGTATACCAGGACTCTGCACACTTGGCTTGTGCACACCTGTGCCTGCACACTTGTACCTGTGCACCTGGCCTCTTCACACCTGGCCTGCACACACCTGTGCCTGTACACATCTGTGCCTTCACACCTGGCCTCTGCACACCTGGCCTCCACACACCTGTGCCTGCACACCTGTACCTCTGCATGCCTGTACCTGTACATACCTGTGCCTCTGCACACCTGTACCTGTACACCTGGCCTCTGCATGCCTGGCCTACACACACCTGGCCTGCACACACCTGTGCCTGCACACCTGTGCCTCTGCATGCCTGTACCTGTACACCAGGCCTGCAAATGCCTGGCCTTCACACACCTGGCCTGCTCACCTATAGCTGTACACCTGTGCCTGCACACCGGTTCTCAGAAGCAGCTTGCCTTTATAGCTTCTCAGGCTGCTGTCTGGTGGCCAGCCCACCCAGCAAGGTGAGTGCCCAGATGTCTGGCCAAGTGGGGGCTGAAGGCCCTCCCTCTGGAAAGGCCTGGAGCTCCAGGGAGATAACAGCCCCCCACTACAACATAGGTACCCCGGGCTGAGGACCCCAGCCCCACTGCCCACCCACCCCTCGTTCCTCTGCTGTATCTGCACCCAGGCTGCTGTGGGGGACCCAGACCAAGGCTCTTGCTCGGCCATGTGGCAGAGGGCCTGCTCTTGCTGTGGCCTCCATGCTCATACACCCCAAGTTCTGGGCAGTCTCCCAATGCTGCTGTCAGTGCTCGCTCTGCACAGCTAGGTGTAGGAGAATCTGGAAGCCAGAGGGGCATGGACTGCCCCCTGGGGGGCCCTGCAGAGCCCCCTCCTGGGACTCAGGGCTGCTTCTCTGCTGTCTGCCCTGCACCCCCTGAGGCTGGCCCCGGCCCAGCTCCCTGCTGCCTCCTCCCTCGTACCTGTCAATGCCATACACATAGAGGATCCGAACATCTAGCAGAATGCAATGATGAGCAGGGGGATGGAGCCCTCATATCTGTCCAGCAGGGAGAACCACTATTGGCCAGAGTTCAGTGTGAAGATGAGGGCCAAGAGGTAGGTCCCAAGGCAGATGAGGCCTACAGAGAAACAGAGCCGAGCGGGTCCCAACCTGTGACCCAGTGGGAAGGGGACACAGCTGGGCCCCCCATGGCACAAGCACCTGTGAGCAGCTCCTTAGGGCACTTGGCAGGGATGAGCTTGAGGTCCTGCAGTGGCATGGCCACGCCCTCCATGTTCCCAAACATGGACGACAGGCTCAGGCAGAAGAGCATGAAGAAGAACAGCATGGACCACAGTGGCGACACCGGCATCTTGGTGATGGCCTCTGTGAAGACAATGAAGGCCAGGCCTGTGCCCTCCATACCCTGCACGATGGCACCCAGTCACCCAGGGCCTGTCAGTCCCTGATGGCCACACTGTCACCCTGTCAACGCACATCCCACTGAACCACACCAAGCGAGAATGAGGCTGATCCTAGGCAGCCTGTTGGCTCCAGATACACGGGTAAAGCGGATCTGCGGGCCAGGAGGTGAGGGTGCATGGCACCCGGCCCCGGCAGAGCAAGGAGCAGCTGAGGGCGCCTGGGCTGGGATGGGCTACACCGGTAGCCACCTGGGGCCCAGGAGGTGACACACAGCTGACAACGGGTGACGCCACATCCTGGCACCAAGCTCTGCACTGTGGGAGCCGCCAGCCCGGAAGTGGTGACACCACCACAACCTGGGGGCTCCCAAACAGAGAGGAGGCAGTGCGTGGGGAGCCGAGCAGCAGCAGGATGTGCCACGGCCAGCATCGTGGCGACCAAAGGGAAGTTGATGGCAGCCCCAGGTGCAACCTGAGGGGCCGGCAGGGGCACTTCTGCCTCCTGCTTGCCGGAGTGCCGGGACCTGCCTCCAAGAGGAAGGAGTTCATGTCGCAGCTCTGGAACGTGAGCTGGGCGTAGGCCGCGGGGTCCGTGGCATTCCACCAGCGCTGCATCTCCGCGAAGTTCTCCTGGGTCACCTTGCCCTCCGGTCAAAGGCGTTCATGAGGTGCAGGATGTTCCTTGGAGCAGAGCCAGGATGATGCCATGCGTGGGGCGTGACGGGGGCGGGACCACTCACTTGCTGAAGCAGTCGTCATAGCGCTGGGTGGTGTGGAAGCTGATGATGGAGTAGATCACTATGGCTGCGTACACAGACGTGTAGCCATTGATGGAGATGACCACCGAGTCCATCTCGCAATTGTTGGTGTGGCAAGAGCGGTGTCACCCCACGGAGCAGAGGTCAGCAGAGGCACCACTGCCGGGGCCAGGACTGAGGGCCCAGGGCCTGCTGGGAAGTGGGCTGGGCGGCAGCCCACCTGTGCCCCTCTGAGCAGGTGCGGGTGCTAAGGACTCAGAGGGCCAGAGGGCTGTGCCCAGTGTGGGAGCCCAGAGTGGGGACCCTTGGCCCTTGCCCTTCACGCCTCCCCCACCACAGCCTGCTGGCTCTGGGGCCCCCGGAGCAGCTGTCGTCCCTGGTTCTGGAGCAGGAGAGCCCTGGGTTCAAGTCCCAGCTGGGCCTCAGTGACATTAGTGGATGCTAAAGGGTGCTTGTAGCCCTTGCTCGCAGGAGGATCCCAGAGAGACAGGAAGCAGAGCAGGGCTGCCTGGGGTGGGGCCTGGGAGTCAGTGACAGGTGGGCACCCAGCTTTGGGCTGGGGAGATAGAGCCCTGGAGAAGGTGGCAGAGGCAGCTGCACATGGCCCCACCCGCTGCCCCTACTGCACACGGCACGGTCTGCAGCCAGCTCTGCCTCCCCAAGGCTGAGGTCCCCCCATCTCAGGTTCCTCGCTTCCCCCACCCTATTCACCCAAGGGGACGCTCCCAGCCATCCCTGGGAGCTCTGGCCTGAGACTTCTGGGAAGTGACCTCTGAATGTGGATGACATTGACCTCATTCTGAAATTACAGGAATTCAGGGCTGGGCAGGAACAGGAGATGGACCAAAATGTTCAGTTTGTCGGGTTGTATGTGAACTTGAAGGAGAAGTCCCCACTGGCATGAGTCAGCCTGAGGCTGGGACGACCCTGAGTGGAGACCTCAGGCCATCACAGCTCACACATGTCCAGTGGGCTGCGAGAATGGCCTGCACAGGTGAGCCCCCACCTGGAGTCCACAGGTGCCTCCCAGGCCCCGGGCAGGCCAAGGTGGCCCCGTTTCAGCTGGGGGCTTCACTGGGAAGGAGGCACGCAGCAAACCACACAGCCAAAAGCCTGGACACCAAAGGTGGCCCCACACCTGACACCTGGTGGGACGCGGAACAGGATCACCTTGGCCCGCGCTGAAGGCAGCACCCAGGGGCAGGAAGCAGAGGCCTCCCTGACCCTGTGCCACACGGCAGTGGTGGAAATGAACTTCTGTGTTATCAACGTTCTAGAACAGGTCTCTCCCTGTGGCCACTTAACCACTTGTTCGGGCTGTACAGAGTCACACCGCCAGCATGCCAGGTCAGCCAGGGTTCTCTGGAAGCGTCCTGGTCTCCAGCGCTGGCCTCCCCAACCTGGCCCCAGCTCTGGCGCTCCCAATGCCATGGTCTGCAGCTTGCTCCAAGCCTGGGCAGAACCGGGGGAGCCACTACAGAGCACCTGCCGGGTCTGTGCCCTCATCTGCCACCCGGTGCACCCCAAGAACTGAGTGTGACGAGCATGGGCACCCAGCACCCACGTGTGGGGAGAGGCCTCTGCCTCGCGGCCACCGTGGCCACAGACGTTCAGCTGCTCCCCTGGAGTTGTTTTCCGCCTGTACCCGCAATGAACTCTCGGTCCAGCGTTTCTCCGCACATCTCGTGAGGTGAGTGGGTGTCGGTCAAGTCTCCCGCCACTCCCTCGGGAACTGCCTCGTGCCCCTCACTGGCTCCTCGCGGAGTTAACACATTCGCTGGGCAGAGACGGCCTCCTTCGTGGCGTGCCACTGTGCCACTGGGGCTGCAGCAGGGGAGGCCTTAAATCTGGCCGGTCCTGCCTTGGCACCCCGCAGTTATCCGGTCTCCTTCCGGCCATGGCCTAAAGCCCTCGGCCACGTGTGCCGGACAGCCAGGTGCATCCTGAGCTCCGGGACACTGTGAGTTTACTCATTTGTAAACATTACTAGATTTCCCACATTGGCAAAACTATCTATACAGAGATAATCCTGAAACAAACTGATAAGAGAACTAAGCAAGAATCCTGGGTATAAGATCAACTTATACCATCAATGGGGTTACTATATATCACTAAGAAACAAATAGAAATCTATTTTAAAGGAAAAAGATACAGACTAGAAGCAAATTAAAAAATACTGAAGTGACATACAAGAGAAGTATGCCAAGAATATGATGAAACTGAAAGGCTAGATTTAGTAAATGTTAGTGAATTGTGACTGTGATGCTCAGTTCTAGGTCACAAGATCCCAGCAGGATCACAGACATGGACATGGTGGGGATTGAGGGATCTCAGGTGGAATCATCAGGGACATGACAGTACAGGCTGCTGTCGAGAGCCAGCCCCCAGGAGGATGAGGTGGCTTTAGACTTGAGCTGAATGTCCCCCATCAGAAACTGCCCAAAGGACTACCCCTATGCCAGGGCAATTCTGATTGGTTGAATCTTTTCTGATGTCATGCATAATCACCAGCTGAACAAACTGTCCAATCAGGTATGCTGAGACAACACTGCAGTACCATGTGGGATCTTTGATCTTGGTGTTGCCAAACACAGCTTCTCTAGTCTGTTCCCAAGAGAGGCCCTTGGTGGCTCAGCCTTTGCTGCTCTGTGAATTCCTCTCACCACAGGAGCCATCAGAAGGATGCCCAAACACCTCAGAAGCTGAAAAATGGGGACTATGTGGAAACAACCCCCTCAAGCTTTCAGGATGTGAGCTGGGATTATGAGTATCCTCTCTCATCCCTGCATTAAGTTTCCTTGGCTCAGTCCTAGAGCCAATCTTGCCAAATTGTGTTGTGAGGATGAGCAAATTCTCAGGGAGAATACAGTGGGAAAAAATAATGGGACCTCATTCCCTTATAAGCTCCAGTCTGAATACAGACTCGGTGCTCAATTCTTGGCTGAGCCACCTGTCTGGCCTATAAGTTGTATTCTCCACACTAATCTTTCTGGAGAGCTGTCCATCCCCATTCTACCCCAACAAATATGCTACATTGCTTACAACTCTTCTGTACCACATCTGAATTCTTTCTTTCATGAAAACAAGAACATTTCCCACTCATCTTTGCTAAAATATATCTTGTCATTTTTCTACAGGACAATCAGTAACTCTTTGAAAGTTGTTTTTCTGTTTGTGAACAGCCCTAGTCTGTCACTGGAGGGAAGGCTGTGGAAGCTGTGTAGTTCTTGTCTTCACCCAAGAAAAAATTCGGGCATGAGACAGAAAGTGGAATGATAAGGCTTTACTGGGGATAGGGCATCCATCAGATGACAGAGAGAGAGCACCCAGTCACTCGGACTGGGGGAGAGCGAGGTTACATGGTTGAATGGAGAGAATACACCTGCACAGGCCAGGCTGATGGCTCAGCAGAGAGGCAGAGAGCTGAGTACACAGTCTGTTTGGACTCCCTAGGTTTTTATGGGAGTCTTTTTAACCACTTCCCCCATCCTCCATGACAAAGGATGGAGAGTCCTGGAAGAAGAGTTTGTTGGATGAAAATTAGCAAATTCCTCCCCCCCCCAGATTTGCTGGCACCTGGCCAGAGTAGGGGGGCTTCCTAGGTTTCATTGCCCCATGTTATCAGGTCAGGTAACCACTTTGGTCCTGAGGAGAGGAAATTCTCCCAGGAGCTTTCCTTGGAGGAAGGGGTGAGACCACCTGGGAGGTTATCAGTGTCTGAGCAGGACTTTGAAGTGCAAAATGCTGGGCTACTGGAGCTTATGCAGTAGGTGTTGGTATTCAGGCCTTTCTCATACACACATAGGCTAAATTTCTGACTTGCTACCTAACAGTTCTTGTAGGAATTTGGGGAATGAACCAATGAATGAATGTACTCTCTCTCTCTCTCTCTCTCTCTCTCTCTCTCGCTTGCTCGCTCGCTCTAGACATTTGAAATAAATAAAATAAATTACTTTTTCAAATCTTTGCACATCTCCTTTTACTTATTTTAATGGTAGACATTTTATCAGAATGTCTTTTGTTTTAGGTTCCCCTGGGAAATTTTACAGGATGCTGTCTTCTCAACACACCCTTCAATCTCCTCCTTGTCCTGGGCTTCAAAACTGCCTGTAGGTGATAACCCAAGATTCCCACAGTGGCCAAGTCTTTTGTAGTGTGAAGTGAATGTCAGCCCCTGAGTTACTCTCTGGGGGTCTTTCTTCATTGGAGACAGCAGGGTTAAGAAACTCTTTTCAGGGGTGGAGCCAATATTGCGGAAGAGTGAGGGCACACACAACAGTTTGGGAAAAGAAATTTTAACAAGGGTGGAGTTACTGTACCCTTAAGAAGAGATTCAGAGGAAAAAAACTGCAGAGGAAACTCTTCCGGATCTAGTGGATGTGACACGGAGGACCTACGGGAAGAGTAAGGTGGCCCACTGCCGCGCCGCGCCGAGCCCTGCCGAGCCGCATGGAGCTGTGCTGAGCCACACCTAGCAGCACCCAGCCATGCCGCGCCATGCTGACCTGACCCGCACTGAGCCGCGCCACGGACACAGGGGCCACTAGAGTTGGGAAAACAACGAGCCCAGCTACAGAAGCCCACCCACAAAATTTGAGCCCCGGTGGTGGAAGCAAAGGTAACCAGAGACAAAGCAAAGGTAACCAGAGACATTGGCCGCGAAGGTTAGACCTTGGTCCGAGCTCACGCGGGGGGGGGGGGGGAGGGGGAACTACACCAGGCTGACTGGAAGGAAAAAAAAGGGGGGGGCAGCTGGGACAATAGCATCTCTCTTCACTCTCCAAGATGCCAAACAAACGTAGAAACCAAGGTAACAAGAGCAGGCAAGACACTGTAATGCCTCCAAATGAAAAAGACACCCCAATTCAAGATTATGAAGATGATGAGATCGAAGAAATGCAAGAAGCAGATCTCAAAAAATTGCTAAGATCATTAAGAGGCTCGCAAAAACAAATTCTTGAACTACAGAAATCCTTAATGGACAAGATAGAAAATCTCTCGCGCGAAAATAAAATATTAAGGAGGAATCAAAATGAAATGAAACAACTAGTAGAACAAGAAACAGTGATAGTGACGAGAAACCATAATGAAATGAAGAATTCAATAGATCAAATGACAAACACATTAGAAAGCCTTAAAAACAGAATGGGCGAAGCAGAAGAGAGAATATCAGACTTAGAAGACAGAGAACAGGAAAGGAAACAGGCAAACCAAAGAAAAGAAGAGGAAATTAGAAATCTAAAAAATATTGTCGGGAATCTACAGGATACTATTAAAAAACTGAACATTGGGTCCTAGGAGTTCCTGAAGGCATGGAGAGGGAGAAAGGATTAGAAGGCCTTTTTAGTGAGATACTAGCAGAAAATTTCCCAGGTTTGGAGAAGGAAAGAGACATCTTAGTACAGGAAGCTTATAGAACCCCTAATAAACATGATCAAAAGAGATCCTTACCACGACACGTCGTAATCAAACTCACCACAGTGAAACATAAAGAAAAGATCCTAAAATGTGCAAGAGAGAAACGTCAGATTACTCTTAGAGGATCTCCAATTAGACTCACAGCTGACTTCTCATCAGAAACCCTACAAGCTAGGAGAGAATGGCGGGATATAGCCCAGGTACTAAGAGAGAAAAACTGCCAGCCCAGAATATTATATCCTGCAAAGCTCTCATTTGTGAATGAAGGTGAAAGAAAGACCTTTCACAACAAACAGAAATTGAAAGAATTTGTCGCCACTCGTCCAGCCCTGCAAAAGATGCTTAAAGATGTGATACACGCAGAAACACAGAAACTCGGTCACCAATATGAAAGAAGGTAAAGGAAGGAAACCTCACAGCAAAAGATCACAGGAAACCCAAAAATGATAGGGCAAAGTTACTACTCATCGATAGTCACATTAAACGTTAAAGGCCTGAACAATCCAGTTAAAAGACACCGATTGGCTGATTGGGTTAAGGAAGAAAACCCATCTTTTTGCTGCTTACAAGAAACACATCTTTCTAACAAAGATGCACACAGACTGAAAGTGAAAGGCTGGAAAAAGATATAACATGCCAACAGAAATGAAAAAAGAGTGGGAGTAGCCATCTTAATATCAGATAACATAAATTTTACCACAAAAACTATTAGGAGAGACAAAGAGGGGCACTATATAATGATTAAGGGATCCATTCAACAGGAAGATATAACGATTATCAATGTATATGCACCTAATTACAGGGCACCGGTTTATTTAAAAGACTTGTTAAGGGAATTAAAGGGAGACTTAGACCCCAATACAATAGTACTGGGGGACTTCAATACCCTACTCTCAGAGATAGACAGACATCAGGACAGAAGACCAACAAGGAGACAGTAGATTTAAATGACACTATAGCTCAAATGCACCTAACAGATATCTACAGAACTTTTTATCCTACACAGAAAGATTTATTCTTCTCAGCAGTACATGGAACCTTCTCTAGGATTGACCACATGCTAGTCAAGCAAATTCAGCAAATTCAGCAAATTCAGCAAATTCAAGCAAGTCTCAGCAAATTCAAAAGAATTAGAATCATACCATGCAGCTTCTCAGACCACAAAGGAATGAAATTGGAAATTAGCAACTCAGGAATCCCTAGAGCACATGCAAACACATGGAGATTGAACAACATGCTTCTGAATGAACAATGGGTCATAGAAGAAATTAAAAGAGCAATCAAAAACTTTCTGGAAGTAAATGAGGATAACAGCACAACATACCAAAACCTATAGGATACAGCAAAAGCAGTGTTAAGAGGAAAATTTATATCAATAGGTGCCTACATCAAGAAATTGGAAAGGTACCAAATAGATGAGCTTTCAAGTCATCTCAAGGATCTAGAAAATCTGCAGCAAACCAGACCCAAAGCTAGTACAAGAAGAGAAATAATTAAAATCAGAGAAGAAATCAACAGGATTGAATCCAAAAACACATTGCAAAAAATCACCCAAACGAGGAGCTGGTTTTTTGAAAAAATAAACAAAATTGACACCCCATTAGCCCAACTAACAAAAAAAGAAGAGAAAAGACCCAAATCAATACAATTAGAGATGAAAAAGGAAACGTAACAACAGACACCACAGAAATAAAAAGAATCATCAGAAATTACTTCAAGGACTTGTATGCCAGCAAACAGGGAAATGTATCAGAAATGGATAGATTCCTGGACACATACAACCTACCTAAATTGAACCAGGAAGACATAGAAAACCTAAACAGACACATAAGTGAGACAGAAATTGAAACAGTAATAAAGGCCCTCCCAACAAAAAAAGCCCAGGACCAGATGGATTCACGGCTGAATTCTACCAGACATTTAAAGAAGAATTAACCCCAATTCTCCTCAAACTATTCATGGCAATCGAAAAAAAGGGAATCCTCCAAAACTCTTTCTATGAAGCCAGCATCACCTTAAATCCTAAGCCGGAAAATGATGCAGCATTGAAAGAGAATTACAGACCAATATCCCTGATGAACATAGATGCAAAAATACTCAATAAAATTCTTGACAATAGAATGCAACATCACATTAGAAAGATCATCCACCCAGACCACGTGGGATTTATCCCTGGTATGCAGGGATGGTTCAATGTTCCCAAAACAATCAACGTGATACACCACATTAACAGACTGCAGAAGAAAAACCATATGATTCTCTCAATAGACGCAGAGAAAACATTTGATAAAATACAACACCCTTCAATGATGAAAACCCTAAGCAAACTGGGTATAAAAGGAACTTTCCTCAATACAATCAAAGCAATTTATGAAAAACCTACGGCCAGTATCCTATTGAACGGGGAAAAGTTGGAAGCATTTCCGCTGAGATCTGGTACCAGACAGGGATGCCCACTCTCACCACTGCTATTCAATATAGTTCTGGAAGTCTTAGCCAGAGCTATTAAGCAAGAAAAAGAAATTAAAGGGATGCAAATTGGGAAGGAAGAACTCAAACTATCCCTCTTTGCAGACGATATGATTTTTTATTTAGGGGACCCAAAGAACTCTACTAAGAGACTATTGGAACTCATAGAAGAGTTTGGCAAAGTAGCAGGATATAAAATCAATCCACAAAAATCAACAGCCTTTGTATACACAGGCAATGCCATGGCTGAGAAAGAACTTCTAAGTTCAATCCCATTCTCAATAGCTACAAAAACAATCAGATACCTTGGAATAAACTTAACCAAGGACGTAAAAGATCTCTACGATGAAAATTACAAAACCTTAGGGAAAGAAATAGAAGAGGATATCAAAAAATCGAGGAATCTTCCATGCCCTTGGATTGGAAGAATCAACATCAAGAGAATGTCCATTCTCTGAAAAGCAATTTATACATTCAATGCAATACCAATCAAAATACCAAAGGCATTCTTCTCAGATCTGGAAAAAAATGATGCTGAAATTCATATGGAGACACAGGAGACCTCGAATAGATAAAGCAATATTGTACAACAAAAACAAAGCTGGAGGCATCACAATACCAGATTTCAGGACATACTACAGGGCAGTTGTTATCAAAACAGCATGATACTGGTACAGAAACAGATGGATAGACCAATGGAACAGAACAGAAACACAGAAATCAACCCAAACATCTACAGCCAACTCATATTTGATCAAGGATCCAAAACCAATCCCTGGAGTAAGGACAGTCTATTCAATAAATGGTGCTGGGAAAACTGGATTTCCATGTGCAGAATCATGAAGGAAGATCCCTACCTTTCACCTTACACAAAAATTCATTCAACATGGATCAAAAACTTAAATCTATGACCAGACACCACCAAATTATTAGAGAGCATTGGGGAAACCCTGCAAGATATAGGCACAGGTAAAGACTTCTTGGAAAAGACCCCAGGAGCACAGGCAGTCAAAGCCAAAATTAACTATTGGAATTGCATCAAACTGAGAAGTTTTTGCACTTCAACAGAAACAGGAAAGTGAAGAGGCAACCGACAGAATGGGAAAAAATATTTGCGAACTATACTACAGATAAAGGTTTGATAACCAGAATCTACAAAGAAATCAAGAAAATCCACAACAACAGAACAAACAACCCACTTAAGAGATGGGCCAAAGACCTCAACAGACATCTTTCCAAAGAGGAAATCCAAATGGCCAACAGACACATGAAAAAATGTTCAAGATCACTAGCAATCAGGGAAATGCAAATCAAAACCAAAATGAGGTTTCACCTCACCCCGGTGAGAATGGCCCACATTCAGAAATCTACCAACAACAGATGCTGGAGAGGATATGGGGAAAAAGGGACACTAACCCACTGTTGGTGGGAATGTAAACTGGTTAAGCCACTATGGAAGTCAGTCTGGAGATTCCTCAGAAACCTGAATATAACCATACCATTCAACCCAGCCATCCCACTCCTTGGAATTTACCCAAAAGAAATTAAATTGGCAAACAAAAAAGCGATCTGCACATTAATGTTTATTGCAGCTCAATTCACAATAGCTAAGACCTGGAACCAACCCAAATGCCCATCAACAGTAGACTGGATAAAGAAACTATGGGACATGTACTCTATGGAATACTATACAGCAGTCAAAAACAATGAAACCCAGTCCTTTGCAACAAGATGGAGCAATCTGGAAAGCATCATGCTAAGTGAATTAAGCCAGTCCCAAAGAAACTAATATCATTCATTTTCGCTGATCGGCGACAACTAACTGAACACCAAAGGGTAACCTGTGGAAGTGTAATGGACACTAAGAGAAATAGTGACTTGATCAGCTATGGGGCTGACTGTTGATGTACAATGCAACACTTTATCCATTTTAGTATTTTTTTTGTAAACTCTGTAATTAACACACAATTATTCTGAGGTGTCTAAATCTTAACTGAAAAGTGATCCCAGTTAAATATAAGAATGGGAAAAGGAGAGGGAGGAGATGTATAATAGGGGACATGCTCAATTGGATTTGCCCCAAATGATGGAGTTACAAAAGTGCCAGGGGATTCCAATACAATCCCATCCAGGTGGCATGTACCAATGCCATCTCACCAGCCTAGGTGATCAATTTCAGTTCACAAATGATCACACTGATAGGCCTAAGAGTCAAAGGGATCACACAAGCAAGATTAATGTCTGCTAATACTAACTGATAAAAAAAAGGGAGAGAAGGATCCAACATGGGAAGGGGGAGACACAGCAGACTCATAGAATGACAGATGTCCTAAATAGCACTCTGGCCTCAAAATCAGCCCGTAAGGCAATCGGATCTGGCTGAAGAACCTATGAGAGTATTTTAGGCATGGAAAGCCAAGACACGCTGGGGAAAAAAAAATATGAAGAAGAATAAGAAGACCTAAATGAAGGATCTCAGCGAGTCTGATCCCAGTGGAAAGAATGGGGCCATCAAAGTAGGAGGTGCCTTTCTCTGAAGGGAGGAGAGAACTTCCACTTTGACTACGGCCTTGTCAGAATGGGATCAAAGATGGCGAACCCTAAAGGCTTCCATAGCCTCGGCAACTCATGGCTAGAGCCTGGGGAGATTACTGACGCCATAAACAAGAGTGTTAAATTGTTAAAACAACATCAGGAGTCACTGTGTACTTACGTCCCATGTGGGATCTGTCCTTAATAGGTTGTCGAAGGTGAAGTAATGATATAGCTAGTATTGAAACAGTATTCTTACACTTTGTGGTTATGTGTGGGTGCAAACTGATGAAATCTTTACTTAGTATATACTGAAGCGATCTTCTGTATATAAAGATAATTGAAAATGAAAAAAACAACCTGGTGTTAAATTGGAAATTACATAGAAAAATAATCAATCTTTTTTTTAAAAAAATTATCTTGCAGAATCTTGGTCATTAATGTGATGTACACTGTTATTTAATGCCATAACTAATACTCCAACAGTATTTTTTTCACTTTGTGTTGCTATGGGAGGGCAAACTGTTGAAATCTATATATATACTAAACTGATTTTCTATATATAAAGAGAATTGAAAATGAATCTTGATGGGAATGGAAGGGGAGAGCGGGTGGGAAAGGGGAGAGTTACGGGGGGGGGAGTTGTGGGGTGAGGGAAGCCTTTGTAATACATAAGCTGTACTTTGGAAATTTATATTCACTAAATAATAAAAAAAGAAACTCTTTTTAGGGGAGCACCTGATCCCCTAAGACTGAGCGGGGGAGGGCATCTACTCTTTTTCTACATTTACATATAACAGCACTGTACTTTCCTTTCTTTCTTTCTGACCTTGGGACAAGCCACACATTTACACATCTGTAATTAACAAAAACTAAGTTTCAAGGAGCTGACCAAAAAAAGAGCCCAGATAAGAAAGGAATTTGTGACAAGCTCTATTTAATGTGACATACATCAGTGATGACTCACATAAATTAAAACTATTAAATTAATCCAAATATATTTTGGCTCATATGACACCTTATATTGTTTCAAATTTGTTGGTAAAAACAAACTAAAGATGTTTTCAGAGTCATTAGTATATTTTGCTTGCAAAAGGTATACTTGTTTTTCTTAGATACCTTAAAATAATGTATAATTTTGACCTAAGAACAATAGTGCATAAAAGGTGTGATACAATGTTCTTATTTCATTTGTAAGAAGTATAATTTAATTTAGTTTCTTTTTGTTTTTAAAGATTTACTTATTTACTTGAAAGGTAGAGTTACAGAGAGTAAGAGGCAGAGAGAGAGAGGATCTTCCATCTGCTGGTTCACTCCCCAAATCGCTGCAATGGCAAGAGCTGGTTCTATCCAAAGCCAGGAGCCAGGATCTTCTTCTGGTTCTTCCACATGGTCACAGGGTCCAAAGCACTTGGATCATTCTCCACTGCTTTCCCAGGCACATTAGCAGAGAGATGGATCAGAAGGAGCAGCTGGTATTCGAAACAACACCCATATGGGGGGGGGGTGCTGGCACTGCAGGTGGTAGCTTTACCCTCTATGCCACAGTGCCAGGCTCTAACTTAGTTTCTAGAATTGTTCTTTGGCAAGACATGACTTCAAATTATAACCATGCTTTTTCTTTTTAATATCTTAGTTTCTTAAAAAAATCTACAATTGTTAAAATAAGTTAGTAAACACAAAAGATAAATATTTTCAAATTCATATACTGTTGGTTTTTTAAAATATGCAAAATTCATTTGGCCTTTTAGTAAATATTTTCATAAACTGTTGATACATGACAAACCATTTTAATTACTTTTAAGTAACTATGTTAAAATACTATATTTTCTGGAGCCAATGCTGTGGCATAGTGGGTAAAACTGCTGTCGGCAATGCCAGCATCCCATATGGGCACCAGTACAAGACCCTGCTGCTCCACTTCCAATCCAGCTCTCTGTTACCAGTTGGGAAAGCAGTAGCAGATGGCTCAAGTGCTTGTGCCCCTGCACCCCTGTGGGAGACCTAGAAGAAGCTCCTGTCTCCTGGCTTTGAATCTGCCCAGCCCCGGATGTTGTGGCCATATGGGGAGTGAACCAGCAGATGAAAGACCTTTCTCTCACTGCCTCTGCCTCTGACTCTCTGTAACTCTGCCTTTCTAATAAATAAATAAATCTTTAAAAATTTATATGTTCTTTGAAATGTTTTATACTTACTTTAGAGGCTTCAAAAGATTATTGCAAAATGTAAATTAAGGAACCAGTAAGCAGAAGGGAGAGAAATGTTTAGGAAGTTCCAGACACAAGGATGTGTCTTAGTAAATAAAGCTATTTCAATTAAGGGAAAAACAAGCAATATTTGACTTTGAGTGAAACAGCTGATGTCCTGCAAGGAGACAGAGGAACAATATAGAACAAATAACTGAAAGGAATGTTATAGGATATTATAGGTTTGTGGTAAATCTTGCATGAGATTAGAAGAAAATTATATACATGGATTTCCAAAACTTGGGCATTGTTATGTACACTGATATAGGGCAAGGATTTGTTCCTCTACATTAAAACAATAAAGGTTCTAAAAATATATAGATAGATATAGTAGTAAATGTCTGCAAAGTGTCTTGATATTTAATTTTGAAATCTTTTTCTAAATATATTTTCTCCTCTTAATAGTTTCTGTTTAATTAATTATTTCCTCTGTCAATTTTCTAGGTATCTTCTGTAAGCTACTTTATGCTCCTTAGTTTGACACTGTCATGGCCTGACATGACAAAATACTTATATAAAAAGCCACTTGACTCTAATGATGGCTTTTTTTCATGTATTTAATTGTTCAGTGTAATCAGACGATTTCCTCTGCTTTTGTTTGTAACAGATATTCTTCTTCTAAAGATATTTGAGTTCTTTTATAATACTGTTAGGTGGAAAGATAGAAATATAGAAGGGACCTAAGGAAAACAAGGCACCTGCAGAAAGGAATGGAGCAGCCTGAGGGATAGCTTTGAAGCAGCCCACACCCCAGTAACTTATAGGTGGTCCCAGTCTTCACTCCCCTCCCAAGAAAAGCAGTGAGAATAATCGTCCTTGCCAGTGTAAAGAGGACTACCCAGTTTCACACTGGATAATAAAACCTTGGGAGGAATTTCACCAGTTTTGTACCCAAGAAGCCCTTTGTTCAGAAGAGACTGGAGGAATGGGAGGAGAAACTGTGGGGAAAAAGTAGATTCCACACCCTTATAAATCCAAGTCTGGATGTAGACCTGGCACTCTGGGATTCATGTGTTCTGACAGATGCACTACCTCATTAAACCTTGCTGCATTGTGTGCCACTACTCCGTCCCATGTCTGAAACTCTTTTCTTATAGGAAGACAAGAACCTCTTTTAAGCCATGTCTTCTAAAAATACTGAGTCCAAACCACTACAATGTAAAGGGAGAGCACAGCCTTTCATCTGTCTCCTTTAGCCCAAGGTATCCTTGTCTATCCTTTATCAAAAGGAATTCACAGAATTGATGGAGTGCTACCATTGACAAAACACAGTTGTAATCACTGGACCTTCTTCCAGGTCTCCTATGCAGGTGCAGGGGCACAAGCACTTGGGCCATCTTCTACTGCTTTACCAGGCCATAGCAGAGAGCTGGATCAGAAGTGGAGAAGCTTGGACTGGAACCAGTACCCATATGGGATTCCGCCACTGCAAGTGGTAGTTTTACCTGCTACACCACAGTACCAGCCTCACAGTTTTGTATTCTTTTCTGAAATCATTGTCAGTAATATTTATGAAGACACTAAGAAATGTTCTTGAATACAGGTTTCCAACAGTTGGAACTGATCATCCATGTGGGATGCTGGTGCTGCAATTGGAGGTTTAATCTATTATGGCACAACACCCACTCCTAGTAATGGTCTTAAAGATATACAACAAATAAAGAGATATTTATTGAAGAAAATCCAAGATTTGAAGAGCATAGAGAGTTAGTTGTATTTGAATCCACCTACTAACCACCACACCCAGTTCTCATTTAGTGGAAGTGTGAACTCAGGGCTCCCTCTCCTACCAGCTTCTAGGCAAAGGGAAGACATCCTTCTTACTCCTGTGCCTAGTTCCCTGTTGCCAAGATTAGGTTTTGGGTGAGTTCAGCTAGAGGTGAAGCACAGACCATACTTGACTGATGGAGGCTGTATATTAAGCAAAAGAATACTTTGATCTCAGCTTCCATCACATATAACATCCCCAATCGGGAAATCTGTATAATCAGAGCACATTTGTTGTTGCTTTGGATTGGAGGAATGAGGATAGACACTAGGTAGCAAAAGTGTGCTCAATTATTTTTCAATTTCATTTATTTGAGTGCAGAGATGGAGAATATTCCCATCTGCTGGTTCAGTAATCAAATGTTCACCATAGGTGAGGCTGAGATAAGTCAAAACTGGGAGCTTGTGTGCAGGACATTGAAGCACAGCAGGCTAACCCACAGATGGTGATGCCCACATGTCACGTTAGAGTGCTGTATCATATGGGAAGTGTGGGTAGAATTCCTGACTCCTAGTTGTAATATAGCCCACCATGGGAAGTGAACCAGAAGAGGGAAGGTCTCTCTCTGTTTTTACTGTTTTCTAATTAATTCATTAAAGACTTCAAGGGAGGTGCTGGTACTGTTGCATAGTGAGTAAAGCCACTGCCTGCAGTGCTGGTGTCCCATATGGGTGATGGTTCGAGTCCCAGCTGTTCCACTTTGAATCCAGCTCCCTGCTAATGTGCCTAGGAAAGCAGCAGCAGATGGCCCAAGTCTTTCAGTCCCTGCATCCATGTGGCAGACCTGGAAGAAGCTCCTGGCTCCTGGCTTTGGATCAGCCCAGCTCCAGCTATTGCGGCCATTTGGGAAGTGAACCAGCGGATGGAAGACTTCTCTCTGCCTCTGCCTCTGCCTTTCTGTAATTCTGCCTTTCAAATAAATAAATAAATATTTTAAAAAACACACAACTTCTCAGGAGTAAGGAGCTTAGAACTCAATCCAGGTCTCCAATATGGCTCAAAGGGTCAAAACTATTTAAGCTATTGCTCACTGGGTGATGTACTCACAGGGTGCCCATTAGTAGGAAGCTGGAATTAAATCAGGTGTGGAACTGGTACTCAAACTCAGTCATTCTGGAATGTGGATGTAACCAGGTAGCATCTTAACCACTTGGTCAAATGCCTATCCCTGTGTATTTTGGGGGTGATAAAATATTCTAAAAGTAATGGTGGTGATTGCTATACATAACTGGAAGCTGGTGGCTTGTATGTACATCCTTAATGGATGAATTTCATGGTAAGTGAAATATATTCATACCTCAGTTCTGCTGCTTAAGAATATGATATTGGCCAGTGCCACAGCTCACTAGGCTAATCCTTCGCCTGCTGCACTGGCACTCCAGTTTCTAGTACCGGTTGGGGTGCTGGTTTTGTCCCTATTGCTCTGCTTCCAGTCCAGCTCTCTTCTGTGGCCTGGGAAGGCAGTGGAGGATGCCCCAAGTGCTTGGGCCCTGCCCCCGCATGGGAGACCAGGAGGAAGCACCTGGCTTCTGTCTTTGGATCAGCACAGCTCCAGCCATAGTGGCCTTTTGGGGGGTGAACCAACGGAAGGAAGACCTTTCTCTCTGTGTCTCTCTCTCAGTCTAACCGCCTGTCAAAAAAAAAAAAGAATGTGATATGATATTGACAAAGTTTTAACCAGGTGTATTGAATTATCAATTTTTTTTAATTTTTATTTTTTGACAGGCAGAGTGGACAGTGAGAGAGACAGAGAGAAAGGTCTTCCTTTGCCATTGGTTCACCCTCCAATGGCCACTATGGCCAGCATGCTGCAGCCGGCACACCACGGTGATCCAAAGGCAGGAGCCAGGTGCTTCTCCTGGTCTCCCATGGGGTGCAGGGCCCAAGCACTTGGGCCATCCTCCACTGCACTCCCAGGCCACAGCAGAGGGCTGGCCTGGAAGAGGGGCAACCGGGACAGAATCCAGTGCCCCGACCAGGACTAGAACCCAGTGTGCCGGTGCCGCAAGGTGGAGTATTAGCCTAGTGAGCCACTGCGCCGGCCCTGAATTATCAAAATTTTAAGTAACATTTTTAATGCATTTCAAATTCAAATTCATGTAAAATGTGACTTCCCCTATGTAAGCTGTACTGTACATTTATTTGTAGATATGGATATAAATGCATGAGAAAGTGATGGCAGCATAGAAACTGGATGAAATACAATGATTGATTTGGGGCAGGGGATGGTAGAGAAAGGTGATATTAGTCTTATCTCGTATGTCTTTTTTGAAAATATATTCATGAATTAAATTAATGGATAACAAAGCATGGTCAGACACCACAGGAATACGCCTAAATATTTTTATTAGTGATGTATCAGAAAGGACTTATTCCAGCTTTTATTCCTTATGGTATTCTCAATTAGTCAATCCTACTGTTGGGTCATCATTTTCCTTATCATCACATGAGGGACTATTAATTCTTCTGCATTTGGTACAAATCAGAGAACTGTCGCTGTCTACTCATTACATAGAGGGTACAGGTAAGACAAAGAGGAAGTGATATGATCTTTCCAGTTTTTCTCTTATTAGAACTCCTCATAGAATCCACATCTCCAATCATAGTATGAACAACTCCTGCTGGCAGAGGTGTGTGACTACCACCATTCTGGAGCAGTAATTACTAGAAAAGGACTAATCAACGAGCTACTTCATGGAACAAACTAGTTTGTTTTAAAAAATTTTAAAAGATTTATTTGTTAATTTGAAATGCAGAGTTACAGAGAAAGAGTGGGGGAAAGAGAGATCTTCCATCTGTTGAGACAGGCCAAAGCTAGGAGTCTGGAACTCCATCCAGATCTCCCATGTGAATGGCAGAGGCCCAAGAACTTGGGCTATCTTTCACTGCTTTCTCAGGTGCATTAGCAGGGTGTTGGAGTGAAGGTGGAGCATCTGGGACTCAGACTTGTGACCATATGGTATGCCATTGTTGCAGAGTGGCTTAGCCTGGTGCACCAAAATGCTGGCCCTCAAGCTAATTCTTTGATTCCTGAAAATTCATTTTCTATTTCAAGGAATACAACTTTGAGACCTATATATTCAGGTGCAATTGCCGCTCTGATCTGAAATGGAGAGATCTAGGCTTAACATTTTGAGGCAGGTTTCTTAATTTGCAGAAGACAATCACTGAAGGACAAAGGCAGGATCAGAGAACCGGGAAAACCATATCTTATGCATAGAAACAACAAGGGGTTAATTGTTGTTTAAGAGTGAGTATGCCTTCACATCCCTGTTCAAACCCACACCAACTCTGGCTATAGAATACAGGCTTATCTCTATTGGAAGGAGATCAGCAATAGGGGTGGGAGTGCCTTGAAACCCTTGCACTGATCTCCTTGCCTAATTGGTGGCAAAAATCACAAATGGAGGGAAAAGTTCAGGTTCAGCTGTTAGACAATGAAAATTTATTAGGTAGTCAGATAGATGGTGTATGGGTTGGACAGAGAGGCCTTATGAGTTCCTAGGTTCCAGGAAATGGCAGATCTGTGATTGTGCAGTGATTTTGAGGTGTATCCACCTTAAGGCTCACTATCTTATTCCAGTATATGCACTAGGATAGTTTTCTCAACTGAGAACTATGATTCATTGATAGGTAATGAATTATTGTAGTACTTTAGAGAAAGCCTCTTTTTTCAAGGGTGAAATATGTGTTGCCACAGAATATTAGTTTGTTGCTTAAGTATCTTAATGTAGAGTCATGGTGACTTTCCTCCTGCTTTAAGTATCTGTAATAAATAGATATATATTCTTTTTTAAAAAGACTTATTTATTTATTTATTTGAAAGTCAAAGCTACACAGAGAGAGAAAGAGAGGTCTTCCATTCACTGGTTCACTTCCCAATTGGCTGCAATGGCCAGAGCTGCGCTCATCTGGAAGGAGCCAGGAGCTTATTCCGGGTCTCCCACATGGGTGCAAGGGCCCAAGGACCTGGGACATCCTCCACTGCTTTCCCAGGCCACAGCAGAGAGCTGGATTGGAAGTGGAGCAGCTGGGCTGCGAACTGGTACCCATATGGGATACCCACAATGTAGGCACTGGCTTTACCTGCTACGCCACAGTGCCAGCCCCTAGATGTGTGTTCTATACCTACAAAACAGTTAACAGAAAAATAGAAAGAAAGTAGTGACAAATATCATTAAACAGCAATGTTCAAATTTCTCCATTCCTAGCACATTTCTTTCAAATGTGAATTTGTCAGGCTAAGAATTGATCATGAGAATTCCACTTGGATAGAGACCAATCTCAATGCATTACATGTATTCTCCAGGCAGTAGGGCTGAATAGTGAGCAAATAGACATACCACTCTTCTTGTTCTTAGTGGAGGGGTGCAGAGGCTTATGAGAAAGGTAGTCTCATCATCTTGTGACATCATTAGTACAGAACCATCGGAAGGCCTTTCCATTTCCTTCTGAGCATGTGCCATCCTTCTCAGCCCTGCCCTGTTCTTCCAAGATTTTCTAGGCCCTGTGTTTCTCTCAATGCTGCTCCACAAGCTGTAAATGAATTCTGCTTCCCTGAAGGTTGGGGATAAGGTAGAGGCCTCACAGGCCCACAGGGAGCCCTAGAAAGTGAGACACATGTTCTCAGTAGTGGGTGCTGTACCAGAAAGCCAGTGTGTTCTTTCACATGTGCAGATGTGGTTCCAGAATCTCCACAGATGGGATAGACAATCCAAGATGACAATGGAGAAAGGGGAGCCTACAGATTGTGTGAGGAGCAGGGAGGCCTGTGGTATAAGTCCACTTCTAGCTCAGCCACTGAGGAATCCTTTTAGTGGCCTGGGTGACATTATTTTATCCATTGTAGTACTAAGATATTAACAATACCAGTGAAATACCCCCAAATTCACAGAGAACTCACTGTGAAGTGTGTGCAGGCTGCCCTGCTATTAGACAGTAGTAGGTTTTGTGGTGCCTTCTCAGGTAATGAAGTTTCTGGCCCATTGCTGCACTGTGTATCCTGCCCATGCTCTTGTTTACACAAAATCTACTTTCCAAGGACAATGGATTCTGTGAGAATAGTTAGGAAACTGAATGCTGATCCCATTTAGTTTATTTTTTAAAATTTTTTTAAAGATTTATTTAATTTTATTTGAAAGTCAAAGTTACACAGAGAGAGGAGAGGCAGAGGTCTTCCATCTGATGGCTCACCCCCCAACTGGCTGCAACAGCCGGCACTGTGCTGATCTGAAGCCAGGAGCCAGGAGCTTCCCCTGGGTATCCCATGCGGGTACAGGGGCCCAAGGACTTGGGCCATCTTCTACTGCTTTCCCAGGCCATAGCAGAGAACTGGATCAGAAGTGGAGCAGCCAGGATTAGGACCGGCACGCATATGGGATACTGGCACTTTAGGCCAGGGTGTTAACCCTCTGTGCCACAGCGCTGGCCCTGATCCTGTTTAGTTTAGAACAAAGTAGCTAATGGTGTGTGAAGCAGTGGGTTCCATGAATAGGGATTTCACCTGAAGGAACATCCCTCTGGCCCAAATGTTCTCAATAGTTCTTCACAGCAGAGGCAAGGAAATCCTAGAAGGGTGAAGGTCATAGCTTTGCATGGCCCAAGCTATTAATTAGTCACTCTAATGCCAAGAGTGATTTAAGATTTAAGTGATGATACTTCATCTAATCCATAAGCTATCAAAGATAGTGTGATGTTGGAAAGTTTGTATAAGCTTTTAGAAGAGATATGTGAGTGGGTTGAGGACAGGCAAGGATCTAGGAAGTGGTACTTAGAAAGTTATTGAAGGTATGACCATCACTGGAGGGATAACCTGCCTTTTCTGAGAATCTGTGTTGCTCTCTACCACTTCATTTTACCTCCATTATTTCCAGAATTGGAGCTCTCTGAAACCTAGTTTGTCAACACAGTTGGTGACTGCAAATGTGCTGATGCCTCCTAAATCCTGATAGCTCTGGTATCACAGGAAGATTGCCACAATCTTTTTACCTGACAAGGAAGATGGAATGGTCCAGGGCTGTGGTATAGCAGGTAAAATGCTGGCATCCCATATGAGTGCTTTTTTGAGACCCAGCTGCTCCACTTTCAGTCTAACTCCCTGCTAACGACTGCTTTAATTGCTTGGAAAAGCAGTAAAATAAGGCCTAGTGCTTTGGCCCCTGCACCCACATAGAAAACCTGGAGGAAGCTGCTGGCTACTGGCTTTGGTCTAGCCCAGCCCCAGCCATTGTGACCATTTGGAAAGTGAACCAGCAGATGGAAGACCTCTCTGTCTCTCTCTTTCACTGCTTCTCTGTCTCAGTAACTCTTACTTTAAAATAAATAAAGAAATATTTAAAAACAACAAGAACAAAAGATTTTAAAGGGTTTTTATTGCAATTTTAAATGCTTTTCAATAAGTAATAGTTTTTATTCAAATTTTTGGTGCTTTGGTGTAGAGATGGGCTGGGGAAAAGTGAGTGGTGGGGGAATAACTCAGTGCATACCTGTAGGCCTCTTTCCATTGTGACTGATAGTGGTTATTGCCAGTGTCACACACCAATCTGGGGCTTTAGAATTCAATCTCAGTTTCCAGATCATGTCTCATTTTTATTACCCATCAGAATTTGTCTCAGGGTTACTTGGTTCTTCTCTGTACTCAAGTGAGAACTTGCTTTTCTTTCTTAATGTAACTTCATTACTGATACCCACATATTTGGAGTGTTGAAAAGGTTGGTTGTTTCTCATACTCTGAACCTTTGTCTCTCTGGTTGAATGTAATAGTACATTTATTGCTTCAGTGATTGTGTGATGTCAAATTGTTTCTTGTTAAGAAGAAACTTTGCTTTTGTAAATTATTCCTTTTTTTTTGAAGTAGAATTTGTCAAAGGGGTCACTTTTGTCCACTCTTTTTATACTTTTTTCCAGAGTGACTCATCTCAACTTTTAATATAATATCATTTTTTTTCTGTTTTCCCACCATTAATTTGAACATAGGGAGGTTTTTACAAAACAAGGCTGCAAAAGATCTTAGAGATTGTTTAAAAGCAGAATAAGACACAGAGTTGTGACCTTGTGACCTTTTGGATCCATCAATTTAGTGTTAACTGGATAGAGTATAATCATTGGTCTAGATGGAGTTTTTTTTTCCACTTACAAAATATACTTTTACCTAAACACTGAGTCAGAAAGAGGAAACAATTTCTTTGCCCCAACTTTGCTCATTTTTACACTGGCACTATTATAATTTTCAGTGGCATGTTAAATAGGACCATTTCATTTACTTTGAGTTAGAAATTACTGTATAATTCTTGGTTCGTGATTCTAGTAACATCCAGCATAAGTGTAGCAAGTTACCTATAGCAGAAAGGAGATCATAATGGTGTTGAATGTAATTTTGTAGTAGGGAATGGCCTTTTAAATCAGAGAGAACATTTGAATCCTCTTCAGGGATTTGTGTAGATACTTGTGTGTGTGCGTGTGTGTGTGTAACAGATAAGTGTATACACAACATACACTCTTCTGATGTTGTATATACATATGCACATTACATACATTTTAATTTATTGACAAAGAAAACTTAACCAAATTAAGATTTGGAGAAGTGGCATATTCTTATTTTAAAAGAGCATGTTTGAAGCCATCGGTTTGTGTCTAAAATTAGCTGTAGCACATGGATGTTGTCCATATTGAGCTATTTGTTGTTTGAGTTATAGAAGTCTACAGTATTTGTGTTATTGTAGTTTTTGTAAAAAGGCTCAGAAAAAAAATCAGGGTGGTGGAAAAACTAGATCTGTGTATTGTTTTGGCATGCATTTATTCCATATTTTCTAAGCAATGGTTTAAACTCGGTCTTTTAAGTTTATTTACTTTAAGGAGTATTATCATATCACTTTTCAAAATATCTTAACTTTTACACAACATATATATATATATATATATATATATATATATATATCTTCAGGACTGTAAAAAAATAGCAGTACACATTTAACAGTAACTATTCATGCCTAAATGTTTTACTTTGAGATTGGAATGACTTTCATAGCAGTAAGTATCACACATTCTTTAAGACAAAATATTACAATTATAATCAGTTATTTGTAGCAATGCTTCTGCTTTTGCTGTTGGAAGTTGCAGAGCTCACAGTTTGGAGACGCAGTGTCTGCTTGCCCTGCAGGCTTCTCTTTTTGGCCAAACCTGTGGGATTTGCTTCAGTTGAAAAAGTAGCGCTTATGAGTCTATGTGTTCAGTTTCATAGAAAGTTTTAAAAGTCTCCATGATATCAGGCAGCAGCATTTATAGATTGTTTCTCTCTTGTTCCCATTAAGCACATTATTTTCTACCAAGCCGTACAGGTTTTAATTACACATTTAAAGATAATCCAGTTTTAGGTTTAAGCTCCAGAAAAGCAAGGGGCTTATGTCTGCTGTGAGAGAGCATGTGACTTTACCGTCTTCCATGCATATTAAAAACACCCTACCATTGTAGTGGCCAGGTCCCGAGAACAGCAAGAGATCCAGCAAATCCGGCTCCAGCAGGGCATTTGACTTTGTACCTCTCATCAAGTTATAGCTGCAGAACCTATGTTTCATGTGCAAGGGAAGTTTGGTTCCATAACTTGCACTTGTGCAGGTAGAAACAAATTCTAAACATGACAAAAAGCTATTAATCACATTATTTTGGATGTGTTTGATCTTTAAATCCCAAGCCCAGTCTCAGAGATGGGAATTGAGTTGGAAGTAAGTGACCTGCCGGAGCTTTAACTGTAACTGAGTTAGCGGGGCTGGTGCTGTCATGGAGCAAGTTAACACGGTGCCTGCAGTGCCCGCATCCCATGTGGACTGGGTTGGAGTCCCGGCAGTTCCACTTCTGGTCCAGCTCGCTGCTAGTGCGCTTGAGAAAGCAATGGAGGATGGCTCAACTGCTTGGGCCCCTGCAGTCATGTGGAAGACCCGGATGAAGCTCCTGGCTCCTGGCTTCCCATTGACCCACCTTTGGCTGCTGGGCACTGGGATGTGGAGGAGCTCCCTTTCCACCTGCCGAACACGCAGGGAGTGGAAAACACCTAGCACACCTGCAGGCTGGGAAAGAGGCAAGAAGAGGGACTGGGGCACCGACTCCTCCCGCATCCAGGGCGTCCCCTACAGGACCACCAGCCACGCGAGGGCAGAATGCACGTGGGCTGGCCGCCAGGGACCCCAAGTTTTCCGCCTACTGGCCCCACAGCACCTGGTAGCCCGCGCCCCCTGCGCCTTGCAGAGTGAGGTGTGTGGCCTCTGCAGCGCTGCTCTGACCGCCTGCGCGGGAGTCCCCGACGCTGCCAGCGCACAAGGCCCGGGAGGGGACAAGCCACCGGGGACCCCGAGCTCGGTGCCGGTGCCCAGGATGGAGCTACGCTCTCCCGAGTAAAGCGCGGGCTGCATGGAGCCGAGGGACGCGCTTTGTTCCCTGCCGGGGTGCGGACATGGGGTAAGGGGTAGAGATCATTGGTGCCTCAGGCTGCCGGCAAAGACCTGCAGGGCAAGGGGCTCGGGCTGCTCTGGACAGCTCCTCAGCTCCTTAGTGGGGAGGAGTGGCTGGACCCTGAGGCCCCTGCCGCGATGGAGCACACTCAGCGGAGGTTCAGCCATCCCGAGACCTGGCCCTTGTCACGCTCAGGGACGAGGAAGGGGGATCAGCGACCCTGGATGTACTTCCTGCATAACTGAGCAGGCAGATTCTGGGTTCCCAGGTGTGGGCGGGAGCGGAGGTTCTGTGTCCATCAGAGACCTAAGGCTTCCAGGCCTTCTTTGCGGGTCCTCCGGCCGCTTTGGGAAGCAAGGGCTGGTGACTCCACAGCCAGGGCAGCACCGTGACTGCGGGGCTCCCGGCTTCCAGGGCCACTCAGGCATAATGAGGCATCACTGACCCTGAGTTTAAGGGAGCAGCTCTGGAGACATCAACCCTCTGGTTGGTGAGCCACAGACCGGCAATGCAAAGCGAACCCCGCAAACGGCCTGAAGAAGGTCATTGTCACTGCAGTCTGTAGGAGGCGCTTCAGGGAGCCACAGCACAGGCACTGTGACCTTGAACTTGCTGGAACAACTCAACCAGAGCTAGCAGGATCCCCACAGGGCCACCACCTGACAGGCCAGAAGAGCTTAGAGGACACCAGTCCAAAGCCACTGTTTAGGAGAGAGAGAGAGAGAGAGAGAGAGAGAGAGAGAGAGAGAGAGAGTTAGACGGCAGCAGGTTCTTGCTTCTGGTTGAATGGCAAGAGATGACTGACAAATCTCTTGGAAACGATGGAGATGGGAAACCATTATTTTGCAAACATCATTAGTAATGATTATGTCAAACAAGACGCATCAATGTGTAAATCTGGGAGGGAACTTGGCATATACGTGCATGTTAACATGATAAACCACTACAGACTGCTCATTCATTGCAAGGGAGAAAAACATAGCCATCATGCTAGAGAAATCAGATGATCAACATTAATATTCCCAGGGGAGGACAGAGATTTCCCCGGCGCCTCCAGTGGGCCACCCCGAGGAAAACACTCCTTGATGAGCTTGAGTGAGAAGACATGCACTGAATCACACAGAATCAAACAACATCCAACTATAAAGATGGCAGGGGAGCTGAATTCTCAAAGAATGTGTATATGCTAGCAGGCTATGTGGGGCCAGCGCTGTGGCACAGCGGGTTAAAGCCCTGGCCTGAAGTGCTGGCATCCCATAGAGGCACCAGTTCTAAGTCCCGGCTGCTCCTCTTCTGATCCAGATCTCTGCTATGGCCTGGGAAATCAGTAGAAGATGGCCCAAGTCCTTGGGCCCCTGCACCCATGTGGGAGACCTGGAAGAATCTCCTGGCTTCACATTGGCCCAGCTCCAGTCGTTGCAGCCAACTGGGGAGTGAACCAGTGGATGGAAGATATCTCTCTCTGTCTCTACCTCTCTCTGTAGCTCTTTCAAAAAAATAAAATAAATCCTAAAAAGAGAGAGAGAGAGAGAGAGAGAGAGAGAGAGAGAGAGAGAGAAAGGCTGTGTATAGTTCCTGATTACAGAAGACTGGAAACAGACAACTAAGGCAGGAGAACTTGGGAACATGAGAAGACATCAGTAGGCCAAGGACAAAATATTAATATGGATCATAGATTAAAATACTCTACCAGTATAGACTTAGGAAACTGATGACCGCACTGTGACTATGTAAGAGAATGTCACTCTTCCTAGGAAGTTCACACTGAAGTGTTGAGGGATAGTACAATTACACACATGTAATTTATCCTCAGATGGTATACATGTGTGTGTATGTGTGTGCGAGAGAGAGAGAGGGAGAGAGAAAGGGAGAGAGAGAGAGAGAGAGAGAGAGAGGTACTAGGTTATACCTAAACAGGAGTAAAGTTTTGGGGTTCTATTGCACAGCAGGATAAAGATAGATAATATTAATTTACTGTGTATTTCTCTAAAAAGAACTAGAAGATAGGTTTTTTTTTTAATGATTTCACAGTAAAGAAACGTTAAATGCTTGAAAGGATAAATAGATTTACCCAGATTGGACTTTATACATTATATATATCTAGCAAAATATCACAAAGTACCCCACAAATATGTACAATTGGTATACATCTGTTAAATTAAAAAAAGAAAAAAAAGAAAGCCAATAACAGAGTTAATGGGGTAAAATGTTAATAATAATTGACAAATCACAGTGAAGGTAATTGCAGATATTCTCTGTGCTATTTTAATTTCCCCAATTTTAGAGTTGTTTTCAAAAAAATTATAAACTCCCTAAATGAGGGGGTATCCAAAAGTTCATGGGAAATGCATTTTTTTTTTACAGGCAGAGTGGATAGTGAGAGAGAGAGAGAGAGAGAGAGAAAGGTCTTCCTTTTTGCCGTTGGTTCACCCTCCAATGGCCACTGCAGCAGGCGCATCTCGCTGATCTAAAGCCAGGAGCCAGGTGCTTCTCCTAGTCTCCCATGCAGGTACAGGGCCCAAGCACTTGGGCCATCCTCCACTGCCTTCCCGGGCCATAGCAGAGAGCTGGCCTGGAAGAGGGGCAACCATGATAGAATCTGGCGCCCCAACCGGGACTAGAACCCGGTGTGCCGGTGCCGCAAGGTGGAGGATTAGCCTGTTAAGCCACGGTGCTGGCCTGCATATTGTTTTTAAAAACTGCACTACACAAATTTTTTGCACCAAAATAAACTTATCTTTAAACTTTATTTTCCATGAACTTTTTGAATCCTCATATAAATTATTAATTTAATTAACAAAATATAGAGGATAAGAATGGGAAAATATATGAGAACCCAAACACATTCTGTCTCCCAAGGTAGGGAGAGAGTGGGAGTGATGGTGTTTAAGCTTCAGGCAGGGGGCTGGCACTATGGCTAGTAGGTTAGGCCTCTGCCTGCAGCCCTGGCATCCGAAATGGGCACCAATTTGAGTCCCAGCTGCTCCACTTCTGATTCAGCTCCTTGCTAATGGCCTGGGAAAGCAGTGGAGGATGGCACAAATGCCTGAGCCCCTGTATCCACATGGGAGACCCAGAAGAAGCTCCTGGCTCCTAGCTTTGGATTGGCCCAGCTCTGTTGTTGTGGCCATTTGTGGACCAGCAGATGGAAGATCTCTGACTCTATCTCTCTGTAACTCTGCCTTTCGAATAAAATAAATTAATAAAAAAAAGCTTCAGGGAATCCAAGTGACCCTGAATTTATGTACATTCATAGAGACTTTGATCTTTAAATATGAAATAAAAATTTTGTATTGCTTGAGAGGAAGACAGGAAGAGAGAATTAGTTAAAACAAATGTCCTGATTAATCTGGAAGAAATCTGAAAAGAAGAAAAGCACGGAAAAAATAGATATAATGTAGTAAAATATACAGTAAGGAAGAAGATATGAAATCAAACCTATCAGCTACTGCGAGAAATCTGAATGGGAGACTAATGATGTCATTGTCAGCTACACACCGCAGAGGGCACTTGCAGAAAACTAAACTATACAGGTCAGTCACGCCATGTGGCCTCTTACTGCAATCAAGGAATAGAACACATGGATGCGTGAGGCTGCTGCCTGGGTAACAGGGAATACTGTTTTACAGTAACTTTTTTTAAAAAAAAAAGTAGAGTAAAATAATGCTAAAAAGTATAGTACAGAAAATACATTAGGCAGTAGCATAACCGTTATGATCATTATCAGGTATCAGGTACTGCATGTCATTGTGTGGCTGTATTTTTACTTGAGAAGCAGCACAGTAGGTTTATTTATGCCAGTGTATAAATAATACACTGCAAATATACAAGTAATGCATTGCACAAGGACGTTGCACTGGCAGTAGGAATTTTGCAGCTCCATTATAATCCTATGGGACCACCATCGTATATGCAGCCTGTCTGAAAATCTCTAGGCAGTGCATTACTGTATGATGTTTGCACCGAAGGCCTCAGATTTTTTTTTTAATTTGACAGATAGAGTTAGTGAGAGAGAGACAGAGAGAAAGGCCTTCCATCTGTTGGTTCACCCCCAAAATGGCCACAATGGCTGGAGCTGAGCTGATCCGAAGCCAGGAGCCAGGTGCTTCCTCCCGGTCTCCCATGCAGGTGCAGGGGCCCAAGGGCTTGGGCCATCCTCCACTGCCCTCCTGGGCCACAGCAGAGAGCTGGACTGGAATAGGAGCAGCTGAGACTAGAACCCGGCACCCATATAGGATGCTGGCACCGCAGGCTGAGGATTAACCAAGTGAGCCATGGCTCTGGCCCCCTCAGATATTTTTAATCACATGGAAAAACACACAAGATGATTCAATCGATGTGTTGCATATACTGAAATTATGGATGCTAAATACTTGAGGTCTTTTCTGTAGGCCACTCAAAGAAGCAGACTCATTGTGATACACTTCTGCAAAAGGCTTTGCCAACTGACTTCCATGTCTGATCTTTTGCTACCACCTAGAGACAGAACCTAGTCATAGCATGTTGTCCTTAAGGCACAAAGAACCAAAGATATCCAGCCTCTCTGAATACAGCAAAGATTGCATACAGGATCTATTGGTACAACATCTTCTACAGCAAGGAGAGCCACAAGACAATTGTTTTGCACCAGGAACAACTCTTAACAGGCCCTGAGATGAGCACTGAGTGTGCAGTCCCAGCATCACTCAATACTTCCAGCCTGGGAACTCAGTCTGTCCCCCTGGTCAGCCTGGCTCCTGACCCCTAAGTCAGTGAGGGTCTGAGATGAGCCCTCCCCCACCCACTACTGGGTGGTTAGATATCATTTCCACATAGAAATAATAATAATGATCACCACAACTTGTATGCATGGACTTCAAAATTTTTGCACAAAAATATATTTTTTAAAAAAAGATTTTTTTTTTTGAAAGGCAGAATTACAGAGAGAGAGAGAGAAAGAGACAGAGAGAGATTCCATCCACTGGTTCATTCCCCAAATGGCCACGACCCCCAAGAGCCAGGAGTTTCTTCTAGGTCTCCAATGTGGATGGCAGGGGCCTAAGCATGTAGATATTTTCTACTGCTTTCCCAGGCATATCAGCAAGGAGCTGAATTGGAAGTGGAGCAGCTGGGGTGGGAAGCAGTGCCCATGCGGGATGTGGGTGTCGCAGGCAGTAGCTTTATTCTTTGCACCACAGTGCTGGCTCCTTAAGCTATTTCTTAAAGAATCCTTGGAATGACAAAGTTTATGTCCTGCCTCCAATGCACCAGCCATCTCATCATGCATTAGTTTATTTACTCTTCACAACAGCGTTCAGATTTAGTTATTCTCAGTTACGAAGATACAAACCGAGGTTCAGAGAAATCAAGTAGCTTATACAAAAACAAACAAACAAAGAAACAAAAAACTGATAGTGAGAGTCCCTAGGCTTAAATCCAAATGCTGAAGTTCAGAGTCAACAGTGCTTTACAGTATGACATGACTGATTTGCTCAAGTACACAGAAAAATCAATCTCACAGCTGAGGAAGTTGGACCATTTTTCCTAAAGAGGGATAAAGACAGTCCTTTCTTGTGATGCTTTTCCACATCATATTTCCCTGGTAGCATTGTTGTCCAACACCCACTCTCCCCTTGTCTCCCCCCACCCCCAATCTAGAGTAACTGACTACATGAAACTCTTGAATTCTTGGGAAGAATGGTTAAGAAGACCACATGAGCTCTTCCAGTGCAGGAAACCTCTACTGTTCCATTCATGCGTCCACACCAACATGCTCTTCAGTGCTCTACCAGCCATATAACCCCAGCCATGACATGTGGATGGGGAGCAAAGAAGTGTGCGGGGAGCACATGATCACCAACAGCATTCAGCTGAAGTCAATTTCTGTTTCTTCTTTGTCAGACCCTTTTTGCACAAAAACTAAAAAGAACACACCCCAGGGTGATGACCCAAACCTTTCTCTTTTTTTCTTTTTTTGCATTTATTTCAAAGTTTAAAATTTTAAATTGCTTTCTATTTAATTCAAATTGTATAACTTTAGAAGCGACAGTGAAGAGTCTGGCTGGGGTCCCCACACCCCATGTTGGGGTGCCTGGGTTTGAGTCCTGGCTTGCCCAGATTCTAGGAGGCAACAGACATGGCTTCAGTGATTGGATTCTTGCCACCCCTGTGGGAGACCTGGATTAAATCCCAGCTCCTGGCTTTGGTCTGCCCCAGCCCCAGACATTCTGGGTATTTGGGAATTGAACCAACAGATGGGAGCTCTCTGCCCATCTGTCTCCCAAATAAATAACTAAAATTTTTGTTTTCAATATTTTCTTATTTATTTGAAAGAGAGAGTTACAGAGAGAGGGAGACAGAGAGAGAGAGAGAGAGAGAGAGAGAGAGAGAATCTTTTTTCCACTGGATTACTCCCCTAATGACTGCAACAGCTAGGACTATGCCAGACCAAAACCAGGAGCTTGGAACTACTTCTGGTCTACCATGTGGGTGGCAGTGGCCTAAGCACTTGGGCCATCATCTGCTGCTTACCCAGGCACATTAGCAAGGAGCTGGATTGGAGGTGGAACTATCCAGTCTCAAACTGGCACCCATATGGGATGCTGGCATCATAAATAAAAATTTTAAAAATTGCATAACTATGCATTAAGAAGTATGTAATAGTCAATTGTGAAGATTTATTTTACCACTCCAAACATCATTTTTTCTTCTCTGTAAAATGAGGAAATAAGCCCAGGCATTCCCTGAGAGCCATTAGCTCTCTCTTACCTTATGATCTTAAGAGGTCCTGAACCAGGAGTGGTGGTGCCATTTCAGACTCATCTCAATAGCACAAGATGTCTGCTTTCCTTTGCCAATGCTTGCCATGGTGTCATCGACAGAGATTTCTAAACAAATTTGTCATTCTCTTGACTTGAGACTTTCAATTTCATCAGCTATAAATCAATACTGTTGACTGTTTACACTGACCAGTATTTAAAGGGTTGTCAGGAAAATATTCACTTTATTGATTTCTTTCTCTTATATGTCATGACTTGAAATGTAAGTAGCTTAGACTGTAAATAGTAGTGAGCAGTCACTGTCTTCCCTGTCCCATGGCCACAGAATCAATGGCTTGACTTCTGGTGCTCACATGGACTGTAAGTAACAAGATTATGAAAGACAATGGAGAAAGGCTTAGATTGGTATCTCAACATCTGGAAACCATCAAAACAGTCACAACTTTCTGTAGAGATGATTAGCGAGATTCCTCCAACAGGTGGAGTGAGATGTCAGATCAACACAGCAAGGAGCCAGCGAAAGTGTACACACCAAACTGCACCTGCCTCTTCCCTGCCCAGTTCCCTGCACTCAAAGCTGGACTGGAAGCAGGGATCACATCCTTCCCTGGGGACAAAAACATAGAGAAACCCAGCTCCTCCCTGCCATATTGAGCTAAAGCCCCCCAGATGCAAGCCTCACAAGATACACAATGTGCAGTCAACTCACGAATGGCCAGGCAAGACTTGATAGATATCTGAGGGGGAGATCTAAAATAGGAGCAAAGTAAAAGACATTACAAACAACAAGTAGAAACCAGAAAGTCAGAAGAAACAGACAGGGAGTGGAAGACCATTCCATAGAAGCCATGATGGTGAGTATGCTCTGACAAACACATGACCTCTATGAAATAAGAGCAGGGTAAGATTTTCAGAGTAAAGGACACAAAAAACTTGGCCATTAAATATTGATAGTAATTTTTTAAAAAAGTCAATAAAAGTACTGAAAATAAGGTTGGAAGGAATTCCTGAGATAATTTTTTCTTTAAAAATTTTTTCATTAACAATAACTATATTTTTATGGGGAACAGGGTGACCTATCAATATACGTATACAGTGTGCATTGATCAAATCAGTACAATCAACATTTCTACATTTTTAACTTTACTTTATGATTGGCGCCTTGGGTCTCTTTTATTTTTTATTTTCTCAAAAAACATCATAGGCAGGGGGAGCGGCAAGATGGCGGAATAGGCAGGGAGCACACTATTAGTCCGGGGGGAGAGAAAGTTTAATATAAGTGGAGATACTGCAGGGTCAAGGAAGAGTAGGGGATGAAACAGCAGACAAAACTCTTCCGGAACTAGTGATTCACAGTGGACCTGCGTGGAGAGCGTGGGAGCCCAAGTTCGGGACACCAGCGGCAGACTCAACACACCAGCTCTGGAACGCGAGGTGAGCTGAACCTCAATAGCCCGAGATACCAGCGGGCAAGCGGAAAGAGGAGGCTAGAGGGAACAAGGCTTGAAACTCCGTGGGCGAAACGTTCACCAGGCTAACTAGAAGAGAGATAGGAAAAAAATAAAAAAAGTGACCGATAAGGACACGAGTTTCTCTCCCTCGGCTCACCTCTCAAAGGTGACTAAGACAGAGCAGGCGCCATTTTGGACATACGTCATAAGCAGGGCGACCTCAGGTCTGCACCGGCTCTGAGCCTAGCAGAAAAACCTGACTGTGGGGGGAGGGGTGAAATAACAGGAGATTAGCATCTAACTTGCCAACCCAGTGGGAGACTGCAGGAGACTTGGAGCCCACACTGAGGGCAGCAGAGATTCCCTGTGTGGTCCTTGGGAAAGAGCTTCTGATCTCTGGCTCCTGTGGGTATATCATTCGCCTGCTAACTACCTCCAATTACATTCAGCTGTGCAGAATTACTTCCCTTTTAAATCAAAAAAAGAAAGAGAGATTTACCACACCTAACATGGGAGTGTCATCTTTGACACACCCTCAACCCTGAGGAACCAAACACAGCTCTCAGGCCACATTCATCTCAAGCCTCTAAGGCTCCACTGAAAGCAGACAGTCCACTTAATATAGAGCCATAGTGTAACAAGAAAAAACACCACAGTGAAGAAACCAAATATCTCCAACATGCCAAACAACAAACGCAAAAACCAAGCTAACAAGAACAAGGAAGACACTATGATGCCCCCAAATGAAAAAGACACCCCAATTCAAGATTATGAAGATGATGAGATCGAAGAAATGCAAGAAACGGATCTCAAAAAATTGATAAGAATATTAAGAAGTTCTCAAAAACAAATTCTTGAACTACAGAAATCCTTAATGGACAAGATAGATAATCTCTCTCATGAAAATGAAATATTAAGGAGGAATCAAAATGAAATGAAACAACTAGTAGAACATGAAACTCTGATAGTGACGAGAAATCATAATGAAATGAAGAATTCAATAAATCAAATGACAAACACATTAGAGAGCCTTAAAAACAGAATGGGTGAAGCAGAAGAGAGAATATCAGACTTAGAAGACAGAGAACAGGAAAGGAAACAGGCAAACCAAAGAAAAGAAGAAGAAATTAGAAATCTAAAAAATATTGTCGGGAATCTACAGGATACTATTAAAAAACCCAACATTCGGGTTCTAGGAGTTCCTGAAGGCATGGAGAGGGAGAAAGGATTAGAAGGCCTTTTCAGTGTGATACTAGCAGAAAATTTCCCAGGTTTGGAGAAGGACAGAGGCATCTTAGTACAGGAAGCTTATAGAACCCCTAATAAACATGACCGAAAGAGATCCTCACCACGACATGTTGTAATCAAACTCACCACAGTGAAACATAAAGAAAAGATCCTAAAATGTGCAAGAGAGGAACGTCAGATTACTCTTAGAGGATCTCCAATTAGACTCACAGCAGACTTCTCATCAGAAACCCTACAAGCTAGAAGGGAATGGCGAGACATAGCCCAGGTACTAAGAGAGAAAAACTGCCAGCCCAGAATACTATATCCTGCAAAGCTCTCATTTGTGAATGAAGGTGAAATTAAGACTTTTCATAACAAACAGAAACTGAAAGAATTTGTTGCCACTCATCCTGCCCTGCCAAAGATGCTTAAAGATGTGTTACACACAGAAACACAGAAACACGGTTACCAATATGAAAGAAGGTAAAGGAAGGAAACCTCACAGCAAAAGATCACAGGAAGCTCAATTTCTCTTTGACATAGAATTAAACTCTGATGCTCTGTTAAAGCAATGTGTTAAAGTAATCTATTATGTTCTCTTGATGTCTGTAAAATTCTACTTGTTCAAAAACAGCTGAATTTTTATTAAGAGCTATGGGTTATTTAAATATGTGCTTATTTTCAAAGATTTGAATAATCACCTTGTAACAATGATCAAATTTTGTCTATGTTATGTCATGATTTTAAGAAATCTTATTTTAACCAGATATTTTGGATTATGAGCCTTCTTGGCATTCTTGACAGGCATTCAAAAAATCAAAGTTTCAAACAATCTGGTCTCTAAAATTTCCAGTAAATCCTGGACTTTGGTTTTTCCAGTTTGGGCCCAACTGAAAAAATCGAAAGACCTATGTCTCTCATCTTATAGAGACACCAACTAACATCCAACTATTTGGATTATATTAGAAGTACTGTCAAGATGTGATGTGGTACCAGACTTTAAGTTTCTATAATGGAAAATGCTATTAATACAAATGTTTGAGAATTAAAAAGTCTAATGATCTTGTGTTACTAGACATGATAGTTTTCTTAATGAGAAAGCCCCAGAGGCCTAAAGGATTAAATACTTGTAAAATCCTACAGGTGCTTTCAAAAATACTGTGAAGTAAGCAAGTACCTCTTGTTGGTTGATTGAGGTTACTAAAAAGTAAAAGCAACTCAAATCAATTGGCAATCTACAAAAAGAGTTAAAGATTTTAAAAGCTATTATTAAAATTGCTATATTGGTCTATTATGCTATATTATGTGTGTGTACATATTGTATGTCCACATGGAGAAATTTTATTAAGAGTTTTATTTTAAATGGCTTATAGATAAGATTGTCCATAAATTTAAACTGCTAAAATCAATCAAAGATACATTTTAATTTGAGTGACCTGAATCTGTGTATCATATGTTTTAAACGTGTTGGTAGAAAGAAACTAAAAACATTTTAGATGGTTGTGCTTAAGTTTACTGGCTAAACAAACTACACCATGTTAGATATTTAAGAGGTGTTTTCAAATACATGATTCTTAAAATTTATAGAAGGCATTGACCTTCTGGTAAATGTTTTCTTAAGTTGTTATCTAATGGTTGAAACTGTTTGCTAAGTATTCATGTGATATTGCTATTGTCAGCAAGTGATCTAGGACTTGCTCCCTCATTTCTCTATTCTAAGCCCAACTTGTTCTTTCATTTCTCTATTCTCTTCAAGGTAGGAAACTAATTCTATTATGAAGGAATCTGTAGGATGCACAATTTAATCTTTAGACCTTATAAGAGATGGCTAACATTTTTCTGTAATAGCATAGCCAAAATAAGAACTTAAATAATAATCTCATAGCTAGATTCACTTCGCCATCAGCGAAGTATACAGTAAGTAGAAAAAACCTCCCTTTCAGACCAAAGGGTAAGAAAGTTTTAAAGTGAGAATATAATTTTCCTCATGGGCATTGTCTACCTTAGAAAAACTACTACAGAAGATGCCTGTGACTATAGACTTGTAGTTCAGGCCACCGAAGATTAGAGATGGGACTTGGGCACTCCCTTGACTTGCATTCTCTGGTCTGCTTTAACACAAACCAGGAGGAAAATAAAGCTTGGCATCAGAAGCAATGGGTGGCAGGCTTATTAATGGCTGATCTGTACAGTGATCTGCCCTCAAGCAGACCCAACAGGCCAGTCCACTGCAGTGGCTTTCAATGTGGTAAGCCTGGGCTTCAGCAGAAGTCAACTTGTGAAGAGCCCTGGCAGCTCTGCCAAGAGTTGGATCACTGGAAATGGACCTGCCCTGGAGTCGAAGGATGCCCAGGTCAGAGCCACAGATCTTATTGGCTCTAAGCTGAAAAGCCCTTCACTCAGCCCAACTTCCATAGGGACCACTGCAGCTGAGGGGATGGTCAAGTAGGGTCAGCAACATTGCAGGCAGAACTGTAAATTTCTTGTTAGGGATGCCCCCTGCCTTTAACTGGCCAGCTCTCCTCCCAGGCCAGCCAAGTAATGAAAGTCAACAGAGTGCCTTCCCCTAGGAGGTTCACACCTCCCTTAGGATATACCCCAGGTGAAGAGATAGATAGGTCTGGGCCTCTGAATTTACAAGGCCTAAAGCCCACCAGATTATTATCAAGCCCCTTCTATCAGGTTCTATTTGCCTCTCAATCAGAAAAATTACTTGTAGCTTAGACAGCACCTTTCTTAGCTCCTCTAATAATGACTCTGTCCTTTGTTCTAGGCCTTGTCTAGTGCACTTGGGCCTCATTCCTTTGTAATCATAACCTCTACTCTACCACCAATGGCTCTACTCCCAACCTATGTGTACTGATGGTCCTCTTCCCCACTTAATGCTGTATAATTGTTCAAACCTGGTAAATGCCACTCTTAGGATCATTGGTTACTATCCTCACTCTGTCTTTTATGACCTTGTCTAAATATGATCAGTGTCGGTAAACTTGGAAGGCTTCCATAGCCTTGGCAACTCATGATGAGAGCCTAGGATGGTTACTGGCGCCATAAACTAGAGTGTCAATTTGTTGGGTCAACAACAGGAGCCACTGTGCAGTTGCTCCTCCTGTGGGATCTCTGTCCTTAATGTGCTGTACATTGTGATTTAATGCTATAACTAGTACTCAAATAGTATGTTTCACTTTGTGTTTCTGTGTGTGTGCAAACTGTTGAAATCTTTATACTAAATTGATCTTCTGTATATAAAGAGAATTGAAAATGAATCTTGATGCAAATGGAAGGGGAGAGGGAGTGGGAGAGGGGAGGATTGCGGGTGGGAGGGAAGTTATGGGAGGGGGAAGCCACTGTAATCCATAAGCTGTACATTGGAAATTTATATTCATTAAATAAAAGTTAAAAAAATAAAAAATAAAACATCATAGGCTACTGTGAACGATAATCACCCATTATCCAGCCTCCTTCCATTCCCTCCACACTCCCTAGCCTACAGTAATCATTATTCTGGGTTCAGATAGAGTTTTTTGGCTTCCACATGTGAGAGAGAACAGGAGAATTTGCCTTTCTGTGTCTGGCTTATTTTATTCCACATAATGTCATTTGCTCCCATGAATTTTGTTGCAGATGACAGAATTTCATTCTTTTATGGCTCAACAGTATCTGATGTGAAGTCCCCTAGTGGGCATTCATCCAGAAGACAAGATATCATTTTACCATGGCAATCCCTGCTCTACTGTATCTATTGCAGCACTGTTCACAAGAGTCCTGACATGGAGTCAACCTCTGATAGTTTCCAAAAGTGACAACAGACAGGGGAATGTAAGTCAATCAGATCATTGCAGGAAGTACAACAGAAAACCAGGCAGAATTCTGCCAGGAAAGAAGAGACAAAAGATGAGAAGAAAAATGTGAAAGACAGGTAGAAAATTTCCCACAACTAAGAGCATACGTCTCTGTATTCTGAGAAAAATGAGTCTGGCACATCCCTGCAAACCTACCATGCCAATCTCACAGGTCCTGGCAAGATGAAATAACACAAAACTATTATCCACATGGTACTAATTACTCCTTAAAATTCTATCTTACTAACTCCCTCTGAAATCATAAGCTCCCCTGTGGTAGGGTCTAATTGTGATTAATCTTTGTGCCTTAAATTTCCCAGGCCAGTGACTCAGAGTGTATAGCAACCAATACTTTTTGAATGAATAAGTAAGGTTTATAGAAAGACTTTTTTTATTTGACAGATAGAGTTAGACAGAGAGAGACAGAGATAAAGGTCTTCTTTCCATTGGTTCACCCCTCAAGTGGCTGTTACAGCTGGAGCTACACCAATCCAAAGCCAGGAGCCAGGAGCTTCTTCCTGGTCTCTCAGGTGGGTGCAGGGGCCCAAGCACTTGGGCCATCCTCTACTGCCTTCCTGGGCTACAGCAGAGAGCTGGACTGGAAGAGGAGCAACTGGGACTAGAACCCGGCACCCATATGGGATGCTGGCACTGCAGGTGGGGGATTAACCCTCCCTAGGCTGATGGTTCCCCTCAGCTCATACTATCTCTTCCTCCTCTTTTTTGTGAGGGGGGCATTTGTTCATTTCAAGGAACAGGACTTTCCAGAACTAGCTAATGTGGTTTACCAACATTCTCTGTGTCTTGTTAAAAGTGACCATGCCTTGACCATCATTTTGAGAGGAGGCTGCATTATCCTGCTTGTTGGGAATCCTGCTCTATTGGACTCTTCCAAATGTGTACCCAGGCCTCTACTGCCACCACACAGAGCCACAAGAGCCAGGACTGGGCCTGTGCCTCACTCATCTGCATAGCCACATCCCATAGTCAAGTGACTGGTACCTTGCTGTGTTCCAAAAAAACTGTTGTATGAATGGATCAGTACAAAATGGGGAATGTGAAAGGACAAAGGTGGGAAGAGTCATTGATATAGGAACATAATATAGGGATAAGGCTGAACAGACCACAGAGATCAAACTGGAACCTCCAAATCATTTACGTCTGACAAGATATCTGGTTTATCGTGGCATAGTAGATTTAAGTTGCAGCTTCAGCTGCCCGCATCTCTTGTCTGACTTATGGGATGGAGGATGGGATTAAATCTTTCCTTTTTGGAAGCATGGTATACCCACATGAACCCTGTCAGCTTCTTAGAAAATAGTCACAAAAGGGCCAGTGCCACGGCATAGTAGGCTAAGCCTCCATCTGCAGTGCCAGGATCCTATATAGGTAGCAGTTTGTTCCTTGGCTACTGCTCTTTTGATCCAGCTTCCTGATAACGTGGAAAGCAGTGGAAGATGGCCCAAGTGCTTGACCCCCTGCTGCCCATGTGCGAGACTAGTCCAGCCCTGGCTATTGCAGCCACGTGGGGAGTTGGACCAGCAGATGGAAGATCTCTCTGTCTCCCTCTCTCTAACTCTGCCTTTCAATTAAATAAACAAATCTAAAAAAAAACAAGGAATACAGACACAGGACTTTCAGATTTGTGTTAGGGCACTGATACTCTGACTGCCTCTTATGGGCCAAGCCTGGAGAGGTCCTCCTCCTCCTTCACTGTATGGTTGGGGTGAGAATCTCAGGGAAGGAGAAAAACTCAGTTACTTTGGTACTTGAGTGCCCTTTGGCTCAATACCTGGGAATTTAGGTTAAAGCCCTTAGTACAGGGGATTATAAACAAAAAGAGTCCAATTACCCTCTGCAAGCCTAATAAGTAGCTGCAAGTGCTAGTGGGTAAAGAATACTCTCAGTGTCAGTGAGGCGAGCCTGCAGCATGGAGCAAAACAGCCACAGAGAACAGAGCAAGTTTCAATTCCAATCACCAGGTGTCGGAGCACAGAGCAACATTCAGCTGAACTGAGCAAGCCCTTCCATCAGTGATCTCCCCAGAGGAAAGTCTGGTGACCCCAGGGATTTGTCTGGAGCAGGGCTCAGAGTGAGCCAGTATAGAGGCTGTAACCCACAACTGTAATTCAAAACTTTTTTAAAAACTGGAGTTAAGTTAAATGAAAAATGAAGATAGGGATGAGAATTTGGCACAGCATTTAAGAAGCCACTTGGGACACTTGCATCCCATATTTGAGTGCATAGGTTCCTGTCTTGGCTCCACTCACCATTCCAGCTTCCTGCTAATGTGCACCCTGGGAGGCTCAGGTGATGGCTCAGGTGATTGTGTCCCTGCCACCTCTATGGGAGATCCAGACAGAGTTCCTGGCTCCTGGCTTCAGTCTGGTCCAGCCCTGGCTTGGGGGAGCAAACCAGTGAATGTAAGCTTGTGCTCTCTCTCTCTCTCTCAAATTAAAACAAGTAAATACTTTTAAAAAATAATAAATGTTGAAAATTAATCATTCTTTAGCTTTTTAACTGCATTTTATTATTTTCAGTGCTCTTGAGGTTGTGTATGTAGTGTGCATGATGTAATGGAGTGCTGTTGCATGCTTCTTCCCAACTCCACGCTCAGTGACATCAAGTGGATGACGTGAAATTGGCCATGGGAGGAATATTTACACCACGGTAACTGGCAAATTCTGCAAGTCAGCTTTTGGAGGGCTGCAGTTACATGTTAACACACCACTGGGAGGAGAACAACCATAAATTATGATGAAAGGCAGAAGGGAAAGTTGGTCTTGGAATTTGCCTCTTAAGGTAATTCAGGCACAGCAAAATGCAAGAAATCACTAAAATATGGGCTCTGAGTTCAGAATTCCAGGTGTGTGTGAATCTGTTCTGCCACTTCTTAGCTGTGTAAAGTGGGGAGTTAACTCTCAGTGTCTGTCTCATCATCTGGGAAAAGGGCACATCAGAGCCTGCTTCATAAGATGATTCTAATGATTAGGTGAATTAATATGCTAAAGTCACCTTAAATAGCTGTATGTGTTAGCTATCACTGTTACCCAAAAGCAATGAAATTATTAATACAGAAGGTATGGAGATGCTAATAACAGAGACGCATTTGCATCCTAAGACAATTTACCCATCTTTGTTTAATTTATATTGAATTATTTCACATTATATTATTTACATTGGATAATTAAATGATTATTAGTAAATAATACAGTATTAATAAATAATACATAACTAAAGTTATTTTCTGGAAGGAAGCTAAACACAACATCAGATTTTGATCCAGAATAATACATTTTTATTATCATGCATTCCCTTTTCAATATTTGGGAAGTAAATAAAAAAATCCAAGATTTACTTGTAAAGGTGTGTATTCTGTTTCCATCAATATTTTGCAATTATCAGGAAATCAGTGGGGTTTTCTCCAAAATTATGTTATTTAACACACGAGTGTGTCTTAAACTGAGCTCAGCAGAAATTATGTTAATAGAAACTCAATGTCTCTTTCATCTAAAGAGGAGTTAAGCACTTTTCTCCATGTTTCAATGGCAGCAGCCTTTAAGAATAATTCATGGAGAGATCTTTCGTGGTGACAGAAGGGGAGTCAGAAATCTAGAGCAATGCTACGAGTGATTTTCTGAGACCACAAATCAGAAAAGGGCCAGCTTTGTGATGTGAAGAGCTTCATCATAGGTCTTGGTTTTGATGGACACAGAACTCAGGACATCTGCTGACATCAAGTTCCAAAGCCCTTTCTGGAAGTTTGGAGGAAGTTGGAGAACAAGCTACTCTCCGAGTTCCCAACCCGCTGGGCACTCTCCTGCCTGAGGTCACAGGAAACCCAGGGATCCACAGACCCCTCATAAAATCAGCAGTCATTGGAAAGTTGGGCAATCAGCTGGTCAGTGACACCATCAGACCAACTGCACAAGCCAAAGTCTATCTTTTAAAGATTTGCTTATTTATTTATTTGAAAGACAAAGTCACACACACACACACAGAAAGAGAGAGAGAGGGTGAGAGAGAGAGAGAGAGAGAGAGAGAGAGAATCTTCACCCACTGGTTCACTCTCAGATGGCCACAATGACCAGGGCTGGGCAAGGCAAACCAGTAGCCCGGAACTCCACCTGCATCTCCCATGTGGGTGGCAGGGGCTTAAGTACTTAGGCCATCATCCATTGCATTTCCAGGCACATTCCCGGGAGCTGGATCAGAAGTGGAACAGCTCGGACTTGAACTGGTGCTGTCATGTGGGATACCCATATGCACAGCAGTGGCTAACCCCGCTGCACCAGGCCAGACCCCATAAGCTAAACTTTAAAGCCTGAACTGCAGCATTTTCTACTCTCACCCGTCATTAGGCCTTTTTGATTCATGTATTTCAGTTGCCTGCTCATCACACTAATATTTATCGGCCCTCTGTTATTTCTGCTTAACACAGCGAGGTGTGCTGTTTCAAAACTTATTCTAAGAAACTATAACTTGTGGCTGGTGTTGTGGCACAGAGGGTTAAGCCACCACCTAAGACACCAGCATCCCATATGGACATCAGTTTGAGTCCTGGTTGCTACACTTCTGATCCAGCTCCCTGCTAATGAGTCTGGGAGGCAGTGGATGATGGTCCAAGTGCCTGAGCTCCTGCCACTCATGTGGGAGATCTGAATGGAGCTTCTGGCTCTTGGCCTTGGCTTGGTCCAACCCCTACTTTGCGACCATTTGAGGAGTGAACCAGTGGATGGAAAACTCTGTCTCTTCCTCTCTCTGTAACTCTGCCTTTCAAATAAAATAAAGAAATTTTTTTTATTAAAAAAACTATTACTAAAGGGAGAAGAGTATTTTTCCAAGGTACCCTAGATTAAGAAGACATATTTCATACATCTGCATAAGCAATACTTTTGTTTTTAAAAAATCCCAAAGGATGTTGGAACAACACAGATTCACTTCTCCATATTCGTCACCATGGAACTCTGAGAAAGTGGTGAGTACTTCTGCACCAAGGAGTATGCTGACACTTCTAGAATTCCTTCTGTCATGCAGCATAGCCAGTGCCTTGGGGACAATCACGTGACACACCAACTCACTTGAGACTACAGCTGTCCTACCATCATGATCCCATTCAGATCTATTTTGGTACTGCCACAGTTGCTGGTGCAGCCCAAGGGGTGTATCCATGCATGAGCCGGACAGTGACAGCGACAGGACAACTGGCCATGGAAACCGCCTTGTGACAGATAGGCCAGCACCAGAGACCCTGGTGGCATCCTCTAGATTTTAAATAAGTGGGTGTTATAAAGAGCGATGTATGCTCACAGTTGATTATGTGCAAATCATAAAAGCATAGAGGAGATTAGTTTTAAGTGAGATGTTTCAATAAATATGTAATCCCACCATGCAGATATAAACACTATTATAACTTTTGCTAAATTTTCTTCGGACACATATATGTATGTGGAGAGAGAGAGAGAGAGAGAGAGAGAGAGAGAGGTACTTTCTTTTTCCTCTTTACCGCTATTATTTATTTTGGAATAATTTCAAAGTTATGCAAAGTTTGCAAAAATGGGATAAAAAATTCCAATATCCTCTCCACCCAGATTCCCCAAATATTAATGCTGTATGCCATCTGCTCTATATTTCTTTCTCTCTCTCTTACATCCTCTGATGGTAAATTGAAAACCTCATGCCTTCTTGCTTCCAAATCCTTCCCTGTGTATTCCCTAAAAATGAGACCTACATTGTACATAGCCATGTTAACTTCTAAAAGTCACAAAATTAGTAATGATGCAATTGTACCACTGAATGGACAGAATGTATTTAATTTCACAAATTGCCTCACTATTGCTCCTTCTCTTGCACACACATACACACATGCACACTCACACACATGCACACTCATGCACACATGCACACTGGTTCAGGATCTAGTCCAAGAACACTTTGGGGGTTTTCTCTTAGTTCCCTTTCACTTGAAGAGCTCTCAAGTCTTTTGTGTCTGAAGGAGGTCTTTGAGAGTGCAGATAATCACTTTGTAGCAGTCTTTGAGTTGCTGTGGGCTCTCTCACCATGGTAGTGATAGAGTGTCTGTTCTCAGCTCACAGTCAGGGGATCATGCTGTGGCTCTGGCGCATGCACTGGGAACCAATGAGGTTCTATCTGCCTGTGCGATACCATAAACCTTGTCCTGCCCTAGGCAGTGGCAAGTCCTCCACAGTGGTAAATACCTCCAACATTTTCCTAGGCCATCTATCCCCTGGCAGTCTTGCCTAAAACGATTCTGATGATGACGATGATGATGGTGGTGGGGGTGGGGGTGATGGCCATCAACAAAAGATTGGATGAAGAAATTATGGGATATGTACACTATAGAATGCTACACAGTGGTAAAAATAATGAAATCCTATTATTTGCAACAGAATGGAGGAATCTGGAAAACATCATGCTGAGTGAAATAAGCCAGTCCCAAAGGGCAAATATCATATGTTCTCCCTGATTGGCAACAACTAACTGAGCACCAAAAAGGAAACATGTAGAAGTAAAATGGACACTATGAGAAGCAATGTCTTGATCAGCCCTTGTCCAGACTGTTCGAGGACCAACTGACTATTTTATTCCTTTTAGTATTTTTGTTGTACTTAATACAATTGTTTGAACTCTTTAATTAACACACAGTTATTCTTAGTCATTTAAATTTAACTGAAAAGTGATCCCTGTTAAATATAGGAGTGTGAATAAGAGAGGGAAGAGATGTACAGTTTGTCACATGCTCACTTGGACTTACCCTTAATGGTAGAGTTAGAAATGTGCCAGGGGATTCCAATTCAATCCTATAAAGGTGACATGTACCAATGCCATCTTACTTAAGTTCATAATTGATCAAAAAGTTAGGATTAAGTGTCAAAGGGATTACATAAATAAGACCAATGTCTGCAAATAATAATTGATAGAATTAAAAAGGAGATAATAATCCTACATGGGAAGCAGGATACACAGAATGGCATATGCCCTAAACAGCACTCTGGCCTCAGAGTCAGCCCTTAAGGCATTCAGATCTGGCTAAAAAGCCCATGAGAGTTTTGTAAGCATGGAAAGCCAAGACACTGTGGCAAAAAAATGACCTACATGAAAGATCGCTGTGAGTGAGATCCCAGCAGAAGAATGGACCATCAAAGAAGGCAGTACCGGAGAGAACTTCTACTTTGAATATGGCCTTGTTTAAATAAGATCAGAGTTGGTGAACTCAAGAGGCTCCCATAGCTTTGGCCACTCATCACAAGAGCCTCAGGTGATTACTGACATCATAAATAAGAGTTTCAATTGTTAAATCAACAATGGGAGTCACTGTGCACCTGCTCCCCATGTAGGACTCTGTCCTTAATTGTTGCATTATGCCAATTAATGGTAAAACTAATACTCAAACAGTACTCTATACTTTGTGTGTCTTTGTGGGTGCAGTCTGTTGAAATTTATGTAATATATACTAATTTGAATTTGAATCATGATGAAGAATGGGATGGGAGAGGGATGGGAGATGGGATGGTTTCAGGTGGGAGGGAAGTTATGGGGGGGAAAGCCACTATAATTCAAAAGTTGTAATTTGGAAATTTATATTTATTAAATAAAAGTTGAAAAAAATCCAAATAATAGGAATATATATGGAAAATGTCAGGACAAAGTTGTAACTTATCAGCAGTAACCTTGAATGTTAATCACCTTGACAATCCAGTCTCTACAGTGTTGGCTGAATGGATTAAAAACAATCTATTCCATCTATTTGCTGCATAAAAGAAAAACATCTCACTAGCAAACAGATGGAAAGTGAAATGTTTGAAAAAATATATTCCACGATAACAAAAAAATAAGAGCAGCTGTAGTCATATTAATATCAGTCAAAATAGACTTTAACACAAATACTGTTGAAAGAGATAAAGAAAGACACTTTGTAATGACTACAGGATCAACTCAATGGTAAGATGTGACTATAATAAATGTATGTGCACCTGATTTCAGGGCACTTGGCTATTTAAACAAATGTTAATGGGTCTAAAAGGAGCCATATACTCTAATACAGTAGCAGTGGAGAACTTCAACACCCTTCCTTCAGAAATGGACAGATCAAATAGAGAGAATCTCAACAATGATGCAACGGAATTAATTTACACTATGAATCAAATGGATTTAACTGATATTTACAAAACTTTTCATTCCACAAATGAAGACAATGCATTGTACCAAATATATGGGCCACAGAAAAAAACAATAAGAAGGAGGTCTGTAAATTCACCTCCATTTGTCCTATTTTGCTGGCAAGCTATATATGAATTGACAAAATCAAATATCTTGCTCCCTTTTGTTTTATTTCTGTTTGGGTGACAAAGCTGTAAACTGGTACTTGTGTTCAGTACTCCCGTGGTCTCTGCAGGCATTGAATGGGTTCTGTTCTGGGTTTAAACTTCAGCCTCAAAGAGAAAGACATACTTGGAAGGAAATATGGCTTTCTAAAATCAGAAGGGGAAACACTTCTTACAATGAAACCAGTGTTTCCTCCATCTCCTGGTCATTGTACTTGGAGAATTCATTGTTTTCAACTGAGATTCTTTTCTGAATATCATGGTAAAGGATCCTAGTTGGGGCGTAAAGAGAAGTGTTGAAAAGTTTATTGATACTAGTTTAATTCACATAGTACAACACATTAAGGACAAAGATCCTACATGGGGAGTAAGTGCACAGTGACTCCTGTTGTTGATTTGGCAGATAATGTTTAATCTGCACAGGCTCTGAACCTGTGAGACAGGCAGAAATGAATACTCTATTCCCCGTCTAGAAATTGAAGTTTAAACTAGCTTTTGACTAACAAACAGAAATAGAAAATTAAATATTCTCTGTGGATAGGAAAATATAGGCCTTTGTGAGAAACAAGACCAAAGATTAGTGCTGTATCATGCTGATAAATCTGTTCCATAGGTGGAGAAAAGCCACTGGGATACAACAACGGACCATTACTTTGGTGTAAATATCCCCACCCAAGGCCAATTTCAAGCTGCCAGTATGATCTCCAAGAACAAGTTTGCAAACATCAAATCTACTATTGAGTGCCCAGATGAGCCAAGCTCAGCCAGCTACAGGAAGGATTAAAAAAAGAAGCACAGGACATCTCATAATCAATTGTTATGTTATAGACATATATTATGATGTGATCAATTGTGATATCATAAATCCATTATGATGTCATAAACCAATATTTTGATTATTTTAAAAAACCATTGTGTTCTTATAAATCTATCATTTTCATGTCATAATCAATTGTGACATTGTAAACACTTGTGATGTCATAATCAACTGGGATAATAAAAAACACAATTGTATCAAAAACCTATATTTCTGATGTAATAATCAATTTAAAAATATATTAAAACCTGTGATATCATAAATATATCATTACAAAGTAATTTTGATTTCATAAACCACCATTGTGATATACTCAATTGTAATATCATAAAAATCCATTGTGATTTCATAAACTGTTATTGTTACACCATAAACCAACCATTGTGATGTCATAAGCCTACTCTTATGACATCACAAACAAAATCTTAAGTCTAATGTGACTTAATCAATTGTGATACATAAACCACCATTGTGAGGTCATAATCAGTTGAATGTCATAAACCATCATTATGAATTTATAATCAATTTGTGATCCCTTGAAAGTCACTGTGACATCATATACCCATATTGTGATGTAATTAATGTACTATTGTTATGTCATAAACCAATAATTGTGATGTCAAAAGCAACTGTGCTTTGAAAATATACTATGATGTCATAAACCAATAATTGTGTTGTCATAAATCTATATTGTTGTTGTTGATATATTGATGTTGTAATTGTGGTATCAACAACTACAGTAATTTAAAAACATATTATGCTGTCATAAAGCATTATTTTGTCATAAGATATCTTTTTTCTTAGTCAATTGTGATACAAAACCATTTGTGATATCATAATCAATTGGGATGTGATTAAGTGTGATTGTGATTTAAATCCACAATTGTGATTTCATATTTACAGTGAAGTCACCCAAATCACTGTGACATCAGAAACACACTATTATAAATTCATAGAATTGTGAGTTCATAAAGCCATTACAAGTTCATAAACTTGGCATTGAACATCATATTCAATTATAATATCATAAACTATCATTGTTTGTCAAAATTATGAATTTATAAACCAGCATTATGATGTAATAATCAATTCTGATGCCATACAGATATTATAAGGCCTTAAAGTACTAAAACAATGTCATAAACTATTGTGCTGTCATTATGGACTACAAAGTTATACAATTATTATGACAACATAACCAACAACTCTAAAATTACAATCAACTGTTATGTCATAGACTTCCATTATGATGTAATAAAGCAGCCATTATGATGTTATTATGAACTGTGATTTCATGAAAATGATTGAGGTAAAAAATAAATTGTTATAGTGCAAAAACCATGGTGGCATCATAGGCTGTGATTTCAATGTTATAATCAATTGTGATATATTGACAAACATTTGTGATGTCAAAATTAACTCAGATGTGATAACCAACCATTTTATTGTCATAACCAATTGTGAAGTTATAAGTCAACTATTACACCATAAATCCCTCATTGTGATGTCATAATCAATTCTGATGTCATAAGCCACAAATAGGGTTTTATAATTATGTTAGCACAAAATCCATTGTGATTTCATAAACATTATGACATAAAAGCAATTGTGATATCACAAAGCTCCAATTGTAACATCACAATCAATTTTGATGTCATAACAATAATTGTGGTGACATAAACCAATAATTGACCAATGTGATATCATATATGTAAATTGATGTCACTCAATCATGGACTCATTAAATTTGTTATATCATAACTTATAATTTCATGAATCACTATTGTAATTCCATAGTTAATTGTGATACCATAAAACTACTTTGATGTCATAAAGCCACCATAGTTATATCATAATCAGTTGTCATCTCATAAGCCACCATTATGATTTTTTTTCTTTTTTTTTAAATTTATTTGACAGGTAGATTTATAAACAGTGAAAGAGAGAGACAGAGAGAAAGGTCTTCCTTCTGTTGGTTCACTCCCCAAGTGGCCGCTACAGCCAGCTCTGCACTGATCCAAAGCCAGCAGCCAGGTGCTTCTTCCTGGTTTCCCATGCGGGTGCAAGGGCCCAAGCACTTGGGCCATCCTCCACTGCTCTCCCAAGCCACAGCAGAGAGCTGGACTGGAAGAGGAGCAACCAGGACTAGAACTGGTGCCCATATGGGATCCTGGCACCACAGGCAGAGGATTAATCAAGTGGGCCATGGCACAGGCCCCATGCCACCACTATGATTTTAAAATGAATTGTGACATCTTGTCTGGCGCCGCGGCTCACTAGGCTAATCCTCTGCCTTGCGGCACCAGCACACCGGGTTCTAGTCCCAGTTGGGGCACCAGATTCTGTCCCGATTGCCCCTCTTCCAGGGCAGCTTTCTGCTATGGCCAGGGAGTGCAGTGGAGGATGGTCCAAGTGCTTGGGCCCTGCACCCCATGGGAAACCAAGAGAAGCACCTGGCTCCTGCCTTTGGATCAGCACGGTGCGCCGGTCACAGTGCGTTGGCTGCGGTGGCCATTGGAGGGTGAACCAACGGCAACGGAAGACCTTTCTCTCTGTCTCCCTCTCACTATCCACTCTGCCTGTTAAAAAAGAAAAAAATAAAAAAGATGAATTGTGACATCTTAACAATAATTGTTATCTCGAAGTATATAATGAGGTCATAAAATCCATTGTGATATCATAAAGCTACCATTGTTATGTTACAATAATTTATAATGTAAGGATCCTTTTCATGCCATAACTTTTTGGAATGCAACAAATAACCATTATGAAATAATAAGTCTGACACTGTAATGTCATAATTGTGATGCTATAAAAACCATGGTGAAGTAAAAATCTATTGTGATAAAAAAATCATGATAACTTTAAAATTAATTGTGAAGTCATCAAAACCATTAGTGTATCATTAACCTACCAGTTGTAATAGATTTGGATGTCATAATAAATTAGGATTTCATAAAACACAATTATTATATTATATTCTGATGTGATGTTATTAATCCCACTGTAATTTCATAAAACAATAGTATGACATAAATAAAGCTACCATTCTTATTTATTAATAAATTATTAGGTTGAAAACTCCTTGTGATATCTTATCTGGGGATGTGATAAACCACAATTCTTATATCATTAAACTCTCATTGTGATGCCATAATCAATTGTGAAATCATAAACAACACTGTGACATTATAACCATGACATTATGAAGTCACAATCAATTGTGATGCCATAAGGCACTATTATGATGCCAAAAACTGTGACAATGTCTGCTATTGTGATGTCATAATCAACAGAGAATTTGTAAAATCCATTGTGGTGTCATAAATCTACCATTGTGATGTAATATTGAATCATGATCATGAGCAACTATTGTTGTGTCATGATGATCATTATGATGCTATAAAACTACCATTGTGTTCTCATAATAAGTTGTGAAAACATTGAACTGGGGCATCAAAACTTACCATTGTGGCATTATAATTGATTGTGAAGTTATGAACCTCCAAGCAATATGAAAATCAATAATGATGTCAAAAAATTATTATATCAAAAACCAATATTGTGCTGTCATGAGCATTCTGATGTCATATTAAATTTTCATGTCAGTAACCAATATTATCATATTGTAGTCAATTTTAATGTTGTAAAATGATAAGAATGATTGTGAATTGTAAATATATAGTTGTGACATGTAAAATCATTGTGATTTTACAAAATTACTGTTGTTATGATATAATCAATTGGGACATTGTCAAAACCCTGGTGATATCATTATAAACCAAGAGTTAACAAACCATTATTGTCAGATCATAAACCAATAACTGATGTCATAATCTATTGTCAAGTCATAAAAAACTTTCTGACATCACAATTCAAATGTGGCATCATAATAGATTGAGATGTTATAGGCTACCAGTGAGATGCTATAATCAACAGTGATATCATACAAACATTATACAAAAACAATATATAAAAAAGATCAGTTTGTGATGTCATAAAAACAATGTACTGCAAAAAACTTACCATTTTTATGTCATAATAAAATGTGATATCATAAAATACTCATGATGACATAGACCAATCATATTGGTGTCACAAATCTTTCATTGTTATATTATGATCAATTGTGATGTCATAAATGACCTTGGGGATGTCATAATGACCACTGTGACATCATAAACCGTCATTGTTGTATTATGATCAATTGTGAAGTCATTGAAATAATTGGGACTTAATAAATTACAATTGTATCATAATTCATTTTAAACCCATAAATTAATAATTATTATTTCATATTTAATTGCGAATTCATAAAAAGCATTGTGATGTTATAAACCTATAATTATGATGTCATAGTCAATTACTATATCATAAACCATTATTGTTTTGGCATAATAAAATGTGATGTAAGCCATAATACTGATGTCATAATCAATTCTGATATTATGAAAATCTTTTTGATGCCTTGCACTGATATTGTGCTGCCATAAATATATAATTGTGATGCCATAGACCAAACATTGTATATTCATGATGAAAATATATGTGTATTCATGATTCCAAAAATGACCACTGTATGGACATGAAATTTCATTGTGGTGTCATCATCAATTCAAAAATGATGAATCAATAGTTTTATATCATAAGCCTCCATGTGATTCATAAAGCTTCCAATATGATGCTATAATCAAATATGATATAACAAGCCATTTTAAAGTCAACAATTATTATGAAATAAAAAGTAATTTTATAAATGACATAAAGCTATCATTGTTATGTCTTAATTAATTATGATTTCATAAAAATCTTTGTAATTTCTCAATTAACTAGGGTTGATAACCCACCATTGTTTTATCATATACCTATCATTGTGATGTCATAATTAATTAATAAAAAATAACCAATGGGATGTCATACAGATAAAGTCATAATCAGTTTGTGGTACCATAAACTGTCATTGTGATATCATAAGCAATTCTTATGCCATATAAACTATTGTGATGTTGTACCAATTGTTATGCCATAAACCACCATTATCATGTTACAACCAATTGTGTTGTCATGAAATATATTGTGATGCTATAAAACAATAATGTGATGATATAACATATCATTGTGTTTCCAGGAAGCAACCATTGTTATGTCATAATCAATTGTGGTATTATAAACATCCCTGTGATGGCATAATCAATTGGGGTATGTCAAATGATCATTGTTATGTCATAAATCTACCATATTATTTCATGATAATTTATGTAATGAAAATATTGTTTTTTCATAAACCAATATTGTGATGCAATAAAACAACAATTATCATATCACAAACCAACCATTGTTATGTCATAATCAAGCATTATGCCATAAATACCACTGTGACATCATAAACCTAACACTGTGATGTCACAATTTTGATTCCATAAATCACCATTGTGATTTTATAATCAGGTGCTGTGTCATAATCAATTTTGATGTTATAAAATCACTGTGATGACATACACCAATATTGTGATTTCTACTGTGATAAAGAGAAAATGTGATTTCACAAACCAGGTATTGTGTTGTTATTATTGATTGAATTTTTAAGCCATAAAAGACATTGTGGCATTACAAATCTACCATTGTGATATAGTATTCAATTGCAATATTATAAATCATCATTATGATGTTATAAACTGCTATTGTGATGGCATGAACTATTATTATGTTATAATCAACAATATCAGAGGAATCATTGTGAAATCAAAATCTATTGTGATGCTATAAAGCACTGTGATGTCCTAAGCTACCATTTTTGTCCCATAATCAATTGTGATGTCATAAAAACCATGGTGATGTAATATTAGATCAGAATTGATAAACTACCATTGTGATATGATAAACCTCAGTATTTTAATGTTACCATGGGATTAATGTTACTTTTTTGGGCAATTTATATATGAGTGTGAACTTTAAGGAACATAACAACAGCAATGCTCCAGAAAACTTGAATGTAAATGATATTTAAAATAACATCCAATTTTGAAGACGTTGATGGGTTTCTGGGTCTTTTAATGGACACTTATTGCAAATCTTTTCAAAGAATGAACATCAATTTGAAATATAAGAAATACTATCTCTTTTGTCTCCCAAACAAGTTTTTTTTAACTTAAAGTTATGCTAAAACAAGATATCCTAGTGTATATCTGAGGGTATTCTAGGAAGGAGTGTGTCTATGTGAACTCCCAAAGTAAATAGGCAACATGTCTCTGCATTCCCAGACACTGCAGCCCAAGATTACCGGAGTTATAAGGTTCAAACTGACTAGCAAGTGTATTTCTGGACTTTATGCTAGTAACACTCAGAATGCTTGGGATGAGGTTCTGAAATCTGCTAACTGGACAATTTCTGTGGATGAATCCTAAGCACACTAAAGCTTGGGAGTCACTATCCTTAAAGACTATGGATAATTGGCTGATAATTACCCAACTAAGTAAAGACACTCTTTATGTCATTTAGAAATGAGTGTACTTGTGGCATGAATGTTAACATTTGTCTATGTTACTGACTGAAACAGGAGTAAGTTGAGTTACATAGTTTAACTTCATCTGTCAAGGACACAGTAATCTTGTGATTGAATCATGTAATAGCATGCAAATATTGACAAACCATGGCCTCAAGAAGCAATTCAACATGCAATGGCTACAGCACAACACATTTTTCAGTTTTAAAGTTTTATTTGCATGATTAATATCACTTCATTACTCTAAGACAATCAACAAAATAATAAATCAAGCCATGACTTTTAGTATTTGCCAATTCCCTGGTGTGAATACGGCTCCTGTGACCAATTTCAAACTACCAGAATGGAAAGGTGGGAAGAGAAATGGGATAAAACCTTACACTGGCCGGTGCCGTGGCTCAATAGGCTAATCCTCCGCCTTGCGGCACCGGCACACCGGGTTCTAGTCCCGGTCGGGGCACCGATCCTGTCCCGGTTGCCCCTCTTCCAGGCCAGCTCTCTGCTGTGGCTAGGGAGTGCAGTGGAGGATGGCCCAAGTGCTTGGGCCCTGCACCCCATGGGAGACCAGGAGAAGCACCTGGCTCCCGCCATCGGATCAGCGCGGTGCGCCGGCCGCAGCGCGCTACCGCGGCGGCCATTGGAGGGTGAACCAACGGCAAAAAGGAAGACCTTCCTCTCTCTCTCTCACTGTCCACTCTGCCTGTCAAGAGAAAAAAAAAAACTTACTCTATGGTATTTCCAGAAAAGAAACACAAGGAACAATCCACACACCTTGTGAGAATGGGCCAATCACCTGCTCTCTGACATTAGTATGCGAGAGCCTAGCACAGCAGAGATTGCATTTTATTTTTCCAGGGCTGATTCCTGTAGCTTAGAAGCTACCTTGTTAAACAAGAACAGATTTCATGTACCTTTCTGTAAAGTCAGCTATGGAAATATGTGTACTCTAAGTTACTGTCTTAACAAAATGTTCACACTCTCAAAACTTAGCTCAAAATGTAATGTAGGCCGGCGCCGCGGCTCAGTAGGCTAATCCTCCGCCTTGCGGCGCTGGTACACCGGGTTCTAGTCCCAGTCGGGGCACCGATCCTGTCCCGGTTGCCCCTCTTCCAGGCCAGCTCTCTGCTGTGGCCAGGGAGTGCAGTGGAGGATGGCCCAAGTGCTTGGGCCCTGCACCCCATGGGAGACCAGGAGAAGCACCTGACTCCTGCCATCCGAACAGCGTGGTGCGCCGGCCACAGCGCACCTACCACGGCGGCCATTGGAGGGTGAACCAACGGCAAAAGGAAGACCTTTCTCTCTGTCTCTCTCACTGTCAATCTGCCTGTCAAAAATTTAAAAAAAAAATGTAATGTAAAACATTCTTAGGCTCAAACATCTGGAGTCCATGATTAAGTTCTCAGAAGTAATATGGCCCTCACAGCATGTTCTCTATTGTGTTCAAATTAATGTATGACATTGATAATGGCATATAATTGAATGCTACAGCAGGAAGAAATCTCAGAAAGGAGCTAATCTCAGCTTTTTTTATCTTTCAAATGAAGTTACTTACATCCAGGGAGATTCATTTGCATACAACAGAGAAGCAAAGCTGGTACAGGAACCCAGATTTTTATTCATAGGATTAAGTGCTAAGCTTTCCTCCAAACTGTATTAGAGTGAGAGAACTGTGAGAAGTTCATCCCATCTTTCTCAGTTTGGTGATAAATAGATACACTGAGCTACACTTTTGGGGAGAGGCTCAATCACGCATGGAAAAGGACTAGCATTCATATTCACATCACTTATGTTTCTATTTTATTACACTGTTCACCACACTTCTTTTAATGGCCAGACTTGTTGCTTCCATGAGTAATCAATTACAAGTTATGAACAGTTTACCTTGGCAAGTCTTTTTTTAACCAATAAACTCTCAGTGAAAATTTAGAGTGGAGAATATACTTTATAGCTTGATCTGATAGTGAAATATCTTGGATACTTGTGAACTACTAAAGTCAGAAAATCCCCTTGATTGGTTGTTGGCCAATCTCAGTGGGTTGCTAAACATATCCTTTTGAGAATACTGTTTTCTATCTACTCAAATGATACATCTGAAACATCATATTTTCTCTTTATTTTGAAGATAGTATCATCCTATAATCTCTTCTCTGAAATTCTTAAGACAGTGATTCTGGTATTCAGATTGTTTCAGTTTTAGAAAGGTAGTAAATATTATGTCTCTCCCCAAGTGGAAACATAGTTAATTTTCCATAGCCAAGCACATTGACCTTTTGCAGCAAAGCCTAAATATTCACATGGAATGGGGTCAAAAGGACTACATGAATAGGACTCCTGTTGAACAATTCCAAACTACCAGAAAGGAAAGATGGGAAGAGAAATGGGATAAAACCTTACTCTATGGTATTTCCAGAAAAGAAACACAAGGAACAATCCACACACCTTGTGAGAATGGGCCAATCATCTGCTCTCTGACATTAGTATGAGAGAGCCTAGCACATCAGAGATTGCATTTTATTTTTCTAGGGCTTAACTGTCTAAAAAAACTGTCAAAATCTATTGTCAATCAATTGTCTTAATCAATCACAATTAATTAAGACATAACAATGATAGCTTTGTCATTTATAAAATTACTTTTTATTTCATAATAATTGTTGACTTTAAAATGGTTTCAGTTATATCACATTTGATTATAACATCAGATTTGTAGCTTTATGAATCACATGGAGGCTCAGGTCAGGTCATTTGGGGTGGAATTTAATCACTAAAAGTTATTTGACAAACCAGATTTTCAGGGCTTTAAATGTTTATTTGTTTTCATTTTATGAGAGAGAGAGAGAGAGAGAGAGAGAGAGAGAGAGAGAGAGAGATCTACAGAGATCTTTTATCTTCTACTTTACTCTCTGGCTGCTTGGCAGATGGAAATGGGCTGGGATAAGCTGAAGCCAGGAACTAGGAACTCAATCTGAGTCTCATGTATAGTAGGCAAGAGCCAAACACTTAAGCCATCAGATACAGCATGTTAGAAGGAAGCTGAAACTGAAGGCAGGACTTGAGCTCAGAAATTCCACAAATGAGATGTGGGTTCCCAAGTGACATGTTAACCACTGTGCCAAAGGCCCACACTCTCAGGGTCTTTTAGATTTAAACAGCATAGACAAGGGATTATGGGCCTATAACAACACTATCAGCATGTTCTTCCTTAATCTTTGTATTCAAATGAATGTAGTCATAATGTCTTCTTGATCCATGTCCAACTTTAATTGTTACACTGATATGATTAAACTCAGTCTAGGCATATTAACTGAAGAAGTCATTTGTTTTTTTGTTCTGATATGGCCTTAATGCTGGTATATTGCTTAGAAAATTTTTGAAGTAGCATTTTTCTGACATACCTTTGTCTTTATATGTTTAACCTGATGCTCTTACCACTGCTACATTATTCTCTTATTCAAATCTCATTATCATATTTTGAATCTAGAAAAGAAGAGACAATCTATAATACAGGCAATTACATTCATAGAGGAAGGTACAGAAATAAGAATGTTTATGAAGGATTGAAATAGAGAGTTTCTTAGTGGTGGGGTTATGAATGCCTTATTTTTTTCTACTTATTTGCATTTTCCATTTTCCTAATGTAGACACATTATTTTATTACCTTATTACTAAAATAATAAAAGATTTAGAACAGAAAAGAATAGTTTCTTCACTTTAAAATACTTTATTTCACCATATCATAAATAATGAGTACTCACAATTCACTTCGGTGGTTTTTCTTAAGTTTACTAACTGGAAAAATTTATTTTTATTATTAGCAGTCAAATAAGTTTAACTCAAAAAAGCAAATTCTTAAATTTTAGTGTCAATTAATTTATCTCACACTTGTAAAAGGTACACATTTTCATTTTGTTCTTTAATTTTAAAATTTGTATAATGTTAAGTAGAATATTAGTTTATATATGGACAAAATAAAATATAGATGCTGAGAAGGGTAATAATAAACAGATCAGTAATGGCAAAGTAGTGGGTAGACAGGAAAGGACTAAAAATGCACATGGAGCCAGAGTTGCAGTGAAATGTCTCTTCTATATTTCTCTATAACTAGGCCTTCCAAATAAATTGTAAGAATATAAGAATCTAAAAAAAGAGAAAGATGAACAAATTTGAGTCATTGGAAGACTAACATCTGATCATTGTATTATAAATCTCCCCATTGTCAAAACTTAAATGAGCTGTTTAAGTTGCTTGTATTTACTTTTTTTTCCCCTTTTCACACCTTCCTGTGAAAATTTGAGAAAATTTGTTTAGGTATTTCATTTGAAATGTCCTTCTCCTTCAGTTTTAAATGTCCTGCTTTTTGGATCTCCCAGATAAGAGAAACCTAGAACTAAAACATCAAATTTTATATTATTATGAAATGATACATTACTCTGTATTTCTACTATTTCTTATGAATATTATTCACTGAAATACAGTGAAAGACTGTGTAGATACAGCACGTTAGATATTATATGAGAGTTCTCAGACCCATTAATAGGAGAGTCATACTCATTAATGCTAGGAAAAACATAATTTAATATTGTCATTAAAGTTAGCTTTTAAAATACCATTGCATATATGTGATGGCAAACTGTTGAAATCTTTACTTAATATATACTAAACTGATCTTCTGTATATAAAGAGAATTGAAAATGAATCTTAATGTGAATGGAAGGGGAGAGGGAGCAGAAAAAGTGGGAGGGAAGTTATGGGGTGGGGAAGCCATTGTAATCCATAAGCTGTACTTTGGAAATTAATATTCATTAAATAAAAGTAAAAAAAAAATACCATTGCATAGGCCAGTGCTGTGGCTCAATAGGCTAATCCTCTGCCTTGCGGTGCCGACACACCGGGTTCTAGTCCGGGTCGGGGCACCGGATTCTGTCCCAGTTCCCCTCTTCCAGGCCAGCTCTCTGCTATGGCCCAGGAGTGCAGTGGAGGATGGCCCAAATGCTTGGGCCCTGTACCCCATGGTAGACCAGGAGAAGCACCTGGCTCCTGCCTTCAGATCAGCGCAGTGTGCCGGCCGCGCCAGCTGCGCCGGCCATTGGAGGGTGGACCAACAGCAAAGGAAGACCTTTCTCTCTGTCTCTCTCTCTCACTATCCACTCGGCCTGTCAAAAAAAAATACCATTGCATATTGTTCAAATTAGTTCTTGTAAAATCCAATCTATAAAAATAGAGTAAAAGCATTCCACATTGTGTTTATGTTGTAATTGTTAAATTTCTACCCAGTTTTCTTATGCAGTCAGAATTTGAAACATAATCTTATGTGTCATCAAATTAATGTTAATATAAGCATGAATTAAACTAACATTTTCCTGATTTCTCTTTGTTATTTACATATAGTTTTGTTAGAAGAATACAGGTAACATAAGGGAAATAAACTGGAGTAATTTTACCACAGCATGATTTTTGAAAAGCCCAGAACTTATTCCGATAGGGTCATAGTCAAAATGGAAGTTCTCTCCTCCCTTCAGAGAAAGGTACTTCCTTCTTTGATGGCCCCGTTCTTTCCACTGGGATCTCACTCACAGAGATCTTTGATTTAGGTCTTCTTCTTTTTTTTTCCTTTTCCATGGTATCTTGGCTTTCCATGCCTACAATACTCTCATGGGCTCTTCAGCCAGATCCGAATGCCTTAAGGCCATTCTATGAGTCTGCTGTGTCTCCCGCTTCCCATGCTGGATCCTTCTCTCCCTTTTTGATTCTATCAGTTAGTATTAGCAGACACTTGTCTTGTTTGTGTGATCCCTTTGACTCTTCGACCTATCAGAGCCATCAATTGTGAACTGAAATTGATCACTTGGACTAGTGAGATGGCATTGGTACATGCCACCTTGATGGGATTGTATTGGAATCCGCTGGCACATTTCTAACTCCACCATTTGGTCAAAGTCAAGAAACTCTAAAGGCTTCCATAGTCCTGGCAACTCACGACTAGAGCCTAGGGAGATTACTGACGCCATGAACAGGAGTGTCAAATTGTTAAGTCAGCAACAGGAGTCACTGTGTACTTACATCCCATGTGGGATCTGTCCTTAATGTGTTGTCTAATGTGCAGTGATGCTATAACTAGTACTGAAAAAGTATTTTTACACTTTGTGTCTCTGTGTGTGTACAAACTGATGAGATCTTTACTAATTATATACTGCATCAATCTTCTGTATATAAAGATAATTGGAAATGAAAAAAAACCCTGGTGTTAAGTTGGAAATGGCATAGAAAATTAATTAATTTTTTAAAAAAAATATTATGTAGGATCTCTGTCTTTAATGTGCTATACACTCTTATTTAATGCTATAACTAGTACTCCAACAGTATTTTTTTCACTTTGTGTTGCTATATGGGGGCAAACTGTTGAAATCGTTACCTAATATATACTAAACTGATCTTCTGTGTATAAAGACAAGTGAAAATGAATCTTGATGTGATTGGAAGGGGAGAGGGAGTGGAAAAGGGGAGGGTTGTGGGTGGGAGGGAAGTTATGGGAGGGGGGAAGGCATTGTAACCCATAAGCTGTACTTTGGAAATTTATATTCATTAAATAAAAGTTTAATAAATGAAAAAAAAAAGAAAAGCCCAGAACTATCATATTAAGAAGTCATGTAGAGGTACTCTATATTTGTATTCTCAATCCTCTGTAATCTTTTCTTGTTCTCTTAGTTTTCTAGTAGAATTTTCTAATAAACCCACAACTGTAATGTTCAAATTTCTCAATATATCAAGCTCATCTTTCCAAATTTTGTGGATGTTGACTGATTTTTGGTCATTCCTTTGGTATACAAATGGATATGTATAGACTTTCAAATTACCATATCTTAGACAAGTCTTTTTTAAAGATTTATTTATTTATTTGGGAGAATTAAACAGAGAGAGAGGTATTCCATCTACTGGTTCACACCTCAGATGGTTACAATGGCTGGAGCTGTACTGATTCGAAGCCAGGAGCCAGGATATTCTGGGGATTCCCACTCAGTTGCAGTTACCCAAGGACCTGGGCCAGCTTCTACTGCTTTCCCAGTCCATAGAAGAGAGCTGGATTGGAAGTGGAGCAGCTGGGTCTCCAACTGGCACCCATATGGGGTGCTGGCACTGCAGGTGACAGCTTTACCTGCTATTCCACAGCGCCGGCCCCAGACAAGTCTTAATATAGAAGGTCATACTGTCTAGATCATAAACTAAAACTGTTACAATAATAGTTTTCAATTATTATAATAATTTATATTTTTTTTATTTTATAAATTATATATATTTATAAATTAGACTTATAAATTATATATAACTATAAATATATTTATAAATATACATAATTTATATTTTATAATAATATAAATCTGAGTCAATTATATATACCCTTTCATCTGAAAAGTAGTCCCACATCATCCCTTTCTTCCCACACTACTGATAAATGGCTTATTGTATATTACATATCTTATATTTATCATTCACCAAGGTAAGTTAAACTAATATCTCTCCTGTGCATTTTCATTTTTTGGTATTGCTTTGATTGGCTCAGGAATTTGTACTGCATAATTCATTTTTAAATGACAGCTTTGTTTCATAAGAATTAAAATTCTTAATGAATACATAGTTTTTAAATAATAAAGTTTGTATCTGCTTTACATTTAGGTATGCTTCAAGAAAGTGTCTATGTTTTAGACATGAGCTTGAATACTTTTAATGAATATAGAACTTTAAAAATGTATCAAATGAGATGACTTTTCTTTAATAAACCAATATCTTCATAATATACTTTAAAAATTATTTATTTAGCTGAAAGGTGGAGTTACAGAGAGGCAGAGGCAGAGAGAGATCTTCCATACACTGGTTCACTCCCCAAATTGCCACAATGGCTGAAGCTGGACAGACTGAAACATGGAGCCAGGAGCTTTTCTCAGGTCTCTCACATGGGTGCAGGGGCCCAAAGCCTGGGCCAATTTCTATTGCTTTTGAGGCCATAGCAAAGTGTTGACTCGGAAGTGGAGCAGCCAAGTCTTGAACAGGAGCCTATATGAGATGCTTACATGGCAGATGACAGCTTTACCTGCTATGCCACAGTGCTGGTCCCCATAATAGACTTTTTAAGCATGAGACAATCATTAAAAATTTATATGAATAATCATGACCTTAATGAAACAATTGTCCCCATGTAATAAGAGGAAAATTCTAGATCCATGCTAGCTTCTAATAGAAAATAAGGCAATGAGACAGAAAACAGATATATAACAAAATTTTTCCTTTATGAGCAAAATTATGTCAGATTTTTAAGGATAAGTGAATAAAAGCCATGAGATAGAAGTGAAAATTTAAAAATCATTCCATAATTAAAATCTCTTTATTATCTGGTATCCACAAACCTTATATATAGGGTTCAAAATTATTACCCAACATTGTGATCTCAGAATCCTTCAAGTTATGTCCATGCTAAATGTTATTTGCATGTTTACTGTAACTCTCTTAAAAATGCCCAGTGGGGTTTTTCACAGATATGACTTCTTAACACCACTAACTCTATTGTTTAATGGTAATTTTTCTATGGCTACTGAAATGTTTGTTTTTAACTTTTTCAGTTCTAATATTAACAAAATATAAATAAAATAACTCACTTAAACAAACTCATTGGTATCTGCAATAGTTATTTATAGGATAAAAGTATCTTTTTACACATATTTATTTATTTATTTGACATAGTTATAGAGAGACAGAGACAGAGGGAGAGAGAAATTTTCCATCCACTGGTTCACTAAACAAATGGCCACAACAGAGATCTGGGCAGATCTGAAGCCAGGAACCAGGAACATCTTCTGGGTTTCCCATGCAGGTGCAGGGGCCCAAACACTTGGGCCATCTTTTGCTGTTTTCTCCATGATAGCAGAGAACTGGATGGGAAATGGAGCAGCTGAGACTCAAACAACAGCCATAATGGATGTTGGTATTGCAGGCATTGGCTTTACCTGCTATGCCCCAACACTGGCCCTGGGATAAAAAGGATCTTAAAGACCAAAGTTTCAGGGTCATTGTTTTTAAAACAGTCTAGAGCATGTCCCACACGAGTGTGTGAAGTGTGCATCATAGCTCCCTCCTAGAAGCAGAGGGAGTCTGAGCATGAGATGTAGCCACCAGCCAGAGCCAGGATGAGCTGAGTCACTGATTCTCAAGGAATATTCCAGTATCTGAGAGCTACAAAAAAAAAACTCATTGTAATAGCAGGTACCTTGTATTTTTTTCATAATAATTATCATGAAGAATGTCCTATATATGCAAAACTGCCTTGGGATTTTTTATGTCATTGTATTATGGCATTTTTATAATGAATATTATATGGAGAACTAAATAGAATAATTCTTCTGAGCTTGAAGGAATATAACCTACTTCTAGTAGTTTAGTTTTGGGGTTCAAATACATGTTCAGTCTCTTTAATTTGAAAAATAATTAAAGAGCATAGACACTTGTTGGCATTCATATTTTCAGCTTCTCTCAGTAACTAAGGACATAGTTAATCATAGCCAGTAGGAAAAAAATTACTCCTCACATAATCCCATCAGTATTTGTTGACTTCAATTCAAAGAAGCCAAGATTCATTCTCTGTTCTTAGCTCTAAAAATGTTTTCTATGCAAACAGAGCACAATAGAGAAAAATAGGGCTTCATCTCATCCATCATGTCATCACATAGTTGTAAATTGTACAATTTTTAAATGTTTAAATTATATTTCTTCTAGTAACAAAGATTTTTCAGTCCCAAGTTATATTTGAAATAGCCCCTTTTAAAATATATTATTCCTTTTTATTTTTTATATTTAAAAATTTTAAAGTGAAAAAAATTTCATGTACCTTATATATACAGACAAAGGAGCATATTAATACTTCTCACCCTAATCTCCCTCCTCCTCATTTTTCTACCCTCCTTCTTCCTCCCTTTCTTATTCTTTATTTTCATTATTATGATGATCTACTTTCCATTTAATACTGCTAAGAGTAAATTTACATTATTAAGAATTCAATAAATAGTAAGAAGAAAAACATAAAATGTACTATTTCTGATATACTATTTTTAGATAAATACCACAATATTACTGTCTTCAACTATTTTCACTTTTCATAATATATATGAAAAATTATGCTATGAACTACTTATATTTCATCTCTTTCCTTAGTTTCCAGGGATTATTTTCTCATCTCATTATATTTTATCTCTGATCCAGCTCTATGCTAAAGCCTGGCAAAGCAGTAGAAGATGGCCCAAGTCCTTGGGCCCCTGCACCTAGGTGGGAGATCAGAACTAGCTCATGGACCCTAGCTTCAGATTGGCCCAGTTTTGGCCACTGCAGCCATTTAGAGAGTGAACAAGCTGATGGAAGACCTTTCTCTCTCTCTCTCTCTCTCTCTCTCTCTCTCTCTCTCTCTCTTTCTGTATGTCTTTCTCTCTGCCTCTGCCTCTCTGTAACTCTGCCTTTCAAATAAACAAATATTTCTGAAAATATTGTTAGAAAACTCAAAATAAGCATATAAGCACATAATTTTCTACTTAAGAGATTCTTACTACACACAGGTTTATTTCTTCCCTCTCTTTTTGATTTAACTAACTTTACTGTTCTAATTGTCCCCATTATTTGTCATAGCCACAGACATAAATCAAATTCTTTCTGAGAAATGTTCTGTTTTTCATGTGAAATAATTATTATAATCACTGTTAACATATGGTATGTAGTGGACATTCCTCATCCTCACCTTACTTGAATTCTCAATCATATAAGTCACTCTTAAACACTTGATTCTTTATGAAGCTCTTTTTTTCTTTAGCTTCTTTTAAAAGATTAATTAATTAATTTATTTATTTATTTATTTATTTGAAGGGCTGAGTTACAGAGAGGGAGAGGCAGAAGCAGAGAGAGAGAGAGAGAGGAGAGAGATAAAGTCTTCTATCCATTTGTTCACTCCCTAAATGACCGGAAAAGCCAGAGCTGGGTCAGTCCAAAGCCACAAGACAGGAGATTCCTCAGAGTCTCCCATATGGGTGCAGGGGCCCAAGAACTTGGGCCATATTCCACTGTTTTCCCAGGCCATAACAGAGAGCTAGTTCAGACATGGAGCAGCCTGGCCTTGAACCAATGCCCATATGGGATGCTTGCAATGCAGATGATGGCTTTACCTGTTATGTCACTGTGCTCCCCCCCTCTTTAGCTTCTTGACTCGATTCTTTGGTTGTTCTTTCTGGGTCTCTTTCTCAAGGTAATATTTTCCTCAAAAAATATTAACTTTGGGATTTCCTCAATGATGGAATTCAGATCCTATTCAACTCTTAGGCATTTGGTCCTATGGATTCAACTCTGTACATCAAAGACTTCCCAAAGTGCATGTATTATCCAACCTTATATTCAGATGCTTCTTTTTAATGTGATGCCTGAGAGTCACTCAGCCAACAGAAGTTTAAAAGTCTGTATTTTGAAGAAATGAGCAGAAATTTTGAATTTCCTGTACACACAAAAAAAATTTCATTTTTTTCTCATGAACTCTTTGAGGTCTTCTTATATTTAAGGTAATTGAAACTTACAATGTTTGAACTGAACTCAAGTTGTTTTATCCTTACTCATTAATGCATTCCTAGTGAGCCGGCTTCACAAGCTAGAATCCCTAAATATTCACAACAGCCATAACTGAGTGGTTCAAAGCCAGGAGCCCGAATCTTGTTCTGGGTCTCCCACATGGGTGCAAGGGCCCAAGCACTTGGACCATCTTTCACTTTCCTAGGCCACACACAGACAGCTGGATCATAAAAGGAACAGAAAGGATGTGAACCTGTGTCCATATGGGATGCCAGTGCTACAGGTGAAGGCTTAGCATTCTATGCCACAGCACCAGTCCCCAGAGATCTTTGAAATTATGACTACCATATTTATGGTAGCATAAGCTCTGGGAATCATTTAGAAATATATTTTTGAATCATTTAAGATGGTATTTCCAGTGATTGTCACTGAATATAACAAATATGTATTGTTCAGTAAATGGGCACTAAGTAATTTAAATTACCAACTTTAGATGTATAGAAAGAACTCATGTTTATAACAAGAATTTAAATTACAATGTAAATCCAAACAAAATGATAGCTTCTTGAAATTCTATGGTATTATCTATGCATAGTTATCTTTATAGTATTACAGTGAATCTATTCATAGAGACCAAATGTCAGTTGAGATCATTTCTACCATGCTTCTCATTTTTACTTTGTGTACACTTGGTTGTACACTAAAAAATAGTTTGATAAGTCATAACAGAAATCCTATGACCCACAAACCTGACAATATTTGACTCCTTATAGAAAAAAATTTGCCAATTCTTGCTTTATTCCATCAACACAATAAAATGTTAATTTGTACAAATTAATCTATTATGTTACTCTACAGTGGTCATTAAGATGGTTAAAACTCACAACACTAAGCTTTGTGGGCTGCTAAGAAAGTGACTGTTGTATTAGTGCACATACCCTACAACTGGACTTTGGAAAAGCAGAAGTCATTCTAATGTGCATGCATATACTAAACATACATTTTGGTAGCAATACCTTTCCTATCAGAATATATGGCCCACAGACCATATGATTCCCATGAAATCACTTGATGTGTCCTACCTAGGCAACCACAGAAAGGCCTCACAATTCAATAAATCTATAGCAAGCTAATTTTTCAGCTAATAAAATTGTTTGGCCTGTGATGCTATTATAAATATCCAAAAAACCCATGATAGGAAAAATTTTCCCCACCCATTACATGCTCAGAGTCTTTGAATGTTTCCAGAAGCAAAAGCTTTCTTGGCATCAGGTCTTTTGAGACAACAGGTAGCTCAAAGTGACTTGGCAGCAGCCACACATTCAAATTCATTAAATTCTTATATTCTTCCCTGTAAAAGCATTCCTGCTTTGAGAATGACAACATTTAGGGCACAGAAACTAAAATCTTGGTGCCCATAACAACCAAAATGCCAAGTAGGAGTCATGATAAGCAATGATACTACTTTATTCATTCTTATTTCTTGAATATATGCCTTCTACAGAATAAGTTGCCAATACCTTGTAAGTCCATTAATTTCAAAGATATAGAGTGATCTACATGCCACCTTTGTCTCACAGCATCATGTCATCTAAAATCATATTAATGCCCTATCATGATGACAAATTCTGGGTAGTGGCATATATGACAGAAACAGTGGATGTAAATATTTAGTCATTTGCCTCAGCTTATTTGAAATAAAATGCTATTTCTATGCCTAGGAAATTGGATATGTAATCTCATTGTATATATAATTCCATGTGTGGTGTCAAAACTCAGTAATTCCTTAAATAGTAGTGATGGCTGAAGACCTGCAGGGAGAAAAGCAAACTAGGACTTAAGATATGTTTATAGATTCCAAACAATTTTCTTAATTTTCAATCAATTACCTTAATGGTCACTTCATGAAATAGGGAAGCACAGTCAGTGTTTACCCCTATGGATGGCAGCTTGCAAAAACACCAGTGGCAACACTTGGATCAGCATTAGTGAGTGGTAGCCCATGCTAACAAGTTTATGTTTAATAAGTCTATGATCACTTTCCATTTTGGCCAGTATGGTCACTGTATTTGTGTATCCACTGTGTAATAAATGGGACTGGGCAGTGGCAGAGGCCTGTTGAAATCAATGGCTCATGTCATTCTGTCTATGTGGATACTTACTGGCTCTATGTCCATGGTTACTGTCTGGTTATTATTAGTTAGCAGTATAAAGATCACACATAATAGCCACTCTGATAGACACATTTGATGCCTCCTACTCAAAACTCCATGTTACACATCTTTAATTTTCATTCTTCTGGTCAACCAGGTAAATTATTATGTCCTGTCTGTGAAATTATAATTATCAATGTTTTGGCAGTATTTTTCTCCATGAAATAGATTATTATGATATCCAGAGCTTTGCTTATACCACTACCTTACAGGATCCTTAACATGGTACTACTGTTATCCACCTACTTTTTTAAATTTTTTTTTATTTGAAAAAGTTACAGAGAGAGGCAGAGACAGTGAGAGAGGTCTTCCATCTGATGGTTCACTCTCCAGATGGCTGCAACAGCCAGAGCTGCGCCAATCTGAAGCCAGGAACCAGGAGCTTCTGGGTCTCCCACATGGGTGCAGGGGCCCAAGGACTTGGACCATCTTCTACTGCTTTCCCAGGCCATAGCAGAGAAATGGATCGGAGGCAGAGCAGCTGGGACTAGAACCAGCACCCATATGGGATGCCAGCGCTTTAGGCCAGGACGTTAACCCACTGCACCAGAGTGCTGGCACCTATGCACCTACTTTCAACTGATATTGATATATTAAGCCAACCATCCATGAACAAGACACAATTGTTTTTTTGTTTTCTTTCTCTGACAGTCATATGGTAGAATCTATGCAACCACTATTGCTCAGAGGGAGGTGAGCCCCACTGTTAGTTTAAATATGCCTTCTGGGCCTGCAGATGCCTGAGCTTTGATTCATATTTCCATCTACTCTTCTTTAGAACTTAGTAGGACTGACAGACTATATATTTGGTCTCATAGTCACTTGATACAGCATAGTCAAATTCCCAGTCCTTACTAGAACCTAGGAGCACACCAAGAGCTAGTTTTCAAGTGGTATATATTTAGTTGCTATAGATTAAAAAAAGTTCTATCTTGAGAACATGATTTTTTTTTGTGTTGTGATCCTATCAAGGCTAGCCATGAAACAAAAAAGAGTATATACTCACCAGGAATATCTCTGCTACCAGAGTATCTTCCTGTTTTTATAATCCAAGTTTTGGTTTTACAACCCACAGGTCAGAACTACTACAAAATTCTTTGCATGTTTGGGTCCAGCTTAAAGGTCAGCAGATCTTTTTTTTTTTTTTGGACAGGCACAGTGGACAGTGAGAGAGAGAGACAGAGAGAAAGGTCTCCCTTCTGTTGGTTCACCCCCCAAATGGCCACTATGGCTGGCACTGTGCTGATCCAAAGCCAGGAGCCAGGTGCTTCCTCTTGGTCTCCCATGTGGGTGCAGTGCCCAAGCACTTGGGCCATCCTCCACTGCCTTTCTGGGCCACAGCAGAGAGCTGGACTGGAAGAAGAGCAACCGGGACAGAATCCAGTGCCCCAACTGGGACTAGATCCTGGGGTGCCAGAGCTGCAGGCAGATGATTAGCCTGGTGAGCCACAGCGCCGTCCATCAGATCTGTTTTTTTTTTATGAAATAAAATAGTTTGAGAAGTGCAAAATATGCTGCCTTATGAATGCCTACCAATTGTCAGCCTTCTTCCTCGGTAGCAACTTAGGTACAGCCCAATATGCAGTCATTTTTATAAGAATGTTTCCCAGCCTATCCCAGGTCATTGGATTCTGGCATAAATACTTATATAAAATCCTTGAATCTTCATACAGCTTACTTCTCACAGTCTTAAATAAGATTTAATGAAACTTGCAATGTCTTGTTTAGATCCTGCTCATTTGGTGCAACTCACATGATGACAGTAATTGAGTGGAATGATTTGTTTTGTACACCAATTGGAAATGAAGATTTTCCCATTAGATAAAGAATGACCAACATTTTTGGTCTAAATATAGTTGTATCATTTGACATGGAGAAGGACTTTTATTTATTTCAAGTTTACATTTGGTTTAAGGACATATTATGGATTTCGTATTGACAGAGAGTATTGTAATCAACAACTCAACTTAGTCAACTTAGTTGCACTATTTTGCTGAATGTGGCAAAACATTGTTATTGATGTTGCTCTGTAGATGTTTTGTAGCTATGATTAACATCTGCCATCTACTAGTAAGAGAGATTATGCTTGTTAATACAAATTCCAATATTAAGAACACAGAGTGATACAATAAATAGATAACAAAAATATAAAATTAAATGGAAGGGGAGAGGGAGCGGGAAAGGGGAGGGTTGCGGGTGGGAGGGAAGTAATGGGAGGGGGGAAGCCAATTGTAACCCATAAGCTGTTCTTTGGAAATTTATATTCATTAAATAAAAGTTTAATAATAATAAAAAATATAAAATTAAATCAGCAATATGCATATCTGCATGCTCTCAGAGAAATGGAATGTGGGCATAAATAGAAAGCTTATGGGCCCTTCTTTTAAGAATGAGTTTATGCAACTGACACTGTGGTGTAGTGGGTAAAGTCACTGTCTGCAGTGCTGGCATCCCTTGTGGGTGCCAGTTCAAGTTCCAGCTGCTCTACTTTTGATCCAGCTCTCTGCTGTGGCCTGGCAAAGCAATAGAAGATGGTCCAAGTCCTTGGAACCCCATACCCATGTGGGAAGCCTGGAAGAAGCTCCTGTTTCCTGGCTTCCGAATGGCACAAATTGGGTCATTTTGGCCATCTACAGAGTGAACCAGTGGGTAGAAGACCTCTCACTCACTCTTTCTCTCTCTCTCTCTCTCTCTCTCTCTCTCTCCCCCTTTCTCTCTCTTCCTCTATGCCTTTCTGTAACTCTGTCTTTCAAATAAATAAATTAATCTTTTAATTAGTTTACTATTCATTTAATTAAATATTTGTACTCAGTATAATGTAAATAAGCTTTTAATAATGCATTCTAGACTGTTGCTAGAACATTGCTGTTTTAGCCTCCTGTAGGAAAGGACCATCATTTTCCTCATTGCATTGTAGATTGATGTTTTGTAACATTTAATATTAAGTAAAATGTAAATTAATTACTAGAAAAATGAAATTCTGAAAGGACTGAAAATACATAATCCTGCTTTTTCATTTTAAATAAAATACTCCTATAAAATTAATCATTCCTTCTCATGATAAATGCCATATTTTATTTTAAAATATCCGCAACCTTTATGTTTTGTTGCTGTCTTTGAATATATAACAACTACCCATACAGATTTAATGTAATTTTTATGGGCTATTTTTAGGAAACTTCTCTTATCTCCTGGCATTTGTATTGTTTCTAACAAAGTACTCATTCTTTCTCACAGTAATGACAGCGTATTGCTTTTCATTTCATAATATTTGCTGCACATTTGAACTTTTTGTTCCTTGACTTTCTACATACCACCTATATGTGTCTTTAACATCCTAGTTTAAGTCAATATTTGCCTGGTGGAATGGAGGCCATTTTGCTTTGGTTTTACATTGTGAGGTCATCAGCTGCCTCAAAGTTCTGTAAGCTGTCCTGGCAACTTTCAAGTACAGAGGTTCTCAGAGAAACTTTAGGATGGAGTAATCATTCACTGTTGGACCTCTCAGTTGCAGAGATGCCCACTTGCTACGGGAGGACGCCCAAAGATCCAGACTCCAGACCAGTTGATGCAAAAAGCACGAGGTTTTTATTGAACGTTTGCGCAAACGGGCCCCCACCTCAGGCAGTGAGGAGCCCTGAGCGGCAGTTTCACACAGGTTATATAGGCAACAAATTAGCATATTCCTAATGCGCATGCATAGGATTGGTCAGTTCAGAGGGACCATTAGCATATGGAATGCAGAGGTGGCACGGGATTGGCTGGTTCGGAGGGACAATTAGCATACCGGAGAGTGCTGAGGAAAATGCTGAGGAGAATGCTGAGGAGAGTGCTGAGGAGAGTGCTGAGGAGAGTGCTGAGGAGAGTGCTGAGGAGAGTGCTGAGGAACTCTCCGAAAGGGAGTGGCAGCTCTGCTCTGGGCATGCCTAGAGGTTCTCTGAAGGGGATTAACTTTTCCTTCCCAGAGAACGTCCTGCCCGCTGGACTCTGGGGAACATCTAACCTCTTAAGAAGCCCCTGATATTTGCCCAGGCCTAGTTTCTTGTCCCTCTCCCCCATAAGGGTCCTTCATTCCCTCCTTTTCTTTTTGCAAAGATTTTAATCCTAAAATCTATTGGACTGGCCTGGGGAGAGCCTGCCTCACTGGAGGGAGGGAACTCTGTTCTTGCTGGACAGGGTTGGGTTCCACGTTAACAATTATGGAGCATGGGGATTGGAAAAACAATGGGGAAAAGCCAGGAACATCATAAATATTAAACAGTTTTTGAAAGTCTTAGCTTGAGTGGGTTCTGAGTGCGCTGGAGCTTCCATTTGGCCGGTCTATCCGGATCCTCGGGGCCCTGGGGAGGTGGTGCTCGCTTCACGTGTGAGGCGTGGACCCAAGCAGCGATTCCGTCGACCTTGAGAGCGGTGGGAGTTGTCAACAGCACAGTGAAGGGGCCTTTCCACCGGGGCTCTAGAGTCTTAGATTGGTGCCTTCGGACATACACAGCATCACCGATTTGGAAAGGATGTGGGATGGTTGTCGTCTCGGGTTGGTAGGCTGCTACAAGAGGTTTCCAGACCTGGTTCTGGATGATCTGGAGCGCTCTCAACCGGGCCTGTAATTTAGGGGCATCGGCAACGGAGTCACTGGCAAGGTCAAGCAAGCCTGCTACTGGTGGGGGCCCTCCATAAAGGATTTCGTATGGTGTCAGCCCGCAATGAGAGGGCGTGTTTCGGACCCGGAACAACACCATAGGGAGGAGTTGGACCCAGTCTTTAACACCAGTCTCCAACGCTAATTTGGTCAAGGTCTCTTTAATTGTTCTGTTCATTCTTTCTACCTGTCCTGAACTTTGGGGTCTATAGGCACAGTGCAATTTCCAATTTATGCCTAATGCTTTGGCCACCAACTGACTTACCTGGGAGACAAACGCTGGGCCATTGTCGGACCCGATTACCTTAGGCAAGCCGAACCGGGGGAAGATCTCCTCTATGATCTTCTTGACGACCACCCGGGCGGTTTCCCGTTTTGTGGGGAATGCCTCAGTCCATCCGGAGAAGGTGTCTACAAAAACTAGAAGATGCTTATTCCCATAACTGCCCGGCCTTATCTCAGTGAAATCGACCTCCCAGTTGATTCCTGGTCGGTCTCCTCTTACCCTAGCTCTCTCCAGGAGCTTGAGGTGTCTGGCATTTACCTTGGCACACGGAACACAGGATTCAGTCACCTGCTGGACTAAAGAGTCAAGTCCGGGGATGTAATAAGACTGCCTATCTTCCTGTAAGGCTGCTTTTAGCTTTTTGTGTCCCAAATGAGTCCATTGATGGAGGCTGGTAATTATTTCTTTAGCCAATTGGTGTGGCAGGACTATTTTCTCTCCGAGCCTCCAAACCCTTATTTGTTCATCATACTCTGCACCGAGCCGCTGGATCGTATCTAAGTCTTGGTCCGAATAGAGGAAAGGTGGTTCCCTCGATACTTGGGTGGGCTCAATTGTCTTTAACGGGAGCACCTGTTGGCTCAGGGCTGCCGCCCTAGCGGCCTCGTCTGCCATCCTGTTTCCCCTTGCTATGGGGTCGTCTCCTTGTTGGTGCCCGGGGCAATGAATTATACTCAACATTTTGGGCAGGAACAGGGCCTGTAGAAGATCTAGGATTTCCTGCTTATTTTTAATGTCCTTGCCTGCTGAGGTTAAGAGGCCCCTTAGCCGGTATATCTCCCCATGTACATGGGCAGTGGCGAAAGCATACCGACTGTCTGTGTAAATGTTGACCTTTTTGTCTTGTGCCAGTTTTAAAGCTTGAGTTAAGGCTATGAGCTCGGCTTTTTGAGCAGAAGTTCCAGGCTTTAAGGCACTTGACCAGATAACAGTTTTTCCATCCACCACCGCTGCCCCAGCCCTCCGCTCACCGTTCTGTAGAAAGCTGCTCCCATCCGTGAACCAGGTCATTTCGGCATCCGGCAGAGGCTGGTCGGTTAGGTCTTTTCGGGTGCCGTGGGCCTCAGCCAGGATTTGGTGACAGTTATGGATTACCTGGGCCTGGGGCCCCAGTTCCAGGAGCAGGGTGGCCGGGTTTAAAGAGGTGGCAGTCCCAAACCGGACCTGCTCTGAGTTTAATAACATAGTCTGGTAATGAGTTATCCGAGCATTTGAGAGCCACCGATCTGGTGGCTGGCGGATAACTGTCTCCACAGCATGAGGTGCCACTATGGTGAGAGGTTGGCCTAGAGTCAATTTATCCGAGTCTTTCACCAGAACTGCCACGGCCGCTATCATGCGGAGGCACGGAGGCCAGCCGGCCGCTACATTGTCTAGCTTTTTTGAAAAGTACGCCACCGGCTTTTTCCAGGGTCCAAGCATTTGTGTTAGCACTCCCTTCGCCACTCCCTTGTTCTCATCCACGTATAATGTGAAAGGCTTGGTCATATCAGGGAGGCTCAGGGCTGGGGCTGACAATAGGGCCTTTTTTATGTTGTCAAACGCCCGCTGTTGCTCTTCTTTCCATTGAAAGGGAGCATTGGACTTCGTGAGGGGGTACAATGGGGCTGCCAGCTCCGCAAACCCAGGAATCCAAAGGCGGCAGAATCCCGCACTCCTGAGGAATTCCCGCATCTTTCTGGCATCGGTGGGGGGTGGAATTAGAGCAACCACCCTTTTTCGGCTCTCTGTCAGCCACCGTTGCCCTCCTTCTAGGAGGTAGCCTAGGTAGGCCACCTGTTTCTGACATATTTGGGCCTTTTTCGCGGAGGCTCAATAGCCCAATTCCCCCAGTCTTTGTAGCAGGGCCCCGGTACCTTTTAGGCAGTCCTGCTCAGTTTCAGCGGCAAGGAGGAGGTCGTCCACATATTGCAGGAGGACCAGGTCCGGATGGTTGACTCGGAAGTCGGCCAAATCTAGGTGCAGAGCTTCATCAAACAAGGTAGGCGAGTTTTTAAATCCTTGGGGCAACCTTGTCCAGGTGAGTTGTCCTGAAAACCCGGTCTCTGGGTCTTTCCACTCAAAAGCAAAGATGGATTGGCTCTGAGGGCTCAGTCTTAAACAAAAGAATGCATCTTTTAGATCTAACACAGTGTACCATACGTGGGTCGGAGGCAAGGTACTTAGCAGATTGTAGGGGTTGGGCACTGTGGGATGCATATCCTCCGTTCTCCTGTTAACCTCCCGCAAGTCCTGTACTGGGCGGTAGTCACCCGTACCAGGCTTCTTTACTGGTAGTAGGGGGGTGTTCCAAGGTGAACGACAAGGTTTTAAAATGCCTAGGTGTAACAGTCTCTGGATATGTGGCCGGATACCTTCCTTAGCTTCCTTGCCCATCGGATATTGACGAACTGACACGGGAATGGCCGTGGGCTTCAGATCTATGATCAAGGGAGGCCGGTTGACGGCCAGCCCTATTCCCGCAGTCTCTGCCCAGGCCTGAGGAAAATCTGTGAGCCACTTGGGGTCCAGGGGAGCCATGGTGGACGAGGGCCTCTCGAATAATCGGTGTTCGTCCTCCAAGCGTAGTGTTAATACCTGGAGGGGCCGCCCTCCTGAGTCTGTGATGGTAGCTCCTTTCTCGTGGAAGTGAATTTGGGCTCCTACCTTCGAGAGTAGGTCCCTGACCAGGAGGGGGTAGGGGCAGTCTGGCACTAGTAAGAACGAGTGTGTCACAAGTCCTGTACTTAACTGGACCTCTCAATTGGTTGTCCAGCGATATAACTTCCCTCCAGTTGCCCCCTGAACCCAGGAAGTCTTGGAGCTTAAAGGCCCTTTTTCTGAAGTCAGTACTGAGTGCTGGGCTCCCGTGTCAATCAGGAAGGTTACCGGTCTGCCCCCCACTTCAAGGGTTATCCTGGGCTCAGGGGGGGGGCTCCTGGCCCTGACTCACCTAGTCGTCTTCTTCCAGGGACAGGATTGGAACTGGTCTCTTCTTTGGTCCCTGTGTTTTCTTCGGGCAGTCTTTGACCCAGTGTCCTCTTTCTTTACAATAGGCACATTGATCTCTTTCCACCCGAGGCTTTCGTTTGTCTCCCAAGTCCCTATTCTGTCCTGGTCTACTCCTTTCTGTATCCTGCACTACAGTGGCCAAAATTCTACTAAGCTCTCGATTACGTCTTTTGTCTCTTTTGTCTTCCCTTTCCTCCTGCTCCTTGCGGATCCTTTCCTCCTTCTCCTCTCGGGTCTCCCTTTTGTTGTAAATCTTTTCTGCCACCTTCATTAAATCTTGTATAGTATATCCCTGAAGCCCCTCTAGCCGCTGCAATTTATTGCGGATGTCCGGCGCTGACTGTCCTATAAAGGACATGATTACATCTCCCTGCCGGTCCTCTGCCAGGGGGTCAAACGGGGTGTACATACGGTAGGCTTCCATTAATCTTTCTAGGAAGCCTGCCGGCGTTTCCTCAGCCCCCTGCACTACTGCACGTACCTTGGCCAAATTGATGGGGCGCTTTCCAGCCCCTCTGAGACCCGCAAGGAGAATCTGGCGGTAAAGACGAAGTCGCTCCCTACCAGCAACGGTGGTGTAGTCCCAATCAGGACGGGTTGAGGGAAACGCCTCCTCGATTTCGTTTGGCAGTAGGGTCGGTCGGCCATCTGCTCCAGGGACGTTTTTCCGTGCCTCAAGGTAGACACGCTGCTTTTCCTCAGTAGTGAGGAGGGTCTGCAGAAGCTGCTGACAATCATCCCAGGTAGGCTGATGAGTCAATAAAATTGACTCGATCAGCCCAGACAGAGCCTGGGGGTCTTGAGAGAAAGAGGAGTTATGGGTTTTCCAATTGTAAAGATCGGAAGCAGAAAATGGCCAGTACTGCATCTGGCCAGCCACCGAGCGAAGAGGAAAAGCCTGCGAAGTCCAGACGCTTCCCGAGCCCCCTGCCTGCCCCCGACGGAGGCGCAGGCGGCTGGAGGGCGGGGAAGGCGCTGAGACTTCTTCCCCTGCCCTCGTGGAATCAGGGGATGGTGCAGAAGGTTGCACATCCCGCTCTGGTTGTTGTGGGGGTTCCTGCGGGGGAGCAGGCTGGCCGGGAAGATAGGGTGGGGGAGAGTCAAAGAGCAGAAAGTCCTGATCAGCCGGAAGAACCGGTGGCTTGTCAGGTTTTGGATCTCGAATCTCCTTCAGAGGGTATAGGGAGGAGGTTGGCACAACCGGGATAGGAGGAGGGGGTATCGGGGTCCGTATGGGCTCCGTCGGGAAGGAGAAGGGTTCTATCCAGGAAGGGGGGTTACGTGAAAGATCCTCCCACGTGGTAATGTAGGGCACCTGATCAGGGTGTCCATTGGATCCTGGCTGAAAGACTCGCGCCTTAATCTGTAAAATAATATCGAGGTTAAAAGTGCCGTTCCTTGGCCAGCCGACCTCGAAGGCCGGCCACTCTGAGGAACAGAATTTTGCCCATTGTTTCCTTTTAACCTCCACTGAGAGGTGGCGCGCGCGTTCTCGAACGTCCTTCCAGTGATCTAGAGTGAGACTTAAAGGGGTGGTTATTTGTTGACCCATGCGTGCAAGGATTTCAGCCCAAACAAAAAGAACAGCCAATGCACAGACATATACAGTAAGCAAGACAAACCACATGGCTAGGACAAATCGAACGCTATTGCGCTATTTTTGGGAGCGGCTGCCTGACCAGCCCTCCCCAGGAAGGAGGGAGACTTGGTCTCCGACCCACCTCCAGACCACCCCGGGAGCGTCTTCCGGGGGAACGGACTGAGGGTTTCCCCTACTGGTCTCACAGACCGGAGCGTCCTCCGGGGAAACGGACCAGGGGTTGCTGGGCACGCCTGCCTCCCCCACTGGTCTCACAGACCGGAGCGTCCTCCGGGGAACGGACCAGGGGTTGCTGGGCACGCCTGCCTCCCCCACTGGTCTCACAGAGTCAGGTACTTGGCCAGTCAGAATACTGAAGACGAAGAACAACAAACAGAAAACACTTAATTATACCTCCAACTGGTCCACAGAGAATGGGTCTGAGGGCGACCTAAAATCCCCGTACGGGCCACCAAATGTTGGACCTCTCAGTTGCAGAGATGCCCACTTGCTACGGGAGGACGCCCAAAGATCCAGACTCCAGACCAGTTGATGCAAAAAGCACGAGGTTTTTATTGAACGTTTGCGCAAACGGGCCCCCACCTCAGGCAGTGAGGAGCCCTGAGCGGCAGTTTCACACAGGTTATATAGGCAACAAATTAGCATATTCCTAATGTGCATGCATAGGATTGGTCAGTTCAGAGGGACCATTAGCATATGGAATGCAGAGGTGGCACGGGATTGGCTGGTTCGGAGGGACAATTAGCATACCGGAGAGTGCTGAGGAAAATGCTGAGGAGAGTGCTGAGGAGAGTGCTGAGGAGAGTGCTGAGGAGAGTGCTGAGGAGAGTGCTGAGGAACTCTCCGAAAGGGAGTGGCAGCTCTGCTCTGGGCATGCCTAGAGGTTCTCTGAAGGGGATTAACTTTTCCTTCCCAGAGAACGTCCTGCCCGCTGGACTCTGGGGAACATCTAACCTCTTAAGAAGCCCCTGATATTTGCCCAGGCCTAGTTTCTTGTCCCTCTCCCCCATAAGGGTCCTTCATCAGCTGCCTCAAAGTTCTGTAAGCTGTCCTGGCAACTTTCAAGTACAGAGGTTCTCAGAGAAACTTTAGGATGGAGTAATCATTCACCACTTCCAGGTAATATATTCTGTACATTTTATGGATATTTATGAGACTCTAAATTTATCTTTATTTGTGAAAGTTAAAGAAGTTGAAAACTATTCTGGTAAGAACTATTGTCTTTGATTTTGTTTTTCTTGAGTCTTTATTTTCCTTTTTTAATGTGTTGTAATAGTCTGTTATCAGCAATTTTCCATATGTCTTTTATCAATCTATTATTTCTCCCACTGGATTACACATTTTTTCTCACTTAATCACAAATATTTTATTTCAGAAAGCATACAATGCTTTATGTTTCATATTTCCTATTACCATTACCTGTGTGTGTTTTTAATATCGTGGTCTAAGTTTATCCTTCCATTGTGAACCTATAAACAAATTGAATTTTGACTATGAGGTCATGAATTCCAACAAAATTATTTAAGTTGTACTGACAATCATCATGTACATGTATTTTGAGAAATCTTGGGATTCTTGATAATTCACAGTATCTATGTAATGAATTTTAAAGGCATCTTTTCTTCTTTTCTCTTTTAAAAATTTGTTTACTTATTTGAAAGAGTTTCAGAGAGAAGAGAGGCAAAGGTCTGCCATCTGCTGGCCTACTCTAAGGATTGCTGCAATGGGTGGGTGTGCCAGGCTGCAACCAGGAGTTTCTTCCCATCTTCCACATGAGAGGCAGTGGTCCAAACACTTGGTGTTTCTTCCACTATTTTTCTCAGGCCATTAATAGGGATGAGAAATGAAGCACCAAGGGATGAGAAATGGATGAGAAATAAAGCACCAAGGATAGGAATCAGCATCCATCTGGGATGCTTCTTTCATGAATGGTAGCTTAACCTGCTGTATTATGATGCTGGATCCCATGCAACATATTTTTAACTTGTGGAAGTTTAAGGGACTCTATATTTACTATCAGTGTAAGAGAGTTGCATTATAATAGTTACAGATACTGACTTCTTTGAATTTTTACTGCTAACTCATTTGATCTTTGTTTGATTTCCATTTTGTAATTTTTTCATCCATTTTCATTTTTAGGGTCGTTGTATTCATATAGTTTCCAGCCAAATACTTACATCTACTTATTCTATTATTTCTCTAAAATTATTTTACTTACAGTATATTTGATTTCATAGCATCTCTATGTTTATTATTTTTTCTGTTTGTTCTTGTAACTATCACCCAAGTATATCTTTAGTAATCTATTTTCAGCAAATCCTACCCCTGTGAAGCTTAGGCCATGTGATTTGCAGTTTTCATTATGAGGTTATCAACTACCACAGAATTGTATAAGTTGTACTGGGAACTTTTATTTTTCATTTATTAAACTTTTATTTAATGAATACAAATTTCCAAAGTACAGCTTATGGATTACAATGGCTTCCCCCTCCCAAAACTTCCCTCCCACCCACAACCCTCCTCTTTCCTGCTCCCTCTCCCCTTCGAATCACATCATGATTCATTTTCAATTCTCTTTATATACAGAAGATCAATTTAGTATACATTAATTAAAGATTTCAACAGTTTGCACACACACAGAAACACAAAGTGAAAAAAAATACTGTTAGAGTACTAGTTATAGCATTAAATAAGAGTGTACAGCACATTAAAGACAGAGATCCTACATAATATTTTTTTAAAAAATTAATGAATTTTCTGTGACATTTAAAATTTAACACCAGGTTTTTTTTTTCATTTCCAATTATCTTTATATACAGAAGATCGATTCAGTATATAATTTGTAAAGATCTCATCAGTTTGTACCCACGCAGAAACACAAAGTGTAAAAATACTGTTTCAATAATAGTTATAGCATCGCTTCACATTAGACAACACATTAAGGACAGATCCCGCATGGGATGTAACTCCACAGTGACTCCTGTTGCTGACTTAACAATTTGACACTCCTGTTCATGGATTCAGTAATCTCCCTAGGCTCTAGTCATGAGTTGCCAAAGCTATGGAAGCCTTTAGAGTTTGCTGACTTTGATCTTATTCCAATAGGGTCATAGTCAAAGTGGAAGTTCTCTCCTCCCTTCAGAGAAAGGTACTTCCTTCTTTGATGGCCCCGTTCTTTCCACTGGGATCTCACTCACAGAGATCTTTCATTTAGGTCTTCTTTTTTTTTCTTTTCATGGTGTCTTGTCTTTCCATGCCTACAATACTCTCATGGGCTCTTCAGCCAGATCCGAATGCCTTAAGGACTGATTCTGAGGCCATAGTGTTATTTAGGATGTCTGCCATTCTATGAGTCTGCTGTGTATCCCACTTCCCATGTTGGATCTTTCTCTCCCTTTTTGATTCTATCAGTTAGTATTAGCAGACACTTGTCTTGTTTGTGTGATCCCTTTGACTCTTAGACCTATCAGAGCCATTAATTGTGAACTGAAATTGATCACTTGGACTAGTGAGTTGGCATTGGTACATGCCACCTTGATGGGATTGTATTGGAATCCACTGGCACATTTCTAACTCCACCATTTGGGGCAAGTTTGATTGAGCATGTCCCGAGTTGTACATCTCGTCCCTCTCTTTTTCCACTCTTAAATTTAACAGGGATCACTTTTCAGTTAAAATTTAAACACCTAGGAATAATTGTGTATTAATTACAGAGTTCAACCACTAGTACTAGAACAATAAAAACAACAACAACAACAAATACTAAAAAGGATAAAGTATTACATTGTACATCTAGAGTCAGGACAAGAGCTGATCAGGTCATTGTATCTTTAGTGTCCATTTCACTTCCAGAGGTTTCCCCTTTGGTGCTCAGTTGTCGCCGTTCATGGAAAACAAATGATATTTGTCTCTTTGGGACTGGCTTAATTCACTCAGCATGATGTTTTCCAGATTCCTCCATTTTGTTGCAAAGGACTGGGTTTCATTGTTTCTTACTGCTGTATAGTATTCTATGGAATACATGTCCCATAATTTATCCAGTCTACTGTTGATGGGCATTTGGGTTGGTTCCAGGTCTTAGCTATTGTGAATTGAGCTGCAATAAACATTAATGTGCAGATGGCTTTTTTGTTTGCCAATTTAATTTCCTTTGGGTAAATTCCAAGGAGTGGGATGGCTGGGTTGTGTGGTGGGTTATGTTCAGGTTTCTGAGGAATCTGCAGATTGACTTCCATAGTGGCTTAACCAGTTTGCATGCCCACCAACAGTGGGTTAGTGTCCCTTTTTCCCCACATCCTCTCCAGCATCTATTGTTGGTAGATTTCTGAATGTGAGCCATTCTCACCGGGGTGAGGTGAAACATCGTTGTGGTTTTGATTTGCATTTCTCTGATTGCTAGTGATGTTGAACATTTTTTCATGTGTCTGTTGGCCATTTGGATTTCCTCTTTGGAAAGATGTCTGTTGAGGTCCTTGGCCCTTCTCTTAAGTGGGTTGTTTGTTCTGTTCTTGTGGAGTTTCTTGATTTCTTTGTAGATTCTGGTTATCAACCCTTTATCTGTAGTATAGTTTGTAAATATTTTTTCCCATTCTGTCGGTTGCCTATTCACTTTCCTGACTGCTTCTTTTGAAGTACAGAAACTTCTCAATTTGATGCAATCCCGAATGTTAATTTTGGTCTTGACTGCCTGTGCTCCTGGGGTCTTTTCCAAGAAGTCTTTTCCTGTACCTTTATCTTGCAGGGTTTCTCCAATGCTCTCTAATAATTTGATGGTTTCAGGTCATAGATTTAAGTCTTTAATCCATGTTGAGTGAATTTTTGTGTAAGGTGAAAGGTAGTGGTCTTGCTTCAAGCTTCTGCACATGGAAATCCAATTTTCCCAGCACCATGTATTGAATAGGCTGTCATTATTCCAGGGATTAGTTTTGGATCTTTGATCAAATATAAGTTGGCTGTAGATGTTTGGGTTGATTTCTGATGTTTCTATTCTGTTCCATTGGTCTATCCATCTGTTTCTGTACCAGTACCATGTTGTTTTGATAACAACTGCCCTGCAGTATGTCCTAAAATCTGGTATTGTGATGCCTCTGGCGTTGTTTTTGTTGTACAAGATTGCTTTGGCTATTCGAGGTGTTCTTTGTCTCCCTCTGAATTTCAGCATCATTTTTTTTCCAGATCTGAGAAAAGGTCTTCGGTATCTTGATTGGTATTGCATTGAATGTATAAATTGCTTTTGGGAGAATGGACATTTTGATGATATTGATTCTTCCAATCCATGAGCATGGAAGATTTTTCCCTCTTTTGGTATCCTCTTCTATTTCTTTCTCGAAGGTTTTGTACTTTTGTACTTTTCATCGTAGAGATCTTTAACGTCCTTGGTTAAGTTTATTCCAAGGTATTTGATTGTTTTTTTAACTATTGTGAATGGGATTTATCTTAGAAGTTTTTCCTCAGCCGTGGCATTGCCTGTGTATACAAAGGCTGTTGATTTTTGTGGATTGATTTTATATCCTGCTACTTTGCCAAACTCTTCAATGAGTTCCAGTAGTCTCTTAGTAGAGTTCTTTGTGTCCTCTAAATAAAGAATCATATCATCTGCAAAGAGGGATAGTTTGAGTTCTTCCTTCCCAATTTGTATCCCTTTAATTTATTTTTCTTGCCTAATAGTTCTAGCTAAGACTTCCAGAACTATATTGAATAGCAGTAGTGAGAGTGGACATCCCTGTCTGGTACCAGATCTCAGTGGAAATGCTTCCAACTTTTCCCCATTCAATAGGATGTTGGCCGTGGGTTTTTCATATATTGCTTTGATTGTATTGGGGAATGTTCCTTCCATACCCAGTTTGCTTAGAGTTTTCATCATGAAAGGATGTTGTATTTATCAAATGCTTTCTCTGCGTCTATTGACAGAATCATATGGTTTTTCTTCTGCAGTCTGTTAATGTAGTGTATCACATTGATTGTTTTGCGAACGTTGAACCATCCCTGCATACCAGGGATAAATCCCACTTGGTCTGGGTGGATGATCTTTCTAATGTGATGTTGCATTCTATTGGCCAGAATTGTATTGAGTACTTTTGCATCTATGTTCATCAGGGATATTGGTCTGTAATTCTCTTTCAATGCTGCATCTTTTTCTGGCTTAGGAATTAAGGTGATGCTGGCTTCATAGAAAGAATTTGGGAGGATTCCCTCTTTTTCGATTGTTTTGAATAGTTTGAGGAGACTTGGAGTTAGTTCTTCTCTAAATGTCTGGTAGAACTCAAGAGTGAATCCATCTGGTCCTGGGCTTTTCTTTGTTGGGAGGGCCTTTATTACTGTTTCAATTTCTGTGTCAGTTATGGGTCTGTTTAGGTTTTCTATGTCTTCCTGGATCAATTTAGGTAGGTGGTATCTGTCCAGGAATCTGTGCATTTCTGATAGATTTCCCTGTTTGCTGGCATGCAAGTACTTGTAGTAATTTCAAATGATTCTTTTTATTTCTGTGGTGTCTGTTGTTACATTTCCTTTTTCATCTCTGATCCTATTGATTTGGGTCTTTTCTCTTCTTTTTTTAGTCAGTTGAGCCAATGGGGTGTCAATTTTGTTTATTTTTTCAAAAAACAGCTCCTCGTTTGGCTGAATTTTTGTAATTTTTTTTTATTCAATCCTGTTGATTTCTTCTTTGATTTTAATTATTTCTCTTCTCCTACTGGATTTGGGTTTGGTTTGCTGCAGATTTTCTAGATCCTTGAGATGACTTGAAAGCTCATCTATTTGGTGCCTTTCCAATGTCTTGATGTAGGCACCTATTGCTATAAACTTTCCTCTTAACACTGCTTTTGCTGTATCCCATAGGTTTTGGTATGATGTTCTGTTATCCTCATTTACTTTCATAAAATTTTTGATTTCTCTTTTAATTTCTTCTGTGACCCATTGTTCATTCAGGAGCATGTTGTTCAATCTCCATGTGTTTGCATATGCTCTAGGGATTCCCAAGTTGCTAATTTCCAATTTCATTCCTTTGTGGTCTGAGAAGCTGCATGGTATGATTCTAATTCTTTTGAATTTGCTGAGACTTGCTTTATGGCCTACTATGTGGTCAATCCTAGAGAAGGTTCCATGTACTGCTGAGAAGAATGTAAAGTCCTTAAATGTAGGATGAAATGTTCTGTAGATATCTGTTAGATCCATTTGGGCTATAGTGTCATTTAAATCTACTGTCTCCTTGTTGGTCTTCTGTCCTGTTGATCGGTCTATCTCTGAGAGTGGAGTGTTGAAGTCCTGCAGTACTAGTGTATTGGGGTCTAAGTCTGCCTTTAATTTTCTTAACAAGTTTTTAAATGAACTGGTGCCCTGTAATTAGGTGCATATACACTGATAATCGCTATATCTTCCTGTTGAATGGATCCCTTAATCATTAAATAGTGCCCCTCTTTGTCTCTCCTAACAGTTTTTGTGGTAAAGTTTATGTTGTCCGATATTAAGATGGCTACGCCCACTCTTTTTTCATTTCTGTTGGCATGGTATATCTTTTTCCAGCCTTTCACTTTCAGTCTGTATGCATCATTGTTGGAAAAATGAGTTTCTTGTAAGCAGCAAAAAGATGGGTTTTGTTCCTTAACCCAATCAGCCACTAGATGTCTTTTAACTGGGCAGGTCAGGCCATTAACATTCAATGTGACTATTGAGAAGGAGTAACTTTGCCCTGTCATTTGCCAAAGGTATTTTCTAATATATGGTTTGAGATTCCTGTGATCTTTTGCTGTGAGGTTTCCTTCCTTTCCTTCTTTCATATTGGTTACCGTGTTTCTGTGTTTCTGTATGTAACACATCTTTAAGCATCTTTTGCAGGGCTGGTTCAGTGACAACAAATTCTTTCACTTTCTGTTTGCTGTGAAAGGTCTTTATTTCACCTTCATTCACAAATGAGAGCTTTGCAGGATATAATATTCTGGGCTGGCAATTTTTCTCTCTTAGTACCTGGGCTATATCTCGCCATTCCCTTCTAGCTTGTAGGTTTTCTGATGAGAAGTCAGCTGTGAGTCTAATTGGAGATCCTCTGAGAGTAATCTGGCGTTTCTCTCGTGCACATTTTAGGATCTTTTCTTTATGTTTCACTGTGGTGAGTTTAATTATGATGTGTCATGGTGAGGATCTCTTTTTGTCATGTTTATTAGGGGTTCTATGAGCTTCCTGTACTAGGATGTCTCTGTCCTTCTCCTAGCCTGGGAAGTTCTCTGCAAGTATCTCACTGAAAAGGCCTTCTAATCCTTTCTCCCTCTCCATGCCTTCAGGAACTCCTAGATCCCGAATGTTGGTTTTTTTAAGAGTATCCTGTAGATTCCTGACAGTATTTTTTAGATTTCTGATTTCTTCTTCTTTTATTTGTTTTCACTGTTTCCTTTCCTGTTCTCTGTCTTCTAATTCCGATATTCTCTCTTCTGCTTCACCCATTCTGTTTTTAAGGCTCTCTAATGTGTTTGTCATTTGATCTATTGAATTCTTCATTTCATTATGGTTTCTTGTCACTATCACAGTTTCATGTTCTACTAGTTGTTTCATTTCATTTTGATTCCTCCTTAATATTTCATTTTCGCGCGAGAGATTTTCTATCTTGTCCATTAAGGATTTCTGTAGTTCAAGAATTTGTTTTTGAGAACTTCTTAATGTTCTTATCAATTTTTTGAGATCTGCTTCTTGCATTTCCTCTATCTCTTCATCTTCATAATCTTGCATTGGTGTGCCTTGTTCATTTGGGGGCATCATAGTGTCTTCCTTGCTCTGCAAAAAGTGAGTCTCCCAGATTATTCTCTCCCTTGCTCCTTGCTGGATCTTTCTCTCTCTTTTTTTTTTTTTTGACTTTATTAGGAAGTAATTCCGCACAGCTGAGTGGAATTGAGGGTAGTTGAAATCTGGCCTCTGTGAGTATTCATTTGATCTACCCCTGGGACCACACAAAGAGTTTATGCAGCCCTCGATGTGTTCTCTATTTCACCATAGACCCAAAGTTACTGAGTTTGTGTCTTGTTGCCGCTTTATATATGTAAATTGGTGCCTGCACTTTGTTTTGCTCAAGTGGAGAGAGAGGCCTCTGCCTTTCCCCACCAATGTCTCAGGTTTCTGAGGCTTTTGTCCTACCTCTGGTTCCCGCGCTGGCGAGATTCTGCAGCTCGGCTCCCACAGCGGGGCTTCTACGTGGTGGGCTCCCTGTAGGTCCTCTGTGTCAAATCCACTACATCTGGAAGTGTTTCCTCTGCAGTTTTTTTCTTGAGTCTTTTCCTGAGGCTACAGTAATTCCACTTTTATGAAACTAAATTTTCCCAGACTGTCGTCGCACTTCCTCACTATCCGCCATCTTGGCTCTGCCCCCTCTGTTCTGGGAACTTTTATGTACAGTTTTTCAGAGCCATTTTAGGAAAATCTCATCATTACCCACTTCAAGACATCAGATTTCATGGTAATTGTGAATCATTATGGAACCGTTCCATCACTTTCGAGTTTTTTGTTGTTGTTGTTGTTTTGTTTTGTTTTGTTTTTGAAATCTCAGTAGGTTAGATCCAAATACAGATATTTTACTGGTATTTTTATTTTTATTTTTTAACTTTTATGTAATAAATATAAATTGCCAAAGTACAGTCATTGGATTACAGTGGCCTTTTCCCCTCATAACCTCCCTCCCACCTGCAACCATCCCATCTCCTGATCCTGCTGAAGATCAATTTAGTATATACTAAGTTAATATTTCAACAGTTTGCACCCATGCAGAAACACAAAGTGTAAAGTACTATTTGAGTACTAGCTATATTGTTAATTCACATAGTACAGCACATTAAGGACCAAGATCCTACATGAGGAGTAAGTGCACAGTGACTCCTGTTGTTGATGTACGAATTTATACTCTTGTTTATGGCATCAGTAATTACCTGAGGCTTTTTTCATGAGTTGCCAAGGCTATGGAAGCCTTTTGAGTTTGCTAACTCTGATCTCATTTAGACAAGGCTATAGTCAAAGTGGAGGTTCTCTCCTCCCTTCAGAGAAAGGTATGTACTTCTTTGATGGTCCATTTTTTCTGCTGGGATCTCACAGAGATCTTTCATTTAGGTCATTTTTTTTTACCCGAATGTCTTGGCTTTCCATGCCTGTGAAACTCTCATGGGCTTTTTAGCTGGATCCGAATGCCTTGATGGCTGATTCTGAGGCCAGAGTGCTGTTTAGGACATCTGCTATTCTATGAGTCTGCTGTGTATCCCATTTTCCGTGTTGGTTGGTACTGGTGTTTTTATTTTAGCAGGTGCTTTTTTCTTTGATTAACCATTCCTAAAAAAAGCTTTTATTTATTTTTTCTTTTTATATTAACTATAATGGTATACTTTTAAAAATATTTTATTTATTTGAAAGGCAGAGATACAGGGTGAGAGGGAGACAGATAGTGAGAGTAAGAGTGAGAGAGAGAGAGAGAGAGGGAGAGAGAGAAGAAAGAAAAAGATATGGGCCCAGTGCAGTGGTGCAGTAGGTTAATCCTCCACCTGCTGTGCTGGCATCCCATATAGGCACCAGTTCTAGTCCTCTCCATTTCTCTTCCTGTGCAGCTCTCTGCTGTGGCCTGGGATAGCAGTGAAGGATGGCCCAGGTTCCTGGGCCCCAGCACCCGCATGGGAGACCAGGAGGAAGCTCCTGGCTCCTGGCTTTGGATTGGCACAGTTCCAGCCATTGTGACCATTTGGGGAGTGTTTCAACGGAAGGAAGACCTTTCTCTCTGTTTCTCTCTCTCTCACTGTCTGTAACTCTACCTGTCAAAAAATAAATAAAATATTAAAAAACAGAAAGAGAAAGCTTCCATCCTGGTTCACTCCTCAAATGCCGGCCATGGCTATGGCCAAGCCAGGTTGAATCCACAGCCCAGAGAACTTTTCCATGTCATCCACATGGATACAAGGGCCAAGGAATTGGTCCATCAGCTAGTGTTTTCCCAGTAGGGGAAGCTAGATCAGAAGAGGAGCAACCAGGACTTAAATTGGTACCCATTTGGGATGCCAGCACTGTGGACAGTGACTTTATCCATTAAGTCACAATGCCAGCCTCAATAGTCTAGTTTTCAAAAGTGTCTTTTTCTTCATTCTACTAAATTTCATTGCTACTAAAAACTATTCATTTTTTCATACTAATCATAATATACTTTATTTCACAACATCCTATTTATTTGCTTTTGCATTTGAGTTCATTGCTTACACCTATATATCTCTTTAACTTGATATTGTAAGCCAGTCCTAGTACTGTGAATGCATGGTCATCATGGTTGGCCTTTTCTTTATGAAATTATCAATTCCATCCAAATACTACAGTTCTTGCTGGCAATCATCATGAACACACATTTTCAGAGACAGCCTAGATTCATCTGAAAATTCTGATAATTCATTCTTGTGGTTAGCGAATGTTTACCATTTCTGATTTTCGAGATTCTTATCTTCAATTTTGAAAGTTTCAATAGAATAATTCTAAATGAATATTTTCTTTAGAATAGTTGTGGTTATAAAATCAAGTTATTGTGGTAAGTTATATGATCTTAGAGTTATATTTGCCAAACTATTTTTATTTCCTTTTTTCAATGTACTTGTATTGGTCTACTTTGTTGTATCATCTCATATCTCCTTCTTGAGCAATTACTGTTTCAATTTTCCTCTCAGAGTAATGACAAATGAATTTTGTTTCATTTTAAATTTTTATTACTATAGAGAGAAGTTTTCATGTGGTTTATAGATACAATTCAAGAAATATGATCACACTTTTCTCCCTTCCTCAATCCACCTCAATAGTATAAAGCAGTATTTGAATACTAGTTTTACCATTAATTTGCATAGTATAAACCATTAAAAACAGAGATCCTACATAGGGAGTAAGTGCACAGTGACTCTCGTTGATTTAACAATTGCCACTCTTATTTATGATGTCAGTAATCACAAGAGCCTCTTGTCATGAGCTGCCAAAGATATGGAAGCCTCTTGAGTTCAAATTCTGACCTTATTTAGGTAAGACCATAATCAAAGTGGAAGTTCTCTCTTCCCTTTGGAGAAAGATGCCTGTTTCTTTGATGGCCTGTTCTCTCTGCTGGGATCTCACTCACAGAGATCTTCTATATAGGTCATTTTTTTTTTTGCCACAGTGTCTTGGCTTTCCATGCCTGAAAAACTATCATGGGCTTTTTAGACAGATTTGAATGCCTTAAGGGCTGATTCTGAGGCCAGAGTGCTGTTTAGGGCATTTGCAATGATATGAGTCTGCTGTGTATTCCACATCCCATGTTGGGTCATTCTCTCCCTTTTAATTTTATCACAGACACTGGTCTTATCTATGGGTTCCCTTTGACACTTATTACTTTCTCTATTATCAATTATAAACTTAAATTGATCACTTTCACTAGTAACACTGCATTGGTATCTTCCAACTTAATGGGATTTGGAGTCCCATGGCATGCCTTTAGCTCTAATTAGGGGTAAGTGAGCATGTACCAAGCTGTACAACTTCTCCCTCTCTTATTCCCACTCTATTTTTTAATTTATTTTATCATTTTTAACAGGCAGAGTGGACAATGAGAGAGAGAGAGACAGAAAGAAAGGTCTTCCATTTCCATTGGTTCACCCCCAATGTCCGCTGGTTCACCTCCCTCTGCAGCCGGCATGCTGAGGCTGGTGCACCACACTGATCTGAAGCCAGGAGCCAGGTGCTTCCTCCTGGTCTCCCATGCAGGTGCAGGGCCCAAGCACTTGGGCCATCCTCCACTGCAATCCTGGGCCACAGCAGAGAGCTGGACTGGAGATGAGCAACCAGCACAGAATCCGGCACCTCAACTGGGACTAGAACCCAGGGTGCTGGCGCCACAGGTGGAAGATTAGCCTATTGAGCCACGGCACCGGCCCCCACTCTATTTTTTTAACAGCTATCAATTTTCAATTAACTTTAACCACCTAAGAATAATTGTGTATTAATTAAAGAGTTCAGCCAATGGTAATAATTAGAAAAAGAAAATACTAAAAAGAATAAAGAGTAACCTATTCCTCGACAGTCAAAACAAGGGATGATACAATCGTTGTTTCTCATAGTATCAGTTTCACTTCTACAGCTTTCCTTTTAGGTGCTCAGTTAGTTGTCACACATAAGGGAGAGCACGTGATATCTGTCCCTTTGGGACTGGCTTAATTCAGCATGATGCTTTCCAGATTCCTCCATTTTGTTGCAAATGATCGGATTTCATTTTTTCCACTGTGTAATATTCTATAGAGTATACATCCCATTATTTCTTTATCCAATCTTCTGTTGATGGGCATTTAGGTTGATTCCAGGTCTTAGCTATTGTGAATTGAGCTGCAATAAACATTGAGGTGCAGACATTTCTTTTATTTGCCAATTTAATTTCCCTTAGGTAAATTCCAAAATGTGGGATGGCGTGTTGTGTGGTAGTTCTAAATTCAGGTTTGTGAGGAATCTCCAAACTGTATTCCACAGTGGCTTTGCCAGTTTTCAATCCCACCAACAGTGTATTAATGTGCCTTTTCCCCCACATCCTTACCAGCACCTGTTGTTAGTTGATTTCTGTATGTAAGCCATTTGAACCGGGGTGAGGTGAAACTTATGGTTTTGATTTGCATTTCACTAATGGCTAGTGACCCTGAAAATTTTTTCATTTGTCTGTTGCCCATTTGGATTTCCTCTTTTGAAAAAAATGTCTATTTAGGTCTTTGGCCCATCTCTTAAGTGGGTTGTTTCTTTTGTTGTCTCAAATTTTCTTGATAACTTTGTAGATTCTGGTTATTTATTTATTTATTTATTTGACAGATAGAGTTAGACAGTGAGAGAGACAGAGAGACAGAGAGAAAGTTCTTCTTTCTGTTGGTTCAGCCCCAAAATGGCTGCTATGGCCAGAGCTACACCGATCCAAAGCCAGGAGCCAGGTACTTATTCCTGGTCTCCCATGCAGGTGCAGGGGCCCAAGCACTTGGGCCATTCTCAAATGCCTTCCTGGGCCACAGCACTGTTGGACTGGAAGAGGAGCAACTGGGACTAGAACTGGGCACCCATATGGTATGCCAGCACCATAGGCAGAGGATTAACCTAGTGAGCCATGGTGCTTGCCCTTTAGATTCTGGTTATTAATCCTTTATCAGTTGCATAATTTGCTAATATTTTTCCCCTTTCTGTTGTTTGCCTCTTCACTTTCCTCACTGTTTCTTTTACAGTACAGAAACTTCTTAATTTGATGTAATGCCAATTGTTAATTTTGTCTTTGACTGCTTGTGCCTCTGGGATATATTTTTTTGACAGGCAGAGTGGACAGTGAGAGAGACAGAGACAGAGAGAAAGGTCTTCCTTTTCTGTTGGTTCACCCCTCAATGGCTGCTGCGGCTGGCGCACTGTGGCTGGCACACCGTGCTGATCTGAAGGCAGGAGCTAGGTGCTTCTCCTGGTCTCCCATGCAGGTGCAAGGCCAAAGCACTTGGGCTATCCTCCACTGCACTCCCGGGCCACAGCAGAGAGCTGGACTGGAAGAGGAGCAACCGGGACAGAATCCGGCACACTGACTGGGACTAGAACCTGGGGTGCCAGCGCTGCAGGCAGAGGGTTAGCCTATTGAGCCACAGCACCAGCCCTGGGATGTTTTTAAATAAGTCTTTGCCTGTGCCTATATCTTGAAGAGTTTCTTCTGTATTCTCTAATAATTTGATGGTGCTGGGTCATAGATTTGGATCTTTAATCCATGTTGAGTGGATTTTTGTGTAAGATGTAAGTTAGGAGTCTTATTTCATAATTCTGCATGTTGAAATCCAGATTTCCCAGCACCACCGGCTGAGAAAATTTTTCTTTCTCCAGGAATTGCTTTAGATCCTGGATCAATGATAAGTTGGTTCTAGATGTTTTGATTGATTTCTGGTGTTTCCATTCTGTTCCACTGGTCTACCCTTTTGTTTCTGTACCAGTATCATGCTGTTTTGATTATAACTGCCCTGTGGTATGTCTTGAAATCTGGCATTGTGATGCGTCCTGCTCTATTGGTTGTACAAGATTTCTTTAGTTATTTGAGGTCTCCTGTGCCTCCATATGAATTTCACTGTCATTTTTTTCCAGATCTGAGAAAAATGTCTTTGGCATTTTGATTGGTATCACATTGAAATTACAAAGCGCTTTTGGGAGAATGGACATTTCAATGATATTGATTCTTCCAATCCATAAACATGGAAGATTTTTCCAGTTTTTTTATTTCCTTCTTTTTCTTTTTTAAAGTTTTATAAGTCTAATTATAGAGGTCTTTAACATCCTTGGTTAAGTTCATTCCAATATATTTGATTTTTTTATAGCTATTCTGAATGGGATTGGTCTTAGAAGTTTCTTTTCAGCTGTGGCATTGTCTGTGTATACAAAGGTTGTTGATTTTTGTGCATTGATTTTTATGTCTTACTAATTTGGCAAACTCTTCTATATGTTACAATATGAAGAATCATATCATCTGCAAAAGGGATAGTTTGACTTCCTCCTTCCTAATTTGTATAACTTTAATTTCTTTTTCTTGCCCAATGGCTCTGGCTAAGACTTCCAGGACTATATTGATAGCAATGGTGAGAGTGGGCATCCCTTTCTGGTACTGGATCTCAGTGGAAATGCTTCCAACTTTTCCCCATTCAATATAATGCTGGCCATGGGTTTGCCATAAATCACCTTGATTGTGTTGATGAATGTTCCTTAAAAACTGAATTTGCTTAGGGTTTTCATCATGAAAGGGTGTTGTATTTTATCAAATGCTTTCTTTGCATCTATTGAGATAATCATATGGTTTATCCTCTGCATTTTTTTATATTTTTAATTTTTTTTTGACAGGCAGAGTGGACAGTGAGAGAGACAAAGAGAAAGGTCTTCCTTTTCCATTGGTTCACCCTCCAATGGCCACTGTGGCTGGCATGCTGCAGCTGGCACACCACACTGATCCAAAGCCAGGAGCCAGGTGCTTCTCCTGGTCTCCCATGTGGGTGCAGGGCCCAAGCACTTGGGCCATCCTCCACTGCACTCCCGGGCCACAGCAGAGAGCTGGACTGGAAGAGGAGCAACCAGACCTAGAACCTGGTGTGCCAGTGCTGCAGGCGGAGGATTACCCTATTAAGCTTCAGCGCTGGCCAATCCTCTGCATTTTGTTAATGTGGTGTATCACATGGATTGATTTGTGAATGTTGAACCACCCCTGCCTAAGAGGGGTAAATCCCACTTGGTCTGGGTGGATGACCTTTCTGATGTGGTGTTGAATTCTATTGGCCAGAATTTTATTGAGGATCTTTTTGTCTATGTTCATTAGGTAAATTGATTTCTAATTCTTTTTCTCCTCCATCTTTTTCTGGTTTAGAAATTAATGTGATGCTGGCTTCATAGAAAGAATTTGAGAGGATCCCTTCTCTTTCAATTGTTTTGAATAGTTTGAGAAAAGTTGGTATTAGTTATTCTTTAAATGTCTGGTAAAATTCAGCAGTGAATCCATGCAGTCCTGGGCTTTTCTTTGTTGGGAGGTTCTGACTTGGTTAATGGGTCTGTTTAGGTTTTCTCTGTCTTCATTGTTGAATTTAGGTAAGTTATATGTGTCCAGGAATCTATCCATTTCTGATAGATTTCCCAGTTAGTTGGCATACAAGTCTTTGTAGTAACTTCTGATACCTCTTTTTATTTCTGTGGTGTCTGTTGTTATATACCCTTTTTCTTTTTTTTCTTTCTTTTTTTACAGGTAGAGTGGACAGTGAGAGAGAGAGACAGAGAGAAAGGTCTTCCTTTGCCATTGGTTCACCCTCCAATGGCCGCCGCGGCCAGCACACCATGCTGATCCAAAGGCAGGAGCCAGGTGCTTCTCCTGGTCTCCCATGGGGTGCAGGGCCCAAGCACTTGGGCCATCCTCCACTATACTCCTGGGCCATAGCAGAGAGCTGGCCTGGAAGAGGGGCAACTGGGACAGAATCTGGCGCCCTGACCGGGACTAGAACTCAGTGTGCCAGCACTGCTAGGTGGAGGATTAGCCTGTTAAGCCACAGCACTGGCCATATACCCTTTTTCATCTTTAATTTTATTGATTGGTGTCTTCTCTCTCCTTTTTGTTTATTTGGGTTAATGGTGTGTTAATTTTTTTTAAATCAGCTCTTTGTTTTGCTGATCTTTTGTTAATTTTTATTTGGATTCAAATTTGTGATTTCTTCTCTAATTTTAATTATTTCTCTTCTCCTAGTTTTGGGTTTGGTTTGCTGTAGTTTTTCTAATTCTTGAGATGCATTGATAACTCATTTATGTGGTGCATTTCCAATTTCTTCATGCATGCACCTATTGCTATAAACTTTCCTCTTAACACTGCTTTTGCTGTAGCCCATAAGTTTTCATGTGTTGTTATCTTCATTTGCTTCCAGAAAGTTTTTTATCTCTCTTTTGATTTCTTCTCTGACCCAATGTTCATTCAGGAGCATGTTGTTCAGTCTCCATGTGTTTGCATGTGCTCCAGGGATTCCTCAGTTGCTAATTTCTGGCTTCATTCCACTGTGGTCTGAGAGGATGCATGGTATGATTTCAATTCTTTTGAATTTGCTGAGGCTTTCTTTATGGCCTAGTATGTGGTCAATCCTAGAGAAAGTCTCATGCACTGTTGAGAAGAATGTGTATTCTTTAAGTATAGGATGAAAAGTTCTGTAGATATCCTTTTGGTCTATGGTGTCTATTAAATCTGCTGTTACCTTGTTGATTTACTGTCTGGTTGATCTGTCTATTGCAGAAAGTGTAGTTGAAGTCCCCCTGTTTTGCTGTGGAAAATTTTTTTCTCTCTCTGTCTCTCTTAATCAGAAGGGAAGTAATTCTGCTCAGCTTAGCTCTTCTTGTCGATGACAATCAGTGACTGAGCACTAGCCCCAGTGGGTATAATATTCATCTATTCTAGGACCACACAAAGGATCTGTGCAGTCTTCAGTGTAAGTTCAGATTCCCCTGCAATGTCTCTTACCAGGTAGCCAGGGCTGCCCGAGCTTGGGACAACTCTCACCAACACTACTCACAGTCTCAGCCACACCATGAGTTCTACCCTCAGTTTTTTGTTTTTTGTTTTGTTTTTTTTTTGTTTTTTTTTTGGTTTGTTTTTGTTTTTTGACAGTCCAAGTTCAGAAGCTCCACACATTCACTAGGTCTTAGTCTCCTGTTATTACTTCCCACCAGAGTCAGGTTTCTCTGATCAGCTGATTGTTTTGTGCAGACACAAGCTGGCACAGCTGTTACATATGTCCAAAATGGGGCCCACTTTATCAGCTCATATACCTTTGTGAGATGATTGGATAGAGAGAATCGTGTCCATACTATCTCTTTTATTTTTTTTCTCCTCTAGTTAGACTGGTGTATTTTCCCATATGGGGCTTCAAGCCTCATTCCTACTAGGCTCTGCATGCCACTTTTTCTCAAGTGTCTGGGGCTACTCCAGTCTCATCTCACCTCACTTTCCAGTGCTGGTGCAGAGGTTCTCTGCTCCTGGGATCCCAAGCCATGGGTGCCCACACCCTCCACATAGGTCCACTGTGTCCCTCCAATTTTTTAATAGCTTCCTCTGCCATTTTTTCCCCTCACTTTTCCCTGAGACTAGACTATTTCCACTTTTATTAAACTATCTTTTCTTGGACTAAATAAGTAACCTCCCTCCCTGTTTGCCATCTTTAACCCCATTATATATGCTTAATTTATATTTCCTGGGAAAGATTTCATTAATTTTCCCCTTTCAATGCAATTATAATGGACTACTTTTATCACCTTGTCCAACATTGGTTTTTTAGCCCTTATTCCTTTTATTAAAGTTTTATTTATTTCAAAATTAGAGTTATTGATAAGGAAGGAGGAAAGGGGGGAGTGGGAGAAGGAGAGAGGGAGGAGAGAGAGAGAGAGAGAGAGAGAGAGAGAGAGAGAGAGAGAGAGAATTTTCCATCTTCTATCTGCTGGTTCACCACCCAGTTGTCTGCAGTAGCCAAGGCTGATCCAAGCTGAAAGCTAGGAGTTTTATCTGAGTTTCCCAGATGAGTGGCAAAGGCCCAAACCATTAGGCCATATTCCACTGCTTTTCCCAGGTACTTAGCAGGGAGTTGGATCAGATGTGGATTATCTGGTGCCCATAGAGGATACTGTCTTGAACCATTAAATCAATAACTCGACCCTTACTGTTGCTTAACAAATTGCTTATTTCTCTCACAGTGATCACAATCTATAGTTTATTACATTTGCATCTCCTACCATTTTTTGTTTCTGTTTTGACAATATATCTACCATGATTGTGTGTCCTCAGTACTTAGATGCCAGACCCTGCTATGTTATCTTTTTCAGTGTGATGTTATCAACCCTGTGAAATTGTAACTTTACCACATTCTTTATGTGAACATTATTTTCAGAAAAAATTTAAGGCAAGATTTGGCCATTATCCTTTTATAGGTTACATTTCACAGATTTTGTTGATGTTTCTGGTGATCTAAACTTAGCTTTTATTTTTGAACAGGTGTGGCATATATTTTCGTAGTCATATTTTTTAATTTTAAAAGATTTATTTTATAGGCAAAGAAAGATGGAGCTGTAAAATTCTATATGTTTTTTCACCCACATAATTTCCCCAGCAACTGGAGCTGAGAAATCCTAAGCCATCAGCCAGAAGCTCCATCTGAGATGTTCATGTAGATGGCAGGAAACCAATTATATAGGCCATCATTTTCTTTTTTTATCTTTTATTTAATGAATATAAATTTCCAAAGTACAGCTTATGGATTACAATGGCTTCCCCCCCTATAATTTCCCTCACATCTGCAACCCTCCGCTTTCCCACTCGCTCTCCCCTTCCATTCACATCAAGATTCATTTTCAATTCTCTTTATATACAGAAAATCAGTTTATAGTATATATAAAGATTTCAACAGTTTGCCCTCACATAGCAACACAAAGTGAAAAAATACTGTTGGAGTACTAGTTATAGCATTAAATAACAGTGTACATCACATTAATGACAGAGATCCTACATGATATTTTTTTAAAAAATTGATTAATTTTCTATGTAATTTCCAATTTAACACCAAGGTTTTTTTTTCATTTTCAATTATCTTTATATACAGAAGATTGATTCAGTATATACTAAGTAAAGATTTCATCAGTTTGCACCCACACAGAAACACAAAGTGTAAAAATACTGTTTCAGTACTAGCTATATCATTACTTCACATTGGACAACCTATTAAGGACAGATCCCACATGGGATGTAAGTACACAGTGACTCCTGATATTGATTTAACAATGTAACACTCTTGTTTATGGCGTCAGTAATCTCCCTAGGCTCTAGTCATGAGTTGCCAGGGCTATGGAAGCCTTTAGGGTTCACCGACTTTGATCTTATTCTGACAGGGTCATAGTTAAAGTGGAAGTTCTCTCCTCCCTTCAGAGAAAAGTACCTCCTTCTTTGATGCCCCCGTTCTTTCCACTGGGATCATACTCACTGAGATCCTTCATTTAGGTCGTCTCCTTCTTTTTTTTTTTTTAGAGTGTCTTGGCTTTCCATGCCTAAAATACTCTCATAGGCTCTTCAGCCAGATCCAAACGCTTTAAGGGCTGATTCTGAGGCCAGAGTGCTATTTAGGACATCTGCCATTCTATGAGTCTGCTATGTATCCCGCTTCCCATGTTGGATCATTCTCTCCCTTTTTGATTCTATCAGTTAGTATTAGCAGACACTTGTCTTGTTTGTGTGATCCCTTTGACTCTTACATCTATCAGTGTGATCAACTGTGAACTGAAATTTATCACCTGGACTAGTGATATGGCATTGGTACATGCCACCTTGATGAGATTGTATTGGAATCCCCTGGCAGGATTCTAACTCCACCATTTGGGGCAAGTCCGATTGAGCATGTCCCCAATTGTACATCTCCTCCCTCTCTTTTTCTCATTCTTATATTTAACTGGGATCACTTTTCAGTTAAGATTTAAACACCTAAGAATAACTGTGTGTTAATTACAGAGTTCAACCACTAGTACTACAACAACAAATACTAAAAAGGATAAAGTATTACATTGTACATCAACAGTCAGCACAAGAGCTGATCAAGTCACTGTTTCTCATAGTGTCCATTTCACTTCCACAGGTTTACCCTTTGGTGCTCAGTTAGTTGTCACCGATCATGGAAAACAAATGATATTTGTCTCTTTGGGACTGATAGGCCATGATTTTCTGCCTCTAAATTACATTAGCAGGAAGCTGATCAGGAGAGCAAAATATGTCATACCCTATCCAGGAATCTCAATGATAGATGAAGGCATACATATTGGAGTCTTAATCCACTGCACTACAGCACTTTTCCCCTGACCTGCTTATTTAATTCTGTGATAGAGGGTATGACCTTTGTTATAACATTTTTGGGATTTTAATATTCATTTTGATACAATTGAAATGGTCTGCGCTTCACTTTCTGTTAGCTCATTTTTATTTCTCCTCCCAAGTTATTAATTTTTTCTTCCAGTAATAATAATAAGTTTTCATAATTAAAAAGTCCAGGCAATTTTGAGTTAAGATATGTTTAAAGTTTTTATATGTTTGCCCACTTGTTATGCTTATGTCTATCAATTAAATCTGGGCCATTAGATTTTTTTTTAATAAGCACATTTTATTTAAATAAATCTTCCAGTAAGAAACGGAGAATTCATTGCCTTTTCTTAAAGGGTATGTGAGTATTATCTGTCAAGTGACATATGCAGCTCAGCAACACTCCCTTGTTGGAAAGGTCAGCACTTCCACAGCACAGTTCCAACAGGACTCCAGTCTCAAAATTCTGTGTCTCCTTTGGCTTGCTTCTCTCTCGACTCCACCCAGGCTTTATTGATAGTTCGCTTCATGTCGTCGTCTCCATCTTCATAAATCTTCTTCAGCACATTCATATCAGTCCTTCACTAGGGTCTGTTTCTGTGTCGTAGGAGGGCTTTTCTTTTTCTTTGCATTCTTTTTCAACCCGAGTCAGGTAGTCCCATCGGGTGTTCTCTGCATTTTTTCTACATAAGATAAGAACTGTGTCAGTCTTGACTTTTTTTAAACTGCCTTCCACTGAGATAGGTTTCAACAGATTGTTCAGGATCATGGAGTAATTCTTGTCATTTAAGTTCTTTACCAAAAGATCAAATGACTGCTCTGTGAAATGCACCTGCACGTTCTCCGTGGGAACGTGATGAACTCCAGTTAGAGTAATGTAGATTTTCACAAACTTATCTGACTGATCCCATCCGTAATTACTGATCTTCACTGTATAGCCCGCTGTGATGGGAGCAACCACAAAAGCCAGCTTCTCGTTGTCAAATTCTGCTTTGCTCTGTGACTTCTGTTGCACCTTGTTCCTGATCTCTGTCTCAATCTTGGACTTCTCTGCTGTAAGGGCATCACGGACTCTTCTTCTGGTAGTCTTTTCCAGCAACACCTTCACCTCTTCTAGATCCTTCTGTAGCTCTTCCAAAGCCAAAGCCATGGTCCGGCGGGGGCAGGCCCAAGGCCCAAGCTGCAGCGGCGCAAGCGACAGGAACAGGAAACGCCACCCCGAGCGCGCTCATTCCTTGCACCAACACGCGGCCTGCATGTGCACCCCACTGTGCGCGGCCTGCCTCTCACACGCGGAACCTCTGGAACCTTCAGGAGCCCGCCCGCCTCGCTCAGCCCCACCCTGCCCCGCTCGCCCACCATTAGGTTTTTATGAAAGATTTATTTGTTATGTTGAAAGGTATCATTTCAGGGGGGAGGGGAGATGAGAGGGAGAATCTTCTATCCTCTCTTTCCCAAATGGTCACAAGAGTCAAGGCTGGGCCAGGCTGAAGCCGGGAGCCATGGGCTTCCTCCATGTTTCCTAAATGGGTGAATGGTTCAGGGATATGAATCATCTTCTGCTGATTATGCAGACACACTAACAGGGAGCTGGTTCTGAAATGAGTGAGCCAGAACTCAAACTTGAGACTGTATTAGATATAAGCATGGCTGGTTGCAATTCAACCTGTGGCACCACAGAGCTTGCCCCAGGATATGATATTTTGACATATAAAGCATAAGTATTTCCTTAAAAAACCATTATTGCTTACAAAAATTGTCATTGGAAACTGGTTTTCTAAATTCCATACACAATTATTTAGAAACCTAGTTGGGAAAAATATTTTATATATGTCACAGGGTACTTATTAGCCAGCACTATAAATGTCAATTTTTTAAAAAATTCACTGGTGATAGAAATAAATGGATTATTTCTTTGTCTTGTGATTTGTCTTTCTTGTCTCTTTTAATCTCTATAAGTTATTACCAAAACTGCACCTAATGTTTTTTTGTTAGTATCCAAAACTTTTTAAATGAAAAATCATTCATTTAAGAGCTGATGTGATGTTATGTTTGGGAAAAATGCTCATGAAACTAAACATCAGTAAAGTAGCAAAAAATTGGTTTAGCTTATAAAATATATTTTCATTTGACTGTAGACAGTTGTCAGTCATAAACAATTATCTTCTAAGTAAAAAACTAGACTAATTTATTGTCATTCTTTATGAGATGCTTATAATAAAATTCCAAGTTGTTTAGCAAAGGAGAAATAGAAATATAGGAATTCAGGCTGGCACCATGGCTCAATAGGCTAATCCTCCGCCTTGCGGTGCTGGCACACTGGGTTCTAGTCCCGGTCAGGGTGCCGGAATCTGTCCCGGTTACCCCTCTTCCAGGACAGCTCTCTGCTGTGGCCTGGGAGTACAGTGGAAGATGGCCCAAGTGCTTGGGCCCTGCACCCCATGGGAGACCAGGAGAAGCACCTGGCTTCTGGCTTTGGATTAGTGTGATGCACCGGCCATAGGACACCAGCTGTAGTGCCACAGCCGCGGTGGCCATTGGAGGGTGAACCAATGGCAAAGGAAGAGCTTTCTCTCTGTCTCTCTCTCTCTCTCTCACTATCCACTCTGCCTGTCAAAAAAAGAGAAAGAAATATAGAAATTCTTTTTGTGAAACATTGTTTAAATCCTAATGATCATTTATAAAAGAGAATGTACTAGAGTTTTTAAAACTTTAATATCAACTCTAAAATTTTAGACACTGCTGAGTAACCACCCACTTTGCCCATCAGATGTATTTTATTAAACCATGTAATCTTGCATTCCCCAGTATAAACGATGGCACTCTCCCTTTGATTTTGTCTTATCTGTTCTGATGGATGCTCTACCTTATTAAACTTTGTTACCCTGATTACAAAAATTGGGTTTTATTTATTTGAAAGACAAATTTACAGGAAGGGCTTGAGGGAGGAAGGGAGGGAAGGAGGGAAGGAGGGAATAAGGGGAAGAGTGAGATAAATGGATAAAGAGAGAGAGAGAGAGAGGGAGGGAGGGAGGGGGAGAGATCTTTCTTCCATGGGTTCACTCCAAAAATGGCTACAAAGTCTGGGACCAGGCCAGGTATATTTTTATAATACACATTTTCCATGAGTTTTTTTAAGAATCAGCCTATTCATGGATTTCATAGTGTCTAGCATCCTAATATTTTCATAGTGTATATGTATGAGGATATAAAAAGTTTATAAAAAAGTAATTAAAAGGTAATGTTAATTTACCATAACTTTTGAAAGTTTCCTCACATATCAAAACATCATGTTGCATACCTTGAATATACACAAATATTGTCAATCATACTCTAACAATCTTGAAAAAATTAAAACTAAAAAAGAAGGCTCCTATATTAAAATATAAATTCAAAATAACTTAGTAAACTACACATATCTACAGAATCAGAAAGGTTTTCATGGGATAGAAATAATTTTTAAAATACTGATAAATTTGGTAGCCAAAATTTATATTGCAAAAATTCAAATGCAGATTGTAGTCTGTCTCAAGAAAATGAAACTCAAGTACCAAATCAAAGGGTTCTCCTGCTCTTCTAAAACTGGGATAAAAACCCCAAGCCAAATAACATTTTTCTTTTTACCTGACCCAATCAATGTTACTGTGTTACTGGAAACAGTAAACCAAATAAGACACCCTAGGAACAGCTATGTAAGGAAATCAGTCTTGTATAAGACCTTGCAGACCACATATTTAGAAAACTCAGGGGAATTAGGTCCCAAAGGAAGCACGGAGGAACCAAGGGCAATATAATCAATAGTGCCCATCTCACATGATCTCCATACACAAAATCCGCATTATCCCTTGTGACCACCCTGCCCCCACTGCACAATCCGGGCAGATGTGCTGTGGCCACTACATGGCTGCCCAGAGATGGCGCTGGGGCTGAGAAGTCCCTGGAGCAGAGAAGGAGCAGGATGTCAGGCGTCTTGGGTGCCAGTCGTGTTCCCAACCCACAAATCTGAGGGGATCAAGGAAAGCATTGTGCCAGCACCAATATGACACCGACAGATTCTAGAGATGACCTCTAGGAGGCCTGTGCCATTCTAGTCCTTTAGCAGCTTCCATAGGCTCTGCCTTCCCCCTCTACAGACAACCTGGCTCACACATTAACCATGAAGCAGTTTGCAATTTCCTGTGTCCAGCATCTCCTAGTGAGTGAAGATGGAGTGCGGCAGATCCCAACTTATCTTGCGAGACTCCAAACAGCAAAGGTGTATCCTAGGACCTTGCTTCCCTGAACTGACAGATGACTGACATCAAGACCCCTGAGTTTACATGGTGTGGGGGTCACCATGCCTGATTGGACAGTTTGCTTGGCAGTGAGCACACACAATATCACAAAAGCAGCCAGTCAACATCTTCCATAGCATGGACCCCTAAGTGCATGTTGTGCTGTATGGGAATAGCGACAGGCAAGGCCTGGATTCATGTAGGAGACTGCCTCCTTCTGGGTTCCACCTTCCCACAGCAGGAGGGCCTCTCCTTCCTGTTCTCCTGCCACCTGCTGGGATAGCCTCCTGTTGCATTATCCTTCTCCCTAGCAGGTCCTGTTGGAGCTTGCAGTAACCAGCTTTAGTGAGTTACAGTTCTGTTTATCAGCTTCTGGACCTATTTTTTCCCTCATATTTAGGCTCATTTTCCTGTTGAATACTTTTTGTTTTTGATATTGATTTAAAAAATGTTTAAAGATATCATATAATGTATTCCTTTTATTTCACAGAATTTAATACTTTTATTTCTCTTTTCTCATGTTGAAAGTTGTTTTCTAGTCTGCCTATTATCCTTGCAGGTTTTCTATTTGTTTCTTGTTGGTATTTGGTAATCTATGGGACTTTATATTTCAATCTTTCCAGAAATCAAATTAACTTCATTCATCAGTTGTATTTATTTTTAGAAGTTATGGACTATCTGTATATAAATACTGCCAAAATATTGATAATTTATTGTTTATAAATTGATCATTACACCTTATTCTTTTCTTTTTGCTCTTTTTTCCTGCTGATCACTCCTCAAAATAAGAATTTGGAGGTAGTGGAGGCATCATGGCCTAGGATTTCTTCCAGGGAGAAAGCTGTTAATGATCTTGTATTAATTGCATTGTTTGATCTAGGATCCTTTTTTTTAAAGATTTATTTATTTGTTTGCAAGTCAGAGTTACTCAGAGAGAGAAGGAGAAGCAGAGAAAGAGAGAGAGAGGTCTTCAACTGCTGGTTCACTCCCCAGTTGGCTGAAATGGCTGGAGCTGATCCAAAGCTAGGAGCCTGGAGCTTCCTCCAGGTCTCCCATGTGGGTGCAGGGGCCCAAGGACTTGGGCCATCTTCTACTATTTTCCCAGGCCTTAGCAGAGAGCTGGATCAGAAGTGGAGCTGCTGGGATTCAAACTGGCACCCATATAGTATGCCAACACTACAGGTGGTGACCTTACCCACTATGCTACAACATCAATCCCATGTTCTAGGATCCTTTTAAAAAGCCTTGATGCAAATAAGAAAGCCACTACATTTTTACTATATTTCTAGCAGTATTGTTTTTACTAGATATTGAATTTTTGAAAGGCATTTCAACATTTAATGTTAATCATCATGCAATTTTTCTCTTGAAATTTTCACCTACCTGAAAAATTTATATGGCTTGGTTTTTTAAAGTTAACCACTCTTGCACTTTTTTAAATATCTTACTTATTATTCATTATGGTTTCATATGTGATTTAATTTATTATAATAATGCTTCTGAAATCAGAGAAGATCCCCTAAAATGCACACTGAAGTGTGGCCCCTAAAAGTTCCCTAGAAATGCTATCCGGGGTGCCACATGTGCTACCGGAATTTGGGGTGCCATACAATTTCATCACTGGCTTATTACTAAATCCCCAATATTAATAAGCCCAAGAGGGTTCTTGCCTAATATTTAGAGAAGAATTATAAATACCAGCACAGATAAATGAGGCAGCGTGGTATGTTTTAAGCTTTTATTTAGTGAGAAAAATGCATAGGAGAGTGAGAGCTTTATTTAAGAGAGGTGAACAGGGGTTCATACAAAGCACCAGGAACCAGCCACGTGGAAGAGCATCTAGGCCTGTACCTGGGCCAGGAAGCCTAGAGCACATGACCCAAAGGCCATGCACCCTAGAGGCACAAGGCTACAGCAAGCCCCCTCCTGACAAGAGGCCAGGGAAGAAGAGTGGGCAGGACACACTGTGCCCCAGGCTTTTAACCCACTTCCAAAGGGGAGTAGTTAATTAACCTGATGGGCTGGTTGGCACCCAGGTGAGGCCAGGTAGGGGCATGAGGTCACACAGGGACATGGAAAAGGCATGGTCTTCCAGTTCACAAATCTAATCAATTTTAACCTATGTGACATCTACTTTACTTTTTTTTATTTATTTTTTAAACTTTTATTTAATGAATATAAATTTCCAATGTAGAGCTTATGGATTACAATGGCTTCCCCATCCCACAACCTCCCTCCCACCCACAACCCTCCCCTCTCCCACTCAATCTCCTCTTCCATTCACATCAAGATTCACTTTCAATCCTCTTCATATACAGAAGATCAATTTAGTATATACTAAATAAAGATTTCAAAGGTTTGCACCAACACAGAAACACAAAGTGAAACATACTGTTTGAGTACTAGTTATGGCATTAAATCACAATGTACAACATATTAAGAACAGAGATCCCAGATTTCAACTACCCTCAATTACACTCAGCAATGCGGAATTACTTCCCAACTGAGTCAAAAAAGAGAGAGAGAGAGAGAGAGAGAGAGAGAGAGAGAGAGAGATCCAGCGAGGAACAAGGGGGAGAACAATCTGGGTGAGTCACGTTTTGCACAGCCTTAAACCTGAAGAATCAAGCAGAGCTCTCTGGCCACACCCATCACAGCCTCTAAGGATCCATCAAAGCAGACAGCCCACATAGAGGCATAGTATAACGAGAAAAAAACACAACAGCCAAAAAAAAAAACACAAACAAACATAAATTATTTCCAACATGCCAAACAACAAACGTAGAAGCAGACGTAACAAGAGCAAGGAAGACACTATGATGCCCCCAAATGAAAAAGACACCCCAATCCAAGATTATGAAGATGAAGAGATAGAGGAAATGCAAGAAGCAGATCTCAAAAAATTGATAAGAACATTAAGAAGTTCTCAAAAACAAATTCTTGAACTACAGAAATCCTTAATGGACAAGATAGAAAATCCCTCGCGTGAAAATGAAATATTAAGGAGGAATCAAAATGAAATGAAACAACTAGTAGAACATGAAACTGTGATAGTGACAAGAAACCATACTGAAATGAAGAATTCAATAGATCAAATGACAAACACATTAGAGAGCCTTAAAAACAGAATGGGTGAAGCAGAAGAGAGAATATCGGAATTAGAAGACAAAGAACAGGAAAAGAAACAGTCAAAGCAAAGAAAAGAAGAAGAAATCAGAAATCTAAAAAATACTGTCAGGAATCTACAGGATACTCTTAAAAAACTCAACATTTGGGATCTAGGTGTTCCTGAAGGCATGGAGAGGGAGAAAAGATTAGAAGACCTTTTTAGTGAGATACTAGCAGAAAATTTCCCAGGTTTGGAGAAGGAAAGAGACATCCTAGTACAGGAAGCTCATAGAACCCCTAATAAACATTACCTAAAGAGATCCTCACCACGACACGTCGTAATCAAACTCACCACAGTGAAACATAAAGAAAAGACCCTAAAATGTGCAAGAGAGAAATGCCAGATTACTCTCAGAGGATCTCCAATCAGACTCACAGCAGACTTCTCAACAGAAACCCTACAAGCTAGAAGGGAATGGCGAGATATAGCCCAGGTACTAAGAGAGAAAAACTGCCAGCCCAGAATATTATATCCTGCAAAGCTCTCATTTGTGAATGAAGGTGAAAGAAAGACCTTTCACAGCAAACAGAAATTGAAAGAATTTGTTGCCACTTAACCAACCCTGCAAAAGATGCTTAAAGATGTGTTACATACAAAAACACGGTCACCAATATGAAAGAAGGTAAAGGAAGGAAACCTCACAGCAAAAGATCACATGAAGTTCAAAACATATATTAGAAAATATCTTTGGCAAATGGCAGGGCAAAGTTACTCCTTCTCAATAGTCACATTGAATGTTAATGGCCTGAACTGTCCAGTTAAAGACCCTGACTAGCTGATTGGGTTAAGGAACAAAACCCATCTTTTTGCTGCGTTGTTTCCAACAAACATACATACAGACTTAAATTGAAAGGCTGGAAAAAGATATACTATGACAATAGAAATGAAAAAAGAGCGGCCTTAGCCATCTTAGTATCGGACAACATAAACTTTACCACAAAAACTGTTAGGAGAGACAAAGAGGGTCACTATATAATGATTAAGGGATCCATTCAACAGGAAGATATAACGATTATCAATGTATATGCGCCTAATAACAGGGCAACGGTTTATTTAAAAGACTTGTTAAGGGACTTAAAGGCAGACTTAGACCCCAATACAATAGTTCTGGGGGACTTCAATACTCCACTCTCAGAGATAGACAGATCAACAGGACAGAAGACCAACAAGGAGACAGTAGATTTAAACGACATTATAGCCCAAATGGATCTAACAGATATCTACAGAACTTTTCGTCCTACACACAAATCATTTACATTCTTCTCAGCAGTACATGGAACCTTCTCTAGGATTGACCACATACTAGGCCATAAAGCAAGTCTCAGCAAATTCAAAAGAATTAGAATCATACCATGCAGCTTCTCAGACCACAAAGGAATGAAATTGGAAATTAGCAACTCGGGAATCCCTAGAGCACATGCAAACCCATGGAGATTGAACAACATGCTTCTGAATGAACAATGGTCATAGAAGAAATTAAAAGAGAAAACAAAAATTTTCTGGAAGTAAATGAGGATAACAGCACAACATACCAAAACCTATGGGATACAGCAAAAGCAGTGTTAAGAGGAAAGTTTATATCAATAGGTGCCTACATCAAGACATTGTAAAGGCACCAAATAGATGACCTTTCAAGTCATCTCAAGGATCTAGAAAATCTGCAGCAAACCAAACCCAAACCCAGTAGGAGAAGAGAAATAATTAAAATCAAAGAAGAAATCAACAGGATTTAATCCAAAAAAAATTACAAAAATTCAGCCAAACGAAGAGTTGGTTTTTTCAAAAAATCAACAAAATTGACACCCCATTGGCTCAACTACCTAAAAACAGAAGAGAAAAGACCCAAATCAACAGGATCAGAGATGAAAAGGGAAACGTAACAACAGACACCACAGAAATAAAAAGAATCATCAGAAATTACTACAAGGACTTGTATGCCAGCAAACAGGGAAATCTATCAGGAATGGACAGATTCTTGGACACATACAACCTACCTAAATTGAGCCAGGAAGACATAGAAAACATAAACAGACTCATAACCGACACAGAAATTGAAACAGTAATAAAGGCCCTCCCAACAAAGAAAAGCCCAGGACCAGATGGATTCACTGCTGAGTTCTACCAGGCATTTAAAGAAGAACTAACTCCAATTCTTCTCAAACTATTCAGGGCAATCAAAAAAGAGGGAATCCTCCCAAATTCTTTCTATGAAGCCAGCATCACCTTAATTCCTAAGCAGGAAAAAGATGCAGCATTGAAATAGAATTACAGACCAATATCCCTGATGAACAGAAATGCAGAAATCCTCAATAAAATTGTGGCCAGTAGAATGCAACAACACATCAGAAAGATCATCCACCCAGACCAAGTGGGATTTATCCCTGGTATGCAGGGATGGTTCGCAAAACAATCAACGTAATACACTACATTAAAAGACTGCTAAGAAAAAACATATGATTTTTGCAATAGATGCAGAGAAAGCATTTGAAAAAATACAACACCCTTTCATGATGAAAAATCTAAGCAAGCTGGGTATGGAAGGAACATTCCTCAATACAATCAAAGCAATATGTGGAAAACCCACGGTCAACATCCTATTGAATGGGGAAAAGTTGAAAGCATTTCCACTGAGATCTGGTACCAGACAGGGATGCCCACTCTCACCACTGCTCTTCAATATAGTTCTGGACGTTTTAGCCAGAGCTATTAGGAAAGAAAAAGAAATTACAGGGATACAAATTGGGAAGGAAGAACTCAAACAATCCCTCTTGGCAGACAATATGATTCTACAGATAAAGGGTTGGTAACCAGAATCTACAAAGAAATCAAGAAAATCCACAACAACAGAACAAACAACCCACTGAAGAGATGGGCCGAGGACCTCAACAGACATCTTTTCAAAGAGGAAATCCAAATGGCCAACAGACACATGAAAAAATGTTCAAGACACTAGCAATCAGAGAAATGCAAATCAAAACCACAATGAGGTTTCACCTCACCCCGGTGAGAATGGCTCACATCCAGAAATCTACCAACAATAGATGCTGGAGAGGATGTGGGGAAAAAGGGACACTAACCCACTGTTGATGGGAATGAAACTGGTTAAGCCACTATGGAAGCCAGTCTGGAGAGTCCTCAGAAACATGAACATAACCCTACCATACAACCCAGCCATCCCACTCCTTGGAATTTACCCAAAGGAAATTAATTTGGCTAATAAAAAAGCCATCTGCACATTAATGTTTATTGCAGCTCAACTCACAATAGCTAAGACCTGGAACCAACCCAAATGCCCATCAACAGTAGACTGCATAATGAAATTAAACAAGACAAGTGTCTGCTAATACTAACTGATAGAATCAAAAAGGGAGAGAATGATCCAACATGGGAAGTGGGATACACAGCAGACTCATAGAATGGCAAACATCCTAAACAACACTCTGGCCTCAGAATCAGTCCTTAAGGCACTCGGATCTGGCTGAAGAGCCCATGAGAGTATTGTAGGCATGGAAAGCCAAGATATCATGAAAAAGAAAAAAAAATAAGAAGAAGACCTAAATGAAAGATCTCTGTGAGTGAGATCCCAGTGGAAAGAATTGGGCCATCAAAGAAGGAGGTACCTTTCTCTGAAGGGAGGAGAGAACTTCCACTTTGACTATGACCCTATTGGAATAAGATCAAAGTCAGTGAACTCTAAAGGCTTCCATAGCTTTGGCAACTCATGACTAGAGCCTAGGGAGATTACTGACGCCATGAACAGGAGTGTTAAATTGTTAAGTCAGCAACAGGAGTCACTGTGGACTTATGTCCCATGTGGATCTGTCCTTAATGTGATGTCTAATGTGCAGTGATGCTATAACTAGTACTGAAACAGTATTTTTACACTTTGTGTTTCTGTGTGGGTACAAACTGATGAGATCTTTACTAATTATATACTGAATCGATCTTCTGTATATAAAGATAATTGGAAATGAAAAAAAACCCTGGTGTTAAATTGGAAATGGCATAAAAAATTAATTAATTTTTTTTTGACAGGCAGAGTGGACAGTGAGAGAGAGACAGAGAGAAAGGTCTTCCTTTTGCCGTTGGTTCACCCTCCAATGGCCGCTGCGGTAGCGCGTTGCGGCCGGCGCACCGCGCTGTTCCGATGGCAGGAGCCAGGTGCTTATCCTGGTCTCCCATGGGGTGCAGAGCCCAAACACTTGGGCTGTCCTCCACTGCACTCCCTGGCCACAGCAGAGAGCTGGCCTGGAAGAGGGGCAACCGGGACAGGATCGGTGCCCCGACCGGGACTAGAACCTGGTGTGCCGGCGCCGCAAGGCAGAGGATTAGCCTGTTGAGCCACGGCGCCGGCCAAAATTAATTAATTTTTAAAAAAATATTATGTAGGATCTCTGTCTTTAATGTGCTGTACACTGTTATTTAATTCTATAACTAGTACTCCAACAGTATTTTTTTCAATATGTGTTGCTATATGGGGGCAAACTGTTGAAATCGTTACCTAATATATACTAAAATGATCTTCTGTATATAAAGAGAATTGAAAATGAATCATGATGTGATTCGAAGGGGAGAGGGAGCGGGAAAGGGGAGAGTTGTGTTTGGGAGGGAAGTTTTGGGAGGGGTAAGCCATTGTAATCCATAAGCTGTACTTTGGAAATTTATATTCATTAAGTAAAAGTTTAATAAAAAAAGAAAGCTCATCTATTTGGTACCTTTCCAATTTTTTGATGTAGGCACCTATTGATATAAACTTTCCTCTTAACACTGCTTTTGCTGTATCCCATAGGTTTTGGTATATTGTGCTTTTATCCTCAATTACTTCCAGAAATTTTTTGATTTCTCTTTTAATTTCTTTTATGACCCATTGTTCGTTCAGAAGCATGTTGTTCAGTCTCCATGTGTTTGTATGTGCTCTAGGGATTCCCGAGTTGCTAATTTCCAATTTCATTCCTTTGTGGTCTGAGAAGCTGCATGGTATGATTCTAATTCTTTTGAATTTGCTGAGACTTGCTTTATGGCCTAGTATGTGGTCAATCCTAGAGAAGGTTCCATGTACTGCTGAGAAGAATGTAAATGATTTGTGTGTAGGATGAAAAGTTCTGTAGATATCTGTTAGATCCATTTGGGCTATAATGTCGTTTAAATCTACTGTCTCCTTGTTGGTCTTCTGTCCTGTTGATCTGTCTATCTCTGAGAGTGGAGTATTGAAGTCCCCCAGAACTATTGTATTGGGGTCTAAGTCTGCCTTTAAGTCCCTTAACAAGTCTTTTAAATAAACCGTTGCCCTGTTATTAGGTGCATATACATTGATAATCGCTATATCTTCCTGTTCAATGGATCCCTTATTCATTATATAGTTCCCCTCTTTGTCTCTCCTAATAGTTTTTGTGTTAAAATTTATGTTATCTGATATTAAGATGGCTAAGCCCGCTCTTTTTTCATTTCTGTTGTCATAGTATATCTTTTTCCAGCCTTTCAATTTAAGTCTGCATGTATGTTTGTTGGAAACATGTGTTTCTTGTAAGCAGCAAAAAGATGGGTTTTGTTCCTTAACCCAATCAGCCAGTCAGGGTCTTTAACTGGACAGTTCAGGCCATTAACATTCAATGTGACTATTGAGAAGGAGTAACTTTGCCCTGCCATTTGCCAAAGATATTTTCTAATATATGTTTTGAACTTCATGTGATCTTTTGCTGTGAGGTTTCCTTCCTTTACCTTCTTTCATATTGGTGACCGTGTTTCTGTGTTTCTGTGTGTAACACATCTTTAAGCATCTTTGGCAGGGCAGGATGAGTGGCAACAAATTCTTTCAGTTTCCTTTTGCTATGAAAAGTCTTAATTTCACCTTCATTCACAAATGAGAGCTTTGCAGGATATAATATTCTGAGCTGGCAGTTTTTCTCTCTTAGTTCCTGGGCTATATCTCGCCATTCTCTCCTCGCTTGTAGGGTTTCTGAAGAGAAGTCAGCTGTGAGTTAATTGGAGATCCTCTGAGAGTAATCTGGTGTTTCTCTCTTGCATATTTTAGGATCTTTTCTTTATGTTTAACTGTGGTGAGTTTGATTACAACATGTCATGGTGAGGATCTCTTTAGGTAATGTTTATTAGGGGTTCTATGAGCTTCCTGAACTAGGATGTCTCTGTCCTTCTCCAAACCTGGGAAATTTTCTGCTAGTATCTCTCTAAAAAGGCCTCCTAATCCTTTCTCTCTCTCCATGCCTTCAGGAACTCCTAGAACTGAATGTTGGATTTTTTAATAGTATCCTGTTGCTTCCCAACAATATTTTTTAGATTTCTAATTTCCTCTTCTTTTCTTTGATTTGACTGTATATTTTCCTGTTCTCTGTCTTCTAAGTCCGATATTCTCTCTTCTGCTTCACCCATTCTGTTTTTAATGCTCTCTAATATGTTTGTCATTTGATCCATTGAATTCTTCATTTCATTATGATTTCTCTTCACTATCACAGTTTCTTGTTGTACTAGTTGTTTCACTTCATTTTGATTCCTCCTTAATATTTCATTTTCGCGCGAGAGATTTTCTATCTTGTCCATTAAGGATTTCTGTAGTTCAAGAATTTGTTTTTGAGAACTTCTTAATGATCTTTTCAGTTTTTTGAGATCCACTTTTTGCATTTCTTCTATCTCATCATCTTCATCATCTTGAATTGGGGTGTCTTTTTCATTTGGTGGCATCATAGTGTCTTCCTTGTTCTGGTTACCTCGGTTTCTGTGTTTGTTTGACATTGTGGAGATATTCTTGGTTTCTTTGCTGTGGTGCTTTTTCTTGTTATACTGCGACTCTAGATTAAGTGGACAGTCTGCTTTTGATGGATCCTTAAAGGCTGTGATGTGTGTTGCCAGAGAGCTCTGTTTGGATCTTCAGGGTTAAGGATGTGCCAAAGGTGACTCACCCAGATGGTTCTCTCACTCACTCGCTCCCGCTCTCTCTCTCTCTCTCTTTTTTTTTTGACTCAGTTGGGAAGTAATTCCGCACAGCTGAGTAGAATTGAGGGTAGTTGATGTATGAAATCTGGCCCCTGTGTGTATTCATCTGCTCTACCCCTGGCACCACACAAAGAGTTTATGCAGCCCTCAGTGTGGTCTCAAATTTCTCCGCAGTCTCTCACTGGGTTGCCAAGGTTACCAAGTTTGTGTACTTGGTGAGTTCTCTCACCCCCCCCTCAGATTTTCACAGTCTCAGTTCATTAGCTCCACACTTTCACTAGGTCCTAACCTCCTGTTATTTCTCCCCACCAGAGAGGTTTTTCTGCTTGGCTAATGGCAGGTGCCACTTTACGTATGTAAAATGGCACCTGCTCTTTGTCTTGCTCAGCTTTCTTTATTTTTTTATCTTTTATTTTATGAATATACATTTCCAAAGTACAGCTTATGGATTACAATGGCTTCCCCCCCATAACTTCCCACCCACCCACCACCCTCCCCTTTCCGTTCTCTCTCCCCTTCCATTCACATCAAGATTCATTTTTAATTCTCTTTATATACATAAAATCAGTTTAGTATATATAAAGATTTCAACAGTTTGCCCTCACATAGCAACACAAAGTAAAAAAATACTGTTGGAGTCCTAGTTATCTTGCTCACTTTGTAAGGTGAGTGGACAGAGAGGCTAGTGTCCATGCCAGCTCCCCTTATTTATTCGTTTTTTTCTCTCCTCATCAGCCTGGTGAACTTTCCCCAGTGGGGCTTCAGGCCTCATTCCCTCTAGGCTCTTTCTGCCTTTCCCCACCAATGTCTCAATTTACCAAGTTTTTTGTCTCACTTCCCCTTCCAGCGTTGGCACGCAGATTCTGTGGTTGGGCTTCCATGTGGTGGGTGACCTGGCTCTCCCTGTAGGTCACATCCACTAAATCCGGAAGAGTTTCCTCTGCAATTTTCCCTGAGCCTTTTCCCGAGGCTACAGGAACTCCACTTTTATTAAACTATCTTTTCCTGGACTATTGGTGCCCGCCCTCACTAATCCACCATCTTGGCTCTGCCCCATTATTTCATCAATTTTATATTCAGTAATGTAGACTTTTCAGCATTACAAAGGGAATATTTCTATTTCTGAAGCCCTATTTCTGTTCAGAATGTGTAAGTCAATTTTTAGTTGTCTCATTATAATCCTGTGTTCTAAAAATCACCATTTTTTGCGGGGAATTTTTTTTAATCTTTTATTTAGTAAATATAAATTTCCAAAGTACAGTTTATGGATTACAATGGATTTTTCCACCCCATAACTTCCCTCCCACCCACAACCCTCCCCTTTCCTGCTCCCTCTCCCATTCCATTCACATCAGCATTCATTTTAAATTCTCTTTATATACAGAAGACTGAATTAGTATATATTAAGATTTCATCAGTTTGCACCCACACAGAACATAAAGTGTAAAATACTGTTTGAGTATTATTTATAGCATTAATTCACATTGAACAACACATTAAGGACAGATAGTCAACATGAGGAGTAAGTACATACCGGCTCCTGTTGTTGAGTTAATAATTTGACACTTGCTTATGGCGTCCGTAATCTCCCTAGGCTCTTGTCATGAGTTGCCAAGGACATGGACGCCTTTTGAGTTCACCGACTTCGATCTTATTTCGACAGGGTCATAGTCAAAGTGGAAGTTCTCTCCTCCCTTCAGAGAAAGGTACCTCCTTCTTTGATGGCCAATTCTTTCTACTGGGATCTCACAGAGATCTTTCATTTATTTTTTTTTCCAGAGTGCCTTGGCTTTCCATGCCTAAAATACTCTCATGGGATCTTCAGCCAGATCTGAATGCCTTTAAAGGCTGATTCTGAGGCCAGAGTGCTGTTTAGGACATACGTCATTCCATGAGTCTGCTGTGTATACCCCTTCCCATGTTGGATCATTCTCTCATTTTTTATTCTATCACTTAGTATTAGCAGACATAAGTCTTGTTTATGTGATCCCTTTGACTCTTAGTCCTCTTAGTGTGATCAATTGTGAACTGAAATTGATCACTTGGACTAGTGAGATGGCATTGGTACATGCCTCCTTGATGGGATTAAATTGGAATCCCCTGGCATGTTTTTAACACTACCATTTTGGTCAAGTCAGCTTGAGCATGTCCCAAATAGTACATCTCGTCCCTCTCTTATTCTCATTCTTATATTTAACAGAGATCTCTTTTCAGTTAAATTTAAACACCTAAGAATAATTGTGTGTTAATTACAGAGTTCAACCAATAGTATTAAGTAGAACAAAAAATACTAAAATGGATAAAGTATTAAATTGTACATCAACAGTTAGGACAAATGCTGATCAAGTCACTGTTTCTCATAGTGTCCATATCACTTCGACAGGTTTCCTTGATATTTGTCCCTTTGGGACTGGCTTAATTCACTTAGCATGATGTTTTCCAGATTCCTCCATTTTGTTAGATATGCCCATATTTCATTTTTTTTCACTGCTGTATAGTGTTCTATAGAGTACATGTCCCATAATTTCTTTATCCAGTCTACTGCTCACTTATAGATGGGCCAAGGACCTCAATAGATATTTTTCAAAAAACGAAATCCGGGAGAGAGCTGGACAGGAAGAGGACGCACTGTGACTAGAACCCGGCATCCAAATGGGATGCTGCAGGCAGAGGATTAACCAAGTGAGCCACAGCGCCGTGAAGCAAGACCCCTACCTTTCACCTTACACAAAAATTCACTCAACATGGATTAAAGACTTAAATCTACAACCCGAAACCATCAAATTATTAGAGAGTATTGGAGAAACCCTGCAAGATATAGGTGCAGGCAAAGACTTCTTGGAAAAGACCCCAGAAGCACAGGCAGTCAAAACCAAAATTAACATTTGGGATTGCATCAAATTGAGAAGTTTCTGTACTTCAAAAGAAGCAGTCAGGAAAGTGAAGAGGCAACTGACAGAATGGGAAAAAATATTTGCAAACTATACTATAGATAAAAGGTTGATAACCAGAATCTACAAAGAAATCAAGAAACTCCACAACAACAAAATAAACAACCCACTTAAGAGATGGGCCAAGGACCTCAATAGATTTTTTTCAAAAGAGGAAATCCAAATGGCCAACAGACACATGAAAAAATGTTCAAGGTCACTAGCAATCAGACAAATGCAAATCAACACCACAATGAGGTTTCATCTCACCCCAGTGAGAATGGCTCACATTCAGAAATCTCCCAACAACAGATGCTGGAGAGGATGTGAGGGAAAAGGGACACTAACCCACTGTTGGTGGGAATGCAATCTGGTTAAGCCATGATGGAAGTCTGTCTGGAGATTCCTCAGAAACCTGAACATAACCCTACCATACAACCCAGCCATCCCACTCCTTGTAATTTACCCAAAGGAAATTAAATTGGCAAACAAAAAAGCTGTCTGCACCTTAATGTTTATTGCAGCTCAGTTCACAATAGCTAAGACCAGGGAATCTTGACTTGCATGTCAAACTACAGTTATTTATTTAGATTAGTCACCATTCCAATGCTTTACTACACAAGCATGTGTAACTTACACAGGACACAGGGGCTCCCAATATTTCTTTGGAGAGTGCTAATAGTGGTAAAAAATTCAAACTAGAGAAGAAATGGGTTTCATCATATGGTCTATATAAGCAGAAATTTGTCTGAATTTGAAAAGATATTAAGGATTCAAAATTATTTTCCAAATACATATTAAATGGTATTTTTTCAAATCCTGATGTCAATTGTTTTTAATAGTAGGTTTTTAATCTATAATCAACAATCTATATGAAAACAAGCACTTACAAAATCACAGTCCCAGATGTGCTGAGTAGGAAGGATATATTAGCCAGGTCCCACATCTTTATAGAACTACTTTTCATTAATATTTATAAAGATACAGCTCTGCATTTCCTCAAGCAACTTTTAACTAAAGCTCAGTAGTTTAATAATTTACCTCTCATCTGTTAATGTTCATTGTATAACATTATGTTAATGTTTGTTGTAATAGTTATTACAGCTCTAGTCATAAAGTTGCACAAATTTGGGGGCTTCTTACAATTTTTCTCTGTAATTTTCCCACATGCTTTGTTATTTCTCAACAGCCACAGATAGAACAGTGATTCTTCTGGAATATGTGTCCTGTTGAAGCAGAATCACTGTAGAAAAGCTATTTACTGGAGTCTGTACTGTGGCATGGCAGGGCAATCCTCAGTCTGGTGTGAGTCCTGGCTCCTCTACTTCTGATACAGCTCCTTGCTGATGTATGGAGAGAGCATCAGAAATGGTCTGAGTTCTTCCATGCTTGTGAAAGACCCAGCATAAACTCCTGGATATTGACTTAAGCCTGGCCCAGCCTTGGACATTGAGGCCATTTGGGAGTGAACAAGTGGATGGAGGACTACTCTTCTAGCCTCTGCCCCCCCCTCTGTAATTATAACTTTCAAATAAATGAATGAATCTGTAATAAAAAGCTGTTTACCTGCTATATTGTATTCCATTGTAGGAATAAATCAGTTTCTTACTGAAGGGCTCTGAGATTTCTACATGCACTGTCATAACATCCTTGTAAGTCGTTCTGTGTGTATGTAGGCCAAAGTACATCAGATTTAGAATTCCTGAACGCCAAGTTATAGCTGCAATTTTAATGTTTGTCAAATTAATGCCTAAGCTATATGTATATATCTATATTGTTACTAGCAACTTTTGTTCTCATTTCCTAAATTATGATTTTGTTGTTGAGACCAACAATTGTGACTATCTGAAGGATATCAAATGATACCTTGTTTTAATTTTCAACTCTTTGATGACTTGATGACTAGTTATATTGCCTTCATAGGTTTTAATTATATAGATACTTCCTCTGTAGCAGAAATAGACTCATATTTTATTAGTTTTTCCATAATTTTCTTATTGATATATGGATGTATACTCAAGATATAGATATATCAGAATTTTGTCTATACATATGCACATATATTCTCATAGTTTGTCTTTATATTTTTAATGCACATAAATTTTAAATTTAACTTTAGGTATATATATATTTATCAAATTCTACATTTACAATTTTTTTGTTTAGTTCAGAAATAATCGGTTGATCCTGATATCCTATTTTCGCTGATATTTGATTCTTATAATGTTCACATATGCTCTTGCTAATTTTTAAAGATGAGAAGTGAAGCTTTAATTTAAATATTCTCCTATGAGAAGGCACCAATCCAGTACCATTTTAAAAGCTATTTTGACAAAGGTTTAAACAAACGAATTTAAGGGGGAGGGGAGATGGGGTTGTGGATGAGGGAATGAAGAGAAAGAGGTAGGAAAGAAGGAAGGAAGGAAGGAAGGAAGGAAGGAAGGAAGGAAGGTAGGAAGGAAGGAAGGAAGGAAAGAAAAAGGGAAGGAAGGAAAGAAAAAAGGAAGGAAGGAAGGAAGGAAGGTAGGAAGGAAGGAAGGAAGGAAGGAAAGAAAAAGGGAAGGAAGGAAAGAAAAAAGGAAGGAAGGAAGGAAGGAAGGAAGGAAGGAAGGAAGGAAGGAAGGAAGGAAGGGAAGCTGGATGAGAAGAGAAGCACAAGAGAAAGTAGAAGATGAAAAGAAGTGAGAGTTTCTGTCTACTGGTTCACTCTCAAAATGTGGGGCTCAAGCACTTTAGCTATTATTTGCTGCCTTCCCAGGTACACTAGCAGAAAGCTCTGATCCAGCACATTCATAATTAATAGCAGAGGAATCCATTAGTTTAATTGTTTCTGTACTTATATATCACTGCATTCTTATAATTTTACAAATTTTAAGTTTGCAAAGATGAGTTGTCCCAGTTTACAGCATCTTTGACATTCTTGTTCTCCTATCATCTAAAGATTTTTGGAGAATATGAAAGTTCCATGAGTTACCTTTTGGTGTTTTGATTAAAAGTCTTGAATACAAATGATAATTTGGAGAACAACAGTTTTATTCTGCTCTTAATTTTCAAAATTTATTTTTAAATTGAAATTAACATTTATTTTTATCATACATTCATTCCATCTATTGAGAGGATCAAAAAGCTTTTCTTGTTCTATTTGTTAATGTTAATATAGTTTAGTTATATAAATAGCTGGTATTCTAGTGTTAAATCACTCTTACATTTAAGCACATAATTTATTCATGATCAGCTCAAGTTTAAAAAAAGCCTAAGTTATTGGTATCTCATTTGTTTATCAGAGAATAAGTCCTTCCCATTAATCCACCACAATCTCCTTACAACTTACCATCCAATATCAGGTATTGCTAAGCTAGTAGCCTATGTGTTTATAGAACCATAACAAAATATCAAAGACTAGGGGACACCGTACAATTCTAGAGGCTGGAAAGTCAAGGACCAACATGACACCAATTTTGCTCTTGGTGAGGACTCTGCTCCTGCCTTGCAGATAGCCACACATGCTGTATCCTCACATGTCTCTCCTCCAGGCATGCCTGTCTAGAACTTTTCTTTTTCTAGTTGAGCTCGCATCATGAAGGGCACATGCTCAAGACAACCTCACCCTAATTTCCTCCCCCACAAATCTATGTCCAAATATCATTATACTGGGAGTTAGGCTTCAAGACATTAAATTTGGAGAGACACTCTTTTTAAAGGAAATATTACTCTTTTTTATTTAGTAAATATAAATTTCCAAAGTACATTTTATGGATTACAATGGCTTTCCCCCCATAATTTTCCTCCCACTCACACCCCTCCCATCTCCCACTCCCACTCCCATTCCATTCACATCAAGATTCATTTTCAATTATCTTTATATACAGAAGATTGATTCAGTATATATTAAGTAAAGATTTCATCAGTTTGCACCCACACAGAAACACAAAGTGTAAAAATACTGTTTCAGTACTAGTTATAGCATTACTTCACATTGGATAACACATTAAGGACAGATCCCACATAAGTAAGTACACAGTGACTCCTGTTGTTGACTTAACAATTTGACACTCTTGTTTATGGCGTCAGTAATCATTTGGAGAAACATTTAGTCCATATCAGGTGGGGAGAAAGAATTGTTACATTTGGCTCCTCCAGAAGTTATTCTCTGCCACAATAAAACAATATTTCTATAAACTAAAACAAGATAAGACCTTGCATTTATGAAGAAAAGTAAGTCTGTGGGTATTTGGATTTTGCAAAAAAAAAAAGCAAGTTGTTGGGATGTAATGTTTCTTTTTCTTATTTTGAATTTTTATTTGTGTGTAATATGAATACCCAAATCTACTTGCTTAGCAAAGTTCAGCAACACTACATTGTCATTAACTAGAGTTACCCTGTTGTATAACAGATCCTCCTATCCAACTAAACAGTAGTGTGTTTTCACTATCACACCATTTCCCATGTATGAGCCCCAACTAGCCATTATCGTACTCTGCTTTTGTAACTACACTTTTCTCATTCCATATATTAGTTAGATCATGTAGCGCTGTCTTTCTGTGCCTGGCTATTTAATTAGGCATAATATCTGATAGCTTCATTTCTGTTTCTGCAGGGCAGGAAACCACCTCCCCATCAAAGTTGGAAAGCATTCCATCATTTAAATACAAGCGCACCTCAAAAAGTTCATGGAAAATGGAATTAAAATATGTTTAAGTACAAAGAAATTTACACACACACACACACATATGTTCAAAGAGTTTTTAAGAGAAGTCTAGAGAAATTACCCATGGTTCAAAAATGTTTGCAGTAAAATAGCTTTTCCTTGATTTGCATTTCAAACAAACATTTTAAGGTACATGTTATCACATTTTCTTTATCCATACATCCACTGATGGACATTTAGGTTGCAATTATAACATGGTTTGTGTAAATAATGCTGCCATGAAAACACAGTGAATCTCTCTCTTTGACATTCTGATTTCATGTGCTTTGTATATATTCCAGAGATATTGTTGCCACAGTATATGATGGCTCTATTTTTAATGCTGTTGAGTCTTCCATAGTGTTTTCCATAACAGACCTGTTTTTTTACATTCTTGCAAGGGAGATACCAGGTTCCCTTTTTCTCCATATTTTAACCAACATTCTCTCTTTTTTTGTTTTGAAAATAGCCATTTTATCAGGTGTGAGATATCTCCTTGTGGTTTTAATTTGTATTTTCCTAATGACTATTGATGTTACGCACATTTTTATATTTACCTGTTGATCATTTCTATGTCTTCTTGTGAGAATTGACACTTCATGTCCTTTAATAATTTATTTTATTTCTACTGAGTTGTTCGAGTTCATGGTGTCCTTTTGTATTTTGTTTATAAAACCATTATTTCATTACAAAAATTATAATGTTGAGTCTAAGGAAAACAGAAAAAATAAATCTTGAAATTATTCTTGAATTATTTCCACATCAGTGCATGATTTTCTTTGGTAAAATTAGAGTCATGTAATTCAGTATCTACCAGTATATTTGCATTGCCAATTTAGTAATTTTTAGTTTTCTTTGGTTATGTTTCACTCTTTGTTTTTCTCTTTCTGTATCGTCTCCTGAGCATGAGAGAATATATTTATTCTTCTGGTTAATAACATATTTCTTATTTTTAGTCTTTCTTATTTTATTTTCCAATAAGATAATTATGACTGAGATTTCAATGCATTATTAATTGGGGTCATAGTTAATTCATTTTATTATTTTTTTTTATTTTTTCAAAAGGCAGAGAAACAGAGAGACACCATGTGCTGCCATCTAGTGTTTCACATCACCAACGACAAGCAATCAGGACTGGACTGGGCCATACTAGGAGCCAAGTGTCCCTCATGAGTGCCAGTGCCTCAACTACTTTGACCACCACATGTTGCTTTACAAGGAATGCATTATCAGGAAGCTGGAATCAGGAATGGAACCAGGAATCAAATCCAGGCACTCTGAAATGGGATATAAGGGTCTGAAGCAGCATCTTAACTGTTGTGTCAAATGCTCACTCCATAATTTTTTTAATAGAAATAAGTACTCTTGTTTTTTAAAGATATGTAATTTTATTTTTGCTTTTCAATTTTATATGACTGCTATTTATGAAGAATTATTTTCCTAAATGGCATGGGTATTATTACAAAGTTTTGATTATGACTTTAAGAAATATATGTGTTGAGGGGCCAGCGTTGTGGTGCAATGAGTTAATGCCGTGGCTTGAAATACCAGCATCCCATATGGGCACCGGTTGGAAACCTGGCTACTCCACTTCTGATCCAGCTCTCTGCTGTGACTTGGGAAAGCAGTAGAAGATGGCCCAAGTCCTTGGGCCCCTGCACCCACAGAGGAGATCTGGAAGAAGCTCCTGCCTCCTTGCTTCATATTGACACAGTTCCAGCCATTGTGGCCAACTGGGGAGTGAACCATTGGATAGAAGACCTCTCTGTCTCTGTGTAACTCTTTCAAATAAATAATTCCTTAAAAAAGGAAATATATGTGTTGCTTGAAGTTTATGTAATTTGAATTCTACAGATTATGCTGAATGGAATGTATTAGTTTTGCTATGGAACAGCAACTATTTCTAAAAATGTTTTATACAAATGAAAAATAAAAGACTCCCATAATATTCTAGATTAGGGATTACACATGAAAACATGTTACATGTTTTCAGTAAAAAAATACAAAGACATATATATAATTATTTAATAATGTACTTCATATATGATAAAAAAAATTAGGCATTTTGGGCCTGCGCTGTGTTCACTTGGTCAATTGTCCGCCTGCAGCACCGACATTCCATATGGGCACCAGGTTCTAGTCCCAGTTGCTCCTCTTCCAGCCCAGTTATCTACTGTGGCCCAGGAGGGTGGTGGAGGATGGCCCAAGTGCTTGTGCCCCTGCACCCTCATGGGAGACCAGGAAGAAGCTCCTTGCTCCTGGCTTTGGATCATCGGAGTGCTGGCCATGGCAGCCATTTGGGGAGTGAACCAATGGAACGAAGACCTTTCTTTCTCTCTGTCTCTCTCTCTCTGTCTATAACTCTACCTGTAAAATAAATATAAAAAATAGGCAGTTGTTCAGTCAGGCATATTTTCAGTAGGCAGAAGAGGTGAGAATTTGGCCTAGTGGTTAAGACATCACTTAGAATACCCACCTTCCATATGAGAACGTGGTTTCTTGAGTCAGCTCCACTTCTGATTCCAGCTTACTGGTGGTGTGCATTCTAGGAGGTAGCTGGTGATGACTCATATGCTTGGATCTCCTCCAACCAAATGGAATCCTTAGTGAATTCTGTGGTCCTGGCTTTGGAATGGCCTAGCCCAGGCCATCAAAGGGGTTTGGCACCCTCCCAAAATAGAAAGATAATTTGATTGATAGATAGATAGATAGATAAATAGATAGGTTGATTTTCAAAATACATGTATCTATAGTTTTGTATCTTCTCCTGCATGTTTTCTATACCTAATTGTCCATAATAAGATTTCTCTGATTATCTGCAAGGATTACTATTTTAAAAATATAATTTGTTGCTGAATAGAAATGTCTGTCACTAAAGATTTATGGTTCTTCTGATTTTTATCAAAAAATAAAGAAGATGAGTGAAACATCTTTCAACAATAATCAGAAAACAATGGTAAAGACATCAAAATATATTCTTTTGTTTTTCTGTCTTCATGTTGTGGGATCTGTGAAATTCTTGTTTCAGACTTATCTAACAGCAGGTAAAAATCTGTACTCAGACATACTTGAAGATCCAAAATTCTATAATCTATAGAGGTTTTTTTATTTTTTTCTGGAAAAAATATATATGCTCTCAAGCTCAATTTTTCAAGATTTATTTATTTATTTGAAATTCAGAGTTACAGAGAGAGGAGGAGATGCAAAAAGAGAGAGATGTCTTCCATCCACTGGTTAAGTCCTCAGTTGGTTGCAACAACTAGGTCTGCACCTGTCCAGGAACCAGGAGCTCCCTTTGCATCTTCTCATGCAGGTATAGGGTCCCAAGGACTTAGGCCATCTTCTACTGCTTTCCCAGGCCATAGCAGAGAGATGGATCAGAATTGGAGCAGCTGAATTGACACCCATAAGGGATGCCGGCACTGCGGGTGGCAGCTTTATACACTATTCCACAGTGCTGACACCTAACATTTTTAACAACAAGATTCGTTCTGTTATTTATGTTGTGTCTGCTTCCTCTCTAAGAATTGGCTTTAAAATTACATAACATTCGGGCTGGCACTTTGGTATACTGTGTTAAGCCTCTGCCTACTGCTCTGGCATTGCATATAAGCCTCAGGTCTAATCCAAGCTACTCCTTTTCCAATCTGGCTCTCTGCTAAGGTGAGGGAAGGCAGTAGAAGCTGGCTGAAGTTCTTGGGTCTTTGCACCTGCATAGGAGATCCAGAAGAAGCTCCTGGATCCTGGCTTTAGTTTGGCTCAGCTTTGCCCATTGTGACCATCTGGGGAGTAAACCAGTGGATGAAAGACATTTCTTTGTGTCTCTCCCCATTTCTCTGTAACTCTATATCTCAAATAAATAAATAAATAAAATCTTTAAAAAGTTGGTCATGTTGTAGGGGTTCTGATGACCAGAACATGGCTGTACATTGATGAGAAGCATAGAAAACTTAAATATTGAGGTTGAGCATATATTATGAATGATTTAAAAATGAAATGAGACATTTACAGTTAAATTTTGTGTTCTAAGAATTGAAACTTTAAAGCCTATGTGTAATAATTCAACATATTACATTGTGACAACATATTATATTCTGACAGAGGCATAGTTTTCAGCTTACCTTATTTATGAGAAACATAACCTAGACAAAAATTTAAAATATTGTTATCTATGAATTTGATCGTTTACCAAAGTAAGTTCATAAAATTCACTTGCCTGCATTGATGTGACCAATGCTACCTTAATTCAAAAATCAGAAAATGATACAACAAAGATGATGAACATGTGTGAAAAAATCCTCAAGAAAGTACAAGCTAATGGAATCCAACAACACACCACACAGTTTATTCACCCAGACTGAGTATAACTCATTACTTATATACAGATTGTTCAACATATAAAACCCAATGAATGTGATACATATTGTTAATTTTATTAAACAATATTATTTTACCTCAATAGATGAAGAGAAAACATTTGATAAAACAGCATTCTTTCTTGATAAAAACCTTAAGCAACTTTTGTATAGAAGGAGCATTCATTAATTCAATCAACACAATATATGAAAAAATCACAAACAGAACATATTTAAATTGTAATAATTGGAATCATTTGCACTAAAATCAGGAACCAGGCAACGATGGCCTCTCTCACAATTGCTATTAAATGTTGTTCTAGAAGATTTATCCAGAATCTTTAAGCAAGAAAACAAATCAAGAAATACAAATTGGAAAGGAGGAAGTCACTATCCCTGTTGGTGGATGACATGATTCTATAATTAGGGAAAGCAAGACTCCAATAAGGTATTATTGTTGGGGCCAGTGCTGCGATGCAGAGGGTTAACACCCTGGCCTGATGTGCCAGCATCCCATATGGGTGCTGGTTCAAGACCGAGCTGCTCTACTTCTGATTCAGCTCTCTGCTGTGACCTGGGAAAGTAGTGGAAGATGACCCAAGTCCTTGGGCCCCTGCACCCACATAGGAGACCTGGAAAAAGCTCCTGGCTCATGGCTTCAGATCAACACAGCACCTGCTGTTGTGGCCAATTGAGTAGTGAACCAGCATTTAGAAGACCTCTCTCTCTTGCTCTCTCTCTCTCTCTCTCTCTCTCTCTGCCTCTCCTCTCTCTGTGTAACTCTGACTTTCAAATAAGTAAGTAAATCTTTAAAAAAATACTATTGGAATTCATTTTAGAGTTTGTTAACAAAGTTTCAGGATATAAAAAACAACACACAAAAATCAGTTGCCTTTGCAAACATAGAAGATGCCATGGCTGAAAAAAATGTTGTAATATCAGTACCATTTAAATAGCTTAAAATATTTAAACTCCTTGGAATAAATTTAGGCAAGGATGCTAAAGATCACTACAATGAAAATTACAAAACATTAAAGAAATGAATAGGACAGGCAAGGTTGTAAAGACCTTCCATTTTTGTGGATTAGGAAAATAAGTATCATCAAAATGTGCACACTACCCAAAGCATGTTACAGATTCAATATAATTGCAATCAAGATAATAATGACATTCTTCTGGGATCTTGATAAAACACTGCTAAAAATCATATGGAAACATAAGAGACCCTAAAAAACTTACACAATCTTAACAAAAACAGCACCAGAAGCATCATCATGGTAGATTTTGACATACTATATGATATTTATACTCAAAACAGCATAGTATTTGCATAAAAATTGACATGTTGACCATTGTAAATGAATAAAAATCTGCAAATTAATTTGCACATTACAACCAATTAATCTTTGACTAATGAGCTAAAATTAATCCCTGAAGAAAGAACAGTCTTCAAAATGATACAGGAAATTTGGATCTTCACATGAAGAGTTCTGAAACAGGATTCCTACCATACAGGTTATAGAAAAGTCTTCTCTAAATATATCAAGGTTCTAAATATATGTCCTGATACTATCAAATTACTAGAGGTAAACATCAAGAAAAATGTACATTGGCATATGGAAAGACATTTTAGGAAACATCACAGAAGCCCTGGCAATAGAAGTTAAAAAAGACAAATAGGATTACATCAAGCTAAGTAGCTTCTAGACTGCAAAGGAAACACTCAACAAATTGAAGAGGCAGCTGACAAAATGGGAGAAAATATTTGCAAACTATGTACGTGATAAAGGATTAATTTCCAGAAACAATAAATTGTTCAAGAAATTCTACAACAATAAAGCAAACAATCCAGTAAAGAAATGGGAAAATGACATGAACAGGCATTTTTCAAAGATGAAATTCTAGGATCGCGTGCGGGTCACGAGCCTGTGGTCGGCTATGTAACGGCCTCTCCCTGGGCCTCCCTCCCCGCGGCGGGCCCCCCACCCTCAGACCGGCTCCAGGCAGCGCCCGGGGCGGCGGCGGCAGTAGCGGGGCGTGGGTCGAGGGAGCCGGGCCTCGACGCCCCCCCTCAGCCCCCTACCCCAGGAGCTGCACCTCGTCCAGGAGGGGCTGGGGAGCCCCATGGAGCCCAAGGTGGCGTTCCGGGGAGGTGCGAGTGGCTGCTGGAACCTGAGCGCCGACGGCAGCAGCCGGCTAACCGACGTCTTCAACAGCATGCTGCTCACGGGCTCTGCCTCCTTCTACGACTGCTACAAACCGCAGAGTGAAGACAATGTAGACCTAAGGCAGACCTACACTCCACTTTCCTCAACAGAATATTCAAATTCTGTAGATTCTTCACTTTTCTATGCACCGTGGTCTACTTATGGAGATGATATTAAGCAATCTTCTAATTCTCAGATCAATGTAAAGAACAGGACCTGCTCCTCCAACTTAAAGTCAGTTTGGCCAATGAACACAAGCAGATTTGCAGATCACCATGACCTCTTAACAGAAACCAAAAGGCCAATAGATACAGCCATCTCTCAGCAAGCTTTTTATAGTGGTGAATCTGTGTCAGCAGTGGAGAAGCAGTATCTGCATAATAGCAATCTCACACCACAACAAAAAATAGATGAACTTTATCATGGATTTACTGGTTTAGACCTTGAAGAACAATGGATGTACCCATCACGAAGTGATCATTCTAACTGTTACAATATCCAGACAAATGATACAGCTAAGACAACATTCCAGGAATATCCATTTATCAAAAACTGTTTTACACCACAGACTGGTCTGTCTGATATCATGAAAGAATCAGTTGTTGATACTTACCCTTATGGAAGAGAAAAAATATGTGCTAAAGGTCTTGAAGCACCATTACAGCAAAAAAGAGCAGAGATGTTTCTTTCCCAATTTAACAGATATAATGAAAATGCAGATTATTGTAGATACCCAGAATATGCTCATCCTAATAAGGCTAAACTTAATAAGTGTTCAAATTTTAGTGTCCAAGATAGTAAAAAATTAGCCAATAGCAATACACCTGAAACACCAAATGTAGAAGCAGACACATACACAAAGTTATTTCAGGTTAAACCAGCAAATCAGAAAAAAATGGAGGAGACAATATCTGACCAACAGAATTTCACATTTCCAAAAACTACACCACACCTGACAGAAAAACAGTTTGCAAAAGAAGCAGCATTTGCTGCCGATTTTGGCTTAAAACCAGAATATGTACTAAAACCTCACACAGCTTGTCCAACTAATGATTTTGCAAATGTCACAGAAAAGCAACAGTTTGCTAAACCTGATCCCCCAAATTCTGAGTATTTTAAATCAGTGAATTTATTATCAAACTCAGCAGCATCTTCAGGAGGTATCAACTTAAACAGACCAACATGGATGAATGTTCAAACAAAAAACAACACTCCTATTCCTTATCGAAATCAAGGTAACTTGATGAAATTAAACAGTCATTTAAATGCAGCTTCAAAGGGTTCTAACCATTCTTCAGATTTCCCCCAACTATCATCCACAAATTTAACCCCAAATAGCAATTTATTTCAGAAATATTGCCAAGAAAATCCCTCAGCATTTTCCAGTTTTGATCTCAGTTACAATGGTGCAGAAAGAATCCAATCTGTCAATCATATGGAAGGACTGACAAAAACTGGAGAAGAAAATCTCTTTGAATCGGTTACTGATAAAAAAATAAAGCAGCCAAATGGATTTTGTGATAGCTATTCAGCTCAGCAGTATGGGATCATTGAAAATGTAAACAAACATAATTTTCAAGCCAAGCCCCAGAGTGGACATTATGATCCTGAGGAAGGTCCAAAACATTTAGATGGCTTATCTCAAAACACGTATCAAGATCTGCTGGAGTCACAGGGTCATTTTAATAGCCACAGACAAGGAAGTGGAGATAGCAATATTAATAGCCGTGTGGGTCGCACACAGGCATCATGCTTTTCTAATAATTATATGATGGGAGACTTAAGGCATAATCAGGGTTTTCAACAACTTGGTTCAAATGGGTTTCCCCTAAGAGCTACTCACCCATTTGGCCATTCAGTTGTTCCACTGTTGGATTCCTATGATTTGTTTTCTTATGATGACTTAAGCCATTTATACCCTTATTTTAATGATATGATGTATGGTGATAATTCCTTTTCTGGTTTCGTACCAACTTTTGGATTTCAAAGACCAATTAAAACCCGTAGTGGACCAGCCAGTGAACTTCATGTTCGTCTAGAAGAATGCTATGAACAATGGAGAGCATTAGAAAAGGAGAGGAAAAAGACTGAATTAGCCCTTGCCAAGAATTATCCAGGAAAAAAAGTATCCAGCACGAACAATACTCCAATTCCAAGGCTGACCTCTAACCCATCTAGAGTTGATCGCTTAATTGTGGATGAACTTTGAGAACAAGCCAGAGTTGTGACTTTGCTAGGCAAAATGGAATGTCTCCGAAGCTCTCCTCTTCATGCTAATATCTCTACTGCTCTTGATAGACACTTGGAGTCCATTCACATTGTACAGTCACGTCGAAAGGATGAAATTGTCAATGCATCAAATCGGCAAAGGCAGGGAGTTCCTAGATGCAAAGATGACAGAGATGTTTTTGCCCTTGCTTCAGCAATTAAAGAGATGTGTGTGGCAATGAGGAAAGCACGCACTACTCTGTGGTGTGCACTGCAAATGACTTTGCCCAAAACAGCCAGTACAGCTGGTCAAGCAGACATGGAAAAGGCTTTGCAAGATATCATAAACTGTGAAGATAAAATCCATGAAAGTATAAGTAGTAGCAATCCAATGAGCCAGTGAGGTGAAACAAACAAACATTAAGGAAATGCCAGCACAAAGAAGAAAAAGCTGATAAGTTAATGTATCAAGACATGCTGAAAAAAATTTTAATGAACTTGTCAAACTTTCAGTACATTAATTTTTCTTCCCGATTTGAAGTTAATATCTTAATGAAGTCTAACTTCTATTTTAAAATCTTCTTTTTGGAATGAATCAGATAGAGTTTAAAGTGAACTCAAAGGTAAAAGTTGACTACTCAAAAGTTCTGAGTAGTCAAAGATAACAAGTTTGCTTAAGTATATTAGTATTTCCTAACAGCTAAAATATTGTTTAAACCCATTCTGCAGTGCAGGTAAATGCAAATATGAAATTCTAGGAGATAAGTTTCATTTAGTTCTGTTTTAGTAAGTATTAATTCCAAATAATGAATCTAAGTGACTGTAACCCAATTATGGCTACAGTCTAGTAACCAAGACAAGTTTTAATTGTGATATAAAAGTGTTTTCCTTACAAAACTGGATAATACCTAGGGAACAAAGGAAAACAAAAATAAACCCAATATTCATGTAAAAATTTAAAATACTACCATATTTATAAATTTGAAATCTTAGTGCCTAAGTATATGGAGGGAAATGCATCTGATTCTCCTAAATTAGTGATAAAAGTGCCAGTGTAAAAACCATGCAAGTTACTGAATATAAAACCTGTTCAAATCATTTGTGTATATTATTTAAAATTTAATTATACTATCAATTAATAATTCCAATTTTAAAGTATTTAAATTGAATCAAAACAAAACAGTTCCTTTATCTGGATCTTTTAGACTTGATGCACAGTAACTAGAATAATGACTATTGTTTTAATACCCTTAGTTTCCTGCCTTTTATGAGGGTATCACAAAGTTCTAAAATGTATTTTTTAAGGTTAATCTTTAACTAGTTTAGTTTGCAATTGGTTAGTATATTTGTGTAGTTGTGTTCATTAGTTTACTTCTGTATTTTTTTTTAAAAAGAACTCTTAAAAGCTTAGCTTTTTCTGTTTCTCATGACTTACTATCTTTGTATGGAACCCGAATAATTTATTCATTAACATGAAATGTTGGTATTATGTGACTCAGAAGATCTTGGGTTTTAAACATTTCTAGCATGAGTTAAACTAAAATATAATGTACTGATGAAATTTAATTGAAATATCCTTGACTAGAAACACTAATGTTTTATTTTTTTATTTTTTTTATTTTTATTTATTTTTTTTGACAGGCAGAGTGGACAGTGAGAGAGAGACAGACAGAGAGAAAGGTCTTCCTTCTGCCGTTGGTTCACCCTCCAATGGCCACCACGGTAGGCGCGCTGCGGCCGGTGCACCACGCTGTTCCGATGGCAGGAGCCAGGTGCTTCTCCTGGTCTCCCATGGGGTGCAGGGCCCAAGCAGTTTGGCCATCCTCCACTGCACTCCCTGGCCACAGCAGAGAGCTGGCCTGGAAGAGGGGCAACCGGGACAGGATCGGTGCCCCGACCGGGACTAGAACCCGGTGTGCCGGCGCCGCAAGGCGGAGGATTAGCCTAGTGAGCCGCGGTGCCGGCCGAAACACTGTTTTAAAATGTTGGTGTTTTTCTTGGTTTTAGAAATCCTGGTATTAAAAAAGAGTGTAATCACACCACATAAATTTTCTTTAGATGATGTGCGGAAGAAACTGATTGAGATTGCAGGAGTAACTGTAGGGAGAAACATTTTGATCACTGATATATGCCTTAGAGCTACCCAGATTAATTACATTGAGGGTAATCAATAAAGTAGATCACCCCACCACAGTCCCTGCATAGAGAGTGGTTAAGTTTGACATAAGACATGTTGGATGTTATGAAAACAAATATTGTACTGAATTTATTCTCTCCGGAAAAAATAAATTACTTTGTTGAAAAAAAAAAAAGAAAGAAATTCTAGTGGCCAACAGGCACATGAAAAATGCTCATGATTACTAGCCATCACAGAAATGCAAAGAAAAACCATAATAAGTTTCACATTACCTCAGTTAAAGTGACTATTATTCACTCAAAAACAAACAAATAATAAAGTTGGTTATCATCCAGGGTGGAGCCAAGATGGCAGAGGAGTGAGGGCACACACAACAGTTGGGGAAAAGAAATTATAACAGGGGTGGAGTTACTGTACCCTTAAGAAGAGACTCAGAGGAAAAAACTGTAGAGGAAACTATTCCGGATCTAGTGGATGTGACACGGAGGACCTACGAGGAGAGCAAGGAGGCCCACTGCTGAGCCGAGCCGCGCTGAGCCATGCTGAGCCGCATAGAGCCACGCTGAGCCGCACCTAGCAGCGCCCAGCTGCGCCGCACCGCGCCGCCCCGACCAAAACTGAGCCACGCCATGGACACGGGGGCCACAAGAGTTGGCAAAACAGCGAGCCAAGCTACAGAAGCCCACCCACAGAATTTGAGATCCGGCGATGGAAGGAAAGGTAACCCGAGACATTGGCCGCGAAGGTTAGACCTTGGTCCGAGTTCACGTGGGAAGGAGGGGGAACTACACCAGGCTGACTGGAAGAAAAAAAAAGGGGGGGGGTCCAGCTGGGATACTAGCCTCTCTCTGCAATCTCCTTACAAACCCCAGAAAGACAAAGAGCAGGGACCACTTTACATAAGTAAAACAAACTCCTTAGCCTAGGCAACACTGAAGAACCAAACAGAGCTCTTTGGCCACACCTCCAAGATAACAAACAAACATAGAAACCAAGGAAACAAGAGCAAGGAAGACACTATAACGCCCCCAAATGAAAAAGACACCCCAATTCAAGATTATAAAGATGATGAGATAGAAGAAATGCAAGAAGCAGATCTCAAAAAATTGATAAGGTCATTAAGAAGTTCTCAAAAACAAATTCTTGAACTACAGAAATCCTTAATGGACAAGATAGAAAATCTCTCGCGCGAAAATGAAATATTAAGGAGGAATCAAAATGAAATGAAACAACTAGTAGAACAAGAAACACTGATAGTGACGAGAAACAATACTGAAATGAAGAATTCAATAGATCAAATGACAAACACATTAGAGAGCCTTAAAAACAGAATGGGTGAAGCAGAAGAGAGAATATCGGACTTAGAAGACAGAGAACAGGAAAGGAAACAGGGAAACCAAAGAAAAGAAGAGGAAATTAGAAATCTAAAAAATATTGTCGGGAATCTACAGGATACTATTAAAAAACCCAACATTCAGGTTCTAGGAGTTTCTGAAGGCATGGAGAGGGAGAAAGGATTAGAAGGCCTTTTTAGTGAGATACTAGCAGAAAATTTCCCAGGTTTGGAGAAGGACAGAGACATCTTTGTACAGGAAGCTCATAGAAGCCCTAATAAAAATGACCAAAAGAGATCCTCACCATGACACATCATAATTAAACTCAACACAGTGAAAAATAAAGAAATGATCTTAAAATGCACGAGAGAAACATCAGACACTCTCAAAGGATCCCCAGTTAGACTCACAGCTGACTTCTCATCAGAAACCTTACAAGCGAGGAGGGAATGGCGAGATATAGCCCAGGTACTAAGAGAGAAAAACTGCCAGCCCAGAATATTATATCCTGCAAAGCTCTCATTTGTGAATGAAGGTGAAATAAAGACCTTTCACAGCAAACAGAAATTGAAAGAATTTGTCCCCACTCGTCCAGCCCTGCAAAAGATGCTTAAAGGTGTGATACACGCAGAAACACAGAAACACGGTCACCAATATGAAAGAAGGTAAAGGAAGGAAACCTCACAGCAAAAGATCACAGGAAACCCAAAAATGATAGGGCAAAGTTACTACTTATCGATAGTCACATTAAACGTTAAAGGCCTGAACAATCCAGTTAAAAGACACTGATTGGCTGATTGGGTTAAGGAACAAAACCCATCTATCTGCTGCTTACAAGAAACACATCTTTCTAACAAAGATGCACACAGACTGAAAGTGAAAGGCTGGAAAAAGATATAACATGCCAACAGAAATGCAAAAAGAGTGGGCGTAGCCATCTTAATATCAGATAACATAAATTTTACCACAAAAACTATTAGGAGAGACAAAGAGGGGCATTATATAATGATTAAGGGATCCATTCAACAGGAAGATATAACGATTATCAATGTATATGCACCTAATTACAGGGCAACGGTTTATTTAAAAGACTTGTTAAGGGACTTAAAGGGAGACTTAGACCCCAATACAATAGAACTGGGGAATTTCAATACTCCACTCGCAGAGATGGGCAGATCATCAGGACAGAACATCAACAAGGAGACAGTAGATTTAAACGACACTATAGCTCAAATGGACCTAACAGATATCTACAGAACATTTCATCCTACATCTAAGGACTTTACATTCTTCTCAGCAGTACATGGAACCTTCTCTAGGATTGACCACATACTAGGCCATAAAGCAAGTCTCAGCAAATTCAAAAGAATTAGAATCATACCATGCAGCTTCTCAGACCATAAAGGAATGAAGTTGGAAATTAGCAACTCTGGAATCCCTAGAGCATGTACAAACACATGGAGACTGAACAACATGCTCCTGAATGAACAATGGGTCATAGAAGAAATTAAAAGAGAAATCAAAAATTTTCTGGAAGAAAATGAGGATAAACGCACAACATACCATAACCTATGGGATACAGCAAAAGCAGTGTTAAGAGGAAAGTTTATATCAATAGGTGCCTACATCAAGAAATTGGAAAGGCACCAAATAGATGAGCTTTCAAGTCATCTCAAGGATCTAGAAAATCTGCAGCAAACCAGACCCAAAGCTAGTAGGAGAAGAGAAATAATCAAAATCAGAAAAGAAATCAACAGGATTGAATCCAAAAAAAATTACAAAAAATCAACCAAACGAGGAGCTGGTTTTTTGAAAAAATAAACAAAATTGACACCCCATTGGCCCAACTAACTAAAAAAAAGAAGAGAAAAGACCGAAATCAATATAATCAGAGATGAAAAAGGAAACGTAACAACAGACACCACAGAAATAAAAAGAATCATCAGAAATTACTACAAGGACTTGTATGCCAGCAAACAGGGAAATCTATCAGGAATGGACAGATTCTTGGACACATACAACCTACCTAAATTGAGCCAGGAAGACATAGGAAACCTAAACAGACCCATAACTGACACAGAAATTGAAACAGTAATAAAGGCCCTCCCAACAAAGAAAAGCCCAGGACCAGATGGATTCACTGCTGAGTTCTACCAGACATTTAGAGAAGAATTAACTCCAATTCTTCTCAAACTATTCAAAACAATCGAAAAAGAGGGAATCCTCCCAAATTCTTTCTATGAAGCCAGCATCACCTTAATTCCAAAGCCAGAAAAAGATGCAGCATTGAAAGAGAATTACAGACCAATATCCCTGATGAACATAGATGCAAAAATACTCAATACAATTCTGGCCAATAGAATGCAACATCACATTAGAAAGATCATCCACCCAGACCAAGTGGGATTTATCCCTGGTATGCAGGGATGGTTCAATGTTCGCAAAACAATCAACGTGATACACCACATTAACAGACTGCAGAAGAAAAACCATATGATTCTCTCAATAGACGCAGAGAAAGCATTTGATAAAATACAACACCCTTCAATGATGAAAACCCTAAGCAAAATGGGTATAAAAGGAACATTCCTCAATACAATCAAAGCAATTTATGAAACACCTACGGCCAGTATCCCATTGAACAGGGAAAAGTTGGAAGCATTTCTGCTGAGATCTGGTACCAGACAGGTATGCTCACTCTCACCACTGCTCTTCAATATAGTTCTGGAAGTCTTAGCCAGAGCTATTAGGCAAGAAAAAGAAATTAAAGGGATACAAATTGGGAAGGAAGAACTCAAACTATCCCTCTTGGCAGACAATATGATTCATTATTTAGGGGACCCAAAGAACTCTACTAAGAGACTATTGGAACTCATCAAAGAATATGGCAAAGTAGCAGGATATAAAATCAATGCACAAAAATCAACAGCCTTTGTATACACAGGCAATGCCACGGCTGAGAAAGAACTTCTAAGTTCAATCCCATTCTCAATAGCTACAAAAACAAATACCTTGGAATAAACTTAACCAAGGACATTAAAGATCTCTACGATGAAAATTACAAAACCTTAAAGAAAGAAATAGAAGAGGATACCAAAAAATGGAGAAATCTTCCATGCTCATGGATTGGAAGAATCAATATCATCAAAATGTCCATTCTCCCAAAAGCAATTTATACATTCAATGCAATACCAATCAAAATACCAAAGGCATTCTTCTCAGATCTGGAAAAAATGATGCTGAAATTCATATGGAGACACAGAAGACCTCGAATAGCCAAAGCAATCTTGTACAACAAAAACAAAGCTGGAGGCATCACAATACCAGATTTCAGGACATACTACAGGGCAGTTGAATCAAAACAGCAAGGTACTGGTACATAAACAGATGGATAGACCAATGGAACAGAATAGAAATACCAGAAATCAACCCAAACATCTACAGTCAACTCATATTTCATCAAGGATCCAAAACCAATCCCTGAAGTAAGGACAGACTATTCAATCAATGGTGCTGGGAAACTGGATTTCCACGTGCAGAATCATGAAGCAAGATCCCTTTCACCTTACACAAAAATTCACTCAACATGGATCAAAAACTTAAATCTATGACCAGACACCATCAAATTATTAGAGAGCATTGGAGAAACCCTGCAAGATATAGGCACAGGTAAAGACTTCTTGGAAAAGACCCCAGACGCACAGGCAGTCAAAGCCAAAATTAACTATTGGAATTGCATCAAACTGAGAAGTTTTTGTACTTCAAAAGAAACAGTCAGGAAAGTGAAGAGGCAACCGACAGAATGGGAAAAATATTTGCGAACTATACTACAGATAAAGGGTTGATAACCAGAATCTACAAAGAAATCAAGAAAATCCACAACAACAGAACAAATAACCCAGTTAAGAGATGGGCCAAGGGCCTCAACAGACATCTTTCCAAAGAGGAAATCCAAATGGCCAACAGACACATGAAAAAATGTTCAAGATCACTAGCAATCAGGGAAATGCAAATCAAAACCACAATGAGGTTTCACCTCACCCTGGTGAGAATGGCTCACATTCAGAAATCAACCAACAACAGATGCTGGAGAGGATGTGGGGAAAAAGGGACACTAACCCACTGTTGGTGGGAATGCAAACTGGTTAAGCCACTATGGAAGTCAGTCTGGAGATTCCTCATAAACCTGAACATAACCCTACCATACAACCCAGCCATCCCACTCTTTGGAATTTACCCAAAAGAAATTAAATCGGCAAACAAAAATGCCATCAGCACACTAATGTTTATTGCAGCTCAATTCACCATAGCTAAGACCTGGAACCAACCCAAATGCCCATCAACAGTAGACTGGATAAAGAAACTATGGGACATGTACTCTATGGAATACTATACAGCAGTCAAAAACAATGAAACCCAGTCATTTGCAACAAGATGGAGCAATCTGGAAAGCATCATGCTAAGTGAATTAAGCCAGTCAAAGAAACAAATATCATTTGTTTTCCCTGATCGGCGACAACTAACTGAGCACCAAAGGGTAACCTGTGGAAGTGTAATGGACACTATGAGAAATAGTGACTTGATCAGCTATGGTGCTGACTGCTGATGTACAATGTAACACTTTATCCATTTTAGCATTTTTTTGGTAAACTCTGTAATTAACACACAATTATTCTTAGGTGTCTAAATCTTAACTGAAAAGTGATCCCGGTTAAATATAAGAATGAGAAAAAGAGAGGGAGGAGATGTACAATAGGGGGCATGCTCAGTTGGATTTGCCCCAAATGATGGAGTTAGAAAAGTGCCAGGGGATTCCAATACAATCCCATCAAAGTGGCATGTACCAATGCCATCTCACTAGTCCAAGTGATCAATTTCAGTTCACAACTGATCACATTGATAGATCTAAGAGTCAAAGGAATCACACAAACAAGATTAATATCTGCTAATACTAACTGATAAAAAAAGGGAGAGAAGGATCCAACATGGGAAGGGGGAGACATAGCAGACTCATAGAATGGCAGATGTCCTAAATAGCACTCTGGCCTCAGAATCAGCCCTTAAGGCATTTGGATCTGACTGAAGAGCTTATGAGAGTATTTTAGGCATGGAAAGCCAAGACACGCTGGGGAAAAAAATAATGAAGAAGAATAAGAAGACCTAAATGAAGGATCTCAGTGAGTGTGATCCCAGTGAAAATAATGGGGCCATCAAGGTAGGAGGTACCTTTCTCTGAAGGGAGGAGAGAACTTCCACTTTGACTATGGCATTGTCGGAATAAGATCGAAGTCGGCGAACCCTAAAGGCTTCCATAGCCTCGGCAAGTCATGGCTAGAGCCTAGCGAGATTACTGATGCCATAAACAAGAATGTTAAATTGTTAAATCAACATCAGGAGTCACTGTGTACTTATGTCCCATGTGGGATCTGTCCTTAATTGGTTGTCGAAGGTGAAGTAATGATATAGCTAGTACTGAAACAGTATTTTTACACTTTGTGTTTCTGTGGGTGCAAACTGATGAAATCTTTACTTAGTATATATTAAAGCGATCTTCTGTATATAATGATAATTGAAAATAAAAAAAAACCCTTGGTGTTAAATTGGAAATTACATAGATAATTAATTAATTTTTTAAAAAAAATATCATGCAGGATCTCTGTCATTAATGTGATGTACACTGTTATTTGATGCTATAACTAGTACTCCAACAGTATTTTCACTTTGTGTTGCAATGTGAAGGCAAACTGTTGAAATCTTTATATATACTAAACTGATTTTCTGTATATAAAGAGAATTGAAAATGAATCTTGATGGGAATGGAAGGGGAGAGCGAGGAGGAAAGGTTTGGGGAAGGTTGTGTGGTGAGAAGCCTTTGTAATCCATAAGCTGTACTTTGGAAATTTATATTCACTAAATAAATATATATGTACATATATATGTATAAATAAAAATAGAGAAAAAAATTTTCTTTGCAATGATGAACACTATTAAAATTCACTGATGAAACACTGAACAATATATTTGTAATTCTTGAAAAAAAAGTTGGTTATCATCCATTCAAAAAACAAAAACAATACATAACAAAAATTGGTGAGGATATGGTGGAAAAGTTATACTTATACACTGTATGTAGGAATGTAAACTAGTACAACCATTATGAAAGATGGCATGAAGAGTCATCAAAAATCTGAAAATGAATCTACTATATGACCTAGCTATGCCACTCCAGGGAATTTACCCAAATGAAATGAAATCAGTATGTGAAAAAATTATCTGCAGCCCTAAGTTCACTAAAGCCCATCTTACAATAGCTAAGACATGGAATCAACCCAGATGTGCAGCAACTGATGACTGAATAAAGAAAAGGTATATGTACACTATGAGATGGCAATTAGACATAAAAAAAGAACAAAATCCTGTCTTTTGCAACAAAATGGGTGCAACAAGAAAGCATTATTCTTAGTGAAATAAGACACTATCAAAGAAAAAATATCACATTTTACATAATTTATGGTAATTAATATAAAGAGTGCAAATATGTAATATATGTGAGTAAAATTAACATTTTGATATTTGTTTTTTGCAATTAACTATACTGTGGAAGAGCAGTTTTTGCTACTTATCACTTGTTGAATTCTTTATTTGGTGGAGGGTTAAGCTTGTGACTGTGAAAGAAGTCACCAGTATGTCATTGGCCATTGTGGCCAACTGGGTAATGAACTAGCAGATGGATGACCTCTCCCCCTCTCTATGTCTCTCCTTCTTGCTCTGGGTAACTCTGATTTTCAAATAAATCTTTAAAAAAAAGAAAATTCTCCACATGATTTATTTATTTGAAAGTTAGAGCAAGGGGAAAGGGGGGACAGAGAGAGAGAGAGAGAGAGAGAGAGAGAGAGAGATTGATTCTATCTGCTCATTCTTCAAATGCCTTCAACAGCCAGAGCTGGGTGAGGCTGATCTCAAGAACAAGAAATCCCATCTATCCACTCATGTATTTCAGTCATCACCTACTGGCACCCAGTGGGCACATTAGCAAGAATCTGGATCATAAGCAGAGGTGGGACTTCTCTTGGCACTCAGCAATATGGGATAGCTGGTATCCAAAGTAGTGGCTTATCCTTCTAAGCCACAATACTGACCCTATGTTAATCATCATGAACATCTTTCATAATGTGATCTAAAATGTTCCTCACATGGTAAGTGATACCGTTTTCCACAGTTATCTCCATAAAGCCCCTGCCCATATGATACTGTTGGATGTAATCTGGCAAAACTCAAACATTATATCAGTTGCTTCACTTGTAGGTATTTTATGGAGACTCAGTGAATTACTGCTATGAAACACAAGGCACATCCTGAGAAAAATGGAAGTCATACATTGTAAGTACTCAGTACATGACTGCTTTACATTTATAAAATTCTGCTAATATGACTTTGGCTTGTTTTATGAACCAGACCTCTAAGAATTCTATAAAACTCTAATGTTTTCCTCAAAGCTTCAGCCATTGGTGGTACTGAGTTATGCACTCAGGAAGGTATATTATTTCTTATGAATCACAATGGTGTTGTGTGTGTGTGTTTGCCTACTAAATTCATTTGCCCTTTAAATCCTTTCAATTCATAAGGATGGACGTTTCTCCTTAAGGTTTTGCACTACAAATATAAGTTTTCAAATAATATACATGATTTTGGTTTATATTGATATATGTGAGTCAAAAACTTTTGAAATGATCTCAAATTAATTTTCCTTTTTAGGAGGCCTTTTGCAATTAGAATAACATTTAATCATATTGATATTTGATTAATAAAGTTGATCCTTTTTTCAATCACTTTTTTTAAAATAATGAAATTTTAAGTAGATGTTCTTACATAAGCATTTTTGACTGTAATTTGGAAACCTAAATGGCTGAATCTGAACAAATAATTAACTGAGATTATACATGTTCACATTAGTCCTTTTTGGAAAAGATTATGTATTTGATATGAAAGGTAGAGTGAGAAAGAGACAGAAAAATAAAGAGAATTTACATCTTCTGATTCACTCTCCAAAAATCCAAAATGGCTAGGTTCAGGTCAGTTCAAAGCAGGAGGAACGAGCTTCATCTAAGTCTCCCATTTGGGTGGGTGACAGGGGCTCCAAGTATTGGGCCATCTTCCACTGCATGCCCAGGTGCATTATCAAGGAGTTAGATTGGTAGTGGAGCAGCTGGACCCAAACCAGAAAACATATTGACCCTGGCATCCCAGGAAACAGCCTTCCCTGCTATACATCACAATGCCCTCCATTATTAGAAGAATTTATTAATTTATTTTGTATACAGTCCTTAAGGGACTTCAATTTCATTGTCCTACACCTTTATTGCAATTCACAGTTAGTTATGTGATATAGCTGTCTAACAGAATTAAATCTATTTTCCAAAGCCTCTTTAAAATATGAGGTACCAAGCAACAGAGAAAAGCCATGCAATCAAAACTTGTGGTTTTTATTGTTATTGTTTATTTATTTTTGTTTATCATTATTCTCATAATTTTTTTCTGTTGGATCTTTTTCAAAAATCTATTGAATTGAGAAATGTTGAAAGATATTACATAATTTTATGACTCTTAAATCTTATGTGTATAAAGTTAATTGACAATAGATTGGGTTCGTTGGGGAAGTGTCACTATGTTCTGTTATCTATCTAGCTAGCTAGCTAGCTAGCTATATGAGTACATGAAACTTGTATAAATTAAATAAAATTTTAAAAATTAAAAAAAGGAAAATAAATCTTAGTAAAAAATCAGAATGAGAATATGAAAGGGAGGAGACAGGATCCTGGGATTGCATGTGGGAAGGAGGGTATGGTAAGAAGAATCACTATGTTCCTAAATTTGCATTTATTAAATGCATGAAGTTTGTGTAACTTAAAGTATTTCTGGGGAAAATATAATGCAAAATCATAGTGTGCAGGACAGCATGATGGTAGCTTGAAAACACATATGCCAATAAAACATAATAAGTGATCCTAGTATAATGTCTGCAATCCTTCATGTGCAATTTCTGTTATTTCTATGCGAATATAACATACTTTCTGCTTTCTTTGTATTCCCCTCATTATTGTTGTTGAAACAGGGACAACTACATTACATTTTTTGTGCTCTGTTAATTACCACAGATCATTGAAAAATTATGAGTGAAATTGACATTTTGAGATTTGATTATGTTTACATTCCTTGTTTCCATTGTTGAGGGACAGTGGTTTCTTCTTCATACTATTTGTTGACTCCTTAACTTAGCAGAGGGTAAAAGTATCTTACTGTAAGAGAAAAATTAAGAAAGGAAGGAAGAGGAGGGTAGAAGCATGGATGTGTGAGAGGGTCAGTGAGAAGTGTCAGATTTCTCCTAAATATGAATAGATGAATTACATGAAATTGTTCACTTGGTATAAATAAAAAAATAACTGGGGCAGATTTTTAGAAGATATTACATAATTGAATAATTTTTCATTAGCCACAATGACACAATTCCAGGAATCATGCTGGTTTTTATGTGGACATAAATTTTCATACCAGCTGATAAATATGTAGGTACGCATATGCTTTATTATATTGTGATTCTAAGACCAGCAAGAAGACTTGTTTTTTCCTAAGTAATAAATGCTATTTCCTGCTTTTCTGTACTCTTGTAAAACATTAATATTTTTACATGTTTATTTTTGAAAGGCAATCATACGAACATTTTGTGTCTTGCTGATATTTAAATGCATGTTTCCTAAAGCAACATGAATTACTTTCTTATATGCTCCTAATATTCAGTGTCTTTTTGTGTTAATTTTTGAAAGGCATATATCTTCTGTCTTCTGGTTCATTTGCTAAATGGCGGATTTACTCCCCAAGAGGCTATAATGGTTGGTAGTGGTCCAGGTTGAAGTTAGGAGCATGGTGCTCCATCCAGAGCTTTCCACTGGTGTCAGGGAACAAATACTTGAGCCATCTTCTGATGATTTCCCAGGCAGGTTTAACCAGAGTGTTGGATTGTAACAGCAGCATCTGAGACTTGTACCTGCCAAGCCCCACTACCCACTTCACCTACCCCTTCATGGGACAATAGGGCCCCAGACTCCCATGTCCAGCTTCCAAGTTATATGGCTTGCTCTTCACAGGGTGCCAGAGCCTGAATCACCACAGACATCTCCCATAAGCATAGTGTGGATACGATTGTGATATGAAGGCATTGGGCCATTTTTTTGTTGCTATCAGGGCACCTGATTGAACAATTTGCAAAGCCAGTGAGCACGCATGCCAACACAAAGCCATATCCAATCACCATTATCTATAGCAGGGGAGGTGATCACTTGTCATTGTACCAAGTCAGCAGTTTGAGACACATGGCTGGGACTCTGGTCTGGAGCCTAGTAGTCCAGGGCCCTGACTCTTCTGGCAGCCATAGTTGCTGCTGTTTCCATGTTCCTGCAGGTTCCCCTTGATCTGAGCTTATAATAACCTACTTAAGATGAATTGCAATTTATTGACAGTTGTTTGATTCCTGGGAATTTGTGGGGTTTTTTTGTTCTTGTTGTTTGTTCTTGTTTTTCATTATTCTCAGAACATTTTCCTGTTGGATCTTTTCAAAAATGTATTGATTTGAAAAATAATTAAAATTATTACATAATTTTATGGCTCTTAATTCCTATGTGTATGAAGTTTATTGACAATAGATATGGTAATAGGGAAATGTCATTATGTTCCTAAATCTGTATATGAAGGACATGAAACTTGAATAACTTAAATAATATTTTGAAAGTTAATAAAAACGAAAATAGATCTTGTTAGAAAACAAGAATGAGAACAGGATTGTAAGGAAGAAGAAGGGTGGTATTGCGTGTGGGAGGGAGGGTACGACGGGAAGAATCACTATGTTCCTAAATTTGTATTTATGAAATTCATCAAGTTTGTATACCTTAAATATAATATTTCTCTGGAAAAAAATGCAAAACCATAGTACTCAAGACAGCATTACGGGAGACCAGGAGAAACACCTGGCTCCTGGCTACCGATCAACGCGATGCGCCAGCCGCAGCGCGCCAGCTGTGGCGGCTATTGGAGGGTGAACCAACAGCAAAAAGAAGACCTTTCTCTCTGTCTCTCTCTCTGTCCACTCTGCCTGTCAAAAAATAAAAAAAAAATTTAAAAAAGACAGCATATGCTAGTTTTAAAACAGACATGTATGCCAATGAAGCATAATAAATGATCCCAGTACAATGTCTGCAATCCTTCATATAACAAGGTCTATTATTTTATATGAATATAACATTAGTTCTGTTTTCTTTTTGTTCCTCTCATTATTTTTGTTGAAAACTATAGCAACTATATTATACTTTTGTTCTCTATTAGTTATCACAGAACAGGGAAAACCTATGGGTCAAAATGACCTTTTGAGATTTATTTATGTTTATATTCATTGTCTCCGATGTTGAGGAACAGTGGGTTATTCTCCATTCTATTTGTTGAATTCTTTACTTAGTGGAGGTTAAGCTTATGATTATGAAATAATCTTAAAGTGTGTAAAAGAAAGAATAGAAAATAAAGAGGAGGGAGTGTGGGAGCATGGGCATGAGAGAGGATTCCATGGGAGATATCAGTATTCTAAATCTTAACATACACAATACATGAAATTAATTCGCTGTAAATAAAAAATAATATTGGGAAAACTTTATAAAAGGTATTACAAAACTGAATGATTTTCATTAATTTCTCTTGTAAATATGCATTTCATCGTCTATCTTCTACCCATATTTATCTTCCATTTGTTTCTTGCTTGTACTTAGCAACCAAATCCAGTTGATTATCTCCTACCCTGTAATCTTGCTAAATTTATTTAACGGCTTGTATTTGTTTTTGGATTATACTGAATAATTTTTGTAGATATAATTGTGTCATCCACATATATTGAGAGTTCTGCTTAAAAATTGATTTTGTTACTTCACTTCACTGACTATAACTCCAGGACAATCTTGGAGATGATGAGAGGAGACAGCTGTGTCTTGGATTGGAAGGAGATACTTTTCAATGATCCTGTGTTAAATATTTTGCTATAAGTTTTTAAAGACAATCTTGATAAGTATAAGGAAATCATTTTGTTTATCTTTTCTGACAGTTGAATTTTTGTTGCTGGATGCTGAATTTTATTAAATCCTTTTTAAATTTATGTAAATTATTATATAGTTCCTCTTTTTCATCAATCTGGGTGATTTACATGATTTATGAGAATGTTAAATACCTCTGGATTTTTAGTGTATCTTCTTTTTTGATTTATTTGACAGCAAAGTTATAGATAGTGAGAAAGAGAGACAGAGAGAAAGGTCTTCCTTCTGTTGGTTCACCCTTTGGATGGCCACTATGGCTAGAGTTATGCTGGTCTGAAGCCAGGATCCAGGTGCCTCCTCCTGGTCTCCCATGCAAGTGCAGTTACCCAAGCACTAGGGGCATCCTCCTCTATCCTCCCAGGCTACAGCAGAGAGCTGGACTGGAAGAGGAGCAGCCAGGACTAGAACCCGGTGCCCATATGGAATGCTGGTGCCGCAGGCAGAGAATTAACCAAGTGAGCCACACTGCCGGGCCTAGTGTATCTTCTTTTTAATTGATCTACTAGTTATTCACATATGGTTTAACTCATATAAAGGTATTTTGTTTATAATATCTATGTATCTGTTTATAGAAGATGCTTTTTAAATTCATTTTAATTCATACCCAGCTCTAATTTGTGTTATACTGCCCTCCAAAAAAAATTAAAAATATATTCACTGTTTACTTCTACTTAGAGTGAGCTTGAGAAGCTAAAAGTTTTATCCTTGTTTTTTTGTTACTCTGGTATTTTTGAGACCACTAGAATGTTGTTGATTTTTGTTAGTATGTCTATCCTGCCTTTATTATATTATTCTAGTATTTACTTTTTTTTACAGAAAGAATTTAAAATGACTATTTTCAATATTATATTCACTTAAAGATGTAAATTTATAAATACTATTTGTCTTCATTCTCTTTATTTTCTTATGGATTTCTAGTCTTGTATGCACATACCCTATCTGCCCAAATATCATCTCACTCATATGCCTAAAGCCAATCCAATCTTTGTGTGTGTTCATTCCTGTTTATGGAACCCATACATTCTCTCACATAACTATGACATGTTTAAACTTGCATGTTGTAATTTACAAAATCACTGTCATCTGTGATAACTTGCAAAGTCTACTCCTTGTGCCTGCATCATATGCCATCTTCATGAGCCTCCACCACCTTTGTCTACACCACATTTTTCTTGAGTGTCTTCTTCTTTTACTTGCATCCTTTATCAATGTTTATGTTGACCTGCCCCTATGATATGCCCATAAATGTCTACATACTCTGGCCTTAGTGATGTTGATGCTACCCTGCAATGTCATATTATCAATCAATCATATTTCAAGTTTGTATGTAACCCCAGGAGGTTGGACAGTTTTCCCCATGAAATAGGTCCAGGAGCATAGGACTACTCTATATTCTGGTGGACTGTGTGATAAAGCCTGGACAAAGGTGGGCTTATCACCAACAGGACTGAATGCCACCCTCAGGAAGGAGGAAGAGGAAGCCAAGAACTGGCAACTGTGAGCATGACTCAGGGACTGCACCCTACTTTCTCTTACTCCACTGGTCAGAATTTAATAATAGGCTTTTTAAACTTTTTCTAAAAAGCTTGTTAAACAATGACTCTTGAAGATCTTCCAGGTGTGCATACCTGTCTCCTCAAGAAAGTAGCTAAGACAACTCAGTAGTTTCAACAAGTGTACTCCCCAATACCTACTCCTGGCAGGAAATGGAAGAAGTGAGTGAGGAGCAAGTTGTAAGAATGAGGCAAGCTGGACAGGAGCACAGGCAGCTTCATTATTATGAGGGTAGTTTCCCTGAATTGTGCCATCAGAACTTATTTTGAATCCATTTTCAAAATTTCACTTTGTGTCCATGGTTAGTTGAAATAGATTGGGAAATAGTATCCTACTGGTAGCTCTGGTTCCAGCTCAAAGATAAAGTGTTTGCTGCATAAAATGAGGGAAAACATGCCTGGGGATAAGTAGAACTGTCTCCTACAAGTGCTAAACATGTTATATTATCAATAAAAATCATTAAAATAGTTTAAGTTAAATAATTATATGAACATAGTAAGACTTAGGAATACCTACCCAGTACAGTGGAAGTAGTAATGATGAAAAGACCAAGTGAGAATAATGTGATCAAGGCCCCCTTCATCTTTTTCTTGATTTGGATAGCTTACCAAAACTAGTCTCCGTATTCCAGCTCAGTCAATGATCGGTACAACTAGACTGTTTTTTTCCTGTACAAAATTGTAGTCCTAGCAGTATTAAAATCTTCTGGAGCTCAACAATTCTTAAAAAAATGAACATGGTACTTCCACAGCTCCATATAATCTTCTATGACCCTAGTCTTTGCTATTAATTTTATCTACCACTATTTTCATTAGCTTCAGCAGATATGACTGAGAAAACCAGCTCCAATTGTTGCATTTTTTATCTTATGTTATTGTCTTTGCTTGAATGCTTTTCTCTGAACCTAGCTACATATGCACTTTCATTTTGTCAATAAGTACCAAATACATACTGATTGCTGATCATGTGCAAAAAGCTACTTTAAATGTTAGCAATCTAGCAGTTGACAAGAGATCTAGTGCATCTTAAGAGGTTCAGCATTCTGATGAGCAAAATGTCAACAGCTTTAAGTGAGCATCCTTAATTCTCCCTGTCACCCAAGACAGAAAGTTATTCTATATCCTTTGTTTCCTACTTGTGATGTAACTATTTCTTCTCATGTTTTACCTCCTAATGTAAATGCACTGTGAAGGCAGAAATCTAAAACTAGATCATTTTAAGAAATGCACAACATATCTTTACAATGTACTCAATAGATTTTTGACCAGAGAAGGGAAGTGATTCTACTCTTTATTCTTGTCTCATTTTCTTTCTCTTCCATGTTTCCATCATTGCTATTCTGCATTGTGAAATTTTAAGAAACACTTTCCTGAATTCTAGAATCCAGATAAGATTGCTTTAAAACTCAGATAATGGGGAGAGCGGCAAGATGGCAGAATAGGTAGGGAGCACACTGATAGTTCGGCAAGACACAGGTTAATAATAGTGGAGATACTGCAGGGTCAAGGAAGAGTAGGGGAAGAAACAGCAGAGGAAACTCTTCCGGAACTAGTGATTCACAGTGGACCTGCGTGGAGAGCGTGGGAGCCCAAGTTCGGGACACCAGCGGCAAACTCAACACACCAGCTCTGGAACGCGAGGTGAGCCGAACTTCAATAGCCTGAGACACAGGTGGGCAAGCAGAAAGAGAAGACTAGAGGGAATAGGCTTGAAACTTCGTGGGGAAGAGTTCACCAGGCTAACTAGAAGAGAGAGAGGAAAAAAAAAAGTGACCAATACAGACACGAGTTTCTCTCTCTCTGCTCACCCCTCAAAAACTAGCAAGACAAAGAGCAGGCACCATTTTGGACATACGTCATAAACAGGGCGACCTCAGGACTGCACCGGCCCTGAGCCTAGCAGAAAAACCTGACTCTGGGAGAAGGGGTGAAATAACAGGAGATTAGGATCTAACTTGGCAACCCAGTGGGAGACTGCAGGAGAATTGGAGCCCACACTGAGGGCAGCACAGATTCCCTATGTGGTCCTTGGGAAAGAGCTTCTGATCTCTGGCTCCTGTGGGTATATCATTTGCCTGCTAACTACCTCCAGTTACGTTCAGCTGTGCGGAATTACTTCCCTTTTGAATCAAAAAGAGAGAGAGAGAGAGAGAGAGAGAGAGAAAGAAAGAGAGAGAGAGAGAGAGAGATTTACCACACCTAACCTGGGAGTGTCATCTTTGACACACCCTCAACCCTGAGGAACCAAACACAGCTCTCAGGCCACACTCATCTCAAGCCTCTAAGGCTCCACTGAAAGCAGACAGTCCACTTAATATAGAGCCATAGTGTAACAAGAAAAAACACCACAGTTAAGAAACCAAATATCTCCAACATGCCAAACAACAAACGCAGAAACCAAGGTAACAAGAACAAGGAAGACACTATGATGCCCCCAAATGAAAAAGACACCCCAATTCAAGATTATGAAGATGATGAGATAGAAGAAATGCAAGAAGCGGATCTCAAAAAATTGATAAGAACATTAAGAAGTTCTCAAAAACAAATTCTTGAACTACAGAAATCCTTATGGACAAGTTAGAAAATCTCTTGCATGAAAATGAAATATTAAGGAGGAATCAAAATGAAATGAAACAACTAGTAGAACATGAAACTGTGATAGTGACAAGAAACCATAATGAAATGAAGAATTCAATAAATCAAATGACAAACACATTAGAGAGCCTTAAAAATAGAATGGGTGAAGCAGAAGAGAGAATATCAGACTTAGAAGACAGAGAACAGGAAAGGAAACAATCAAATCAAAGAAAAGAAGAGGAAATTAGAAATCTAAAAAATATTGTCGGGAATCTAGAGGATACTATTAAAAAAACCTAACATTCAGGTTCTAGGAGTTCCTGAAGGCATGGAGAGGGAGAAAGGATTAGAATGCATTTTCAGTGAGATACTAGCAGAAAATTTCCCAGGTTTGGAGAAGGACAGAGGCATCTTAGAACAGGAAGCTTATAGAACCCCTAATAAACATGACCAAAAGAGTTCCTCACAACGACATGTTGTAATCAAACTCACCAGAGTGCAACATAAAGAAAAGATTCTAAAAGGTGCAAGAGAGAAACGTCAGATTACTCTTAGAGGATCTCCAATTAGACTCACAGCAGACTTCTCATCAGAAACCCTACATGCTAGAAGGGAATGGCGAGACATAGCCCAGGTACTAAGAGAGAAAAACTGCCAGCCCAGAATACTATATCCTGCAAAGCTCTCATTTGTGAATGAAGGTGAAATTAAGACTTTTCATAGCAAACAGAAACTGAAAGAATTTGTTGCCACTCGTCCTGCCCTGCAAAAGATGCTTAAAGATGTGTTACACACAGAAACACAGAAACATGGTCACCAATATGAAAGAAGGTAAAGGAAGGAAACCTCACAGCAAAAGATCACAGGAAGCTCAATTTCTCTTTGACATAGAATTAAACTCTGATGCTCTGGTAAAGCAATGTGTTAAAGTAATCTATTATGTTCTCTTGATGTCTGTTAAATTCTAATTGTTCAAAAACAGCTGAATTTTTATTAAGAGCTATGGGTTATTTAAATATGTGCTTATTTTCAAAGATTTGAATAATCACCTTGTAACAATGATCAAATTTGGTCTATGCTATGTCATGATTTTAAGGAATCTTATTTCAACCAGATATTTTGGATTTTGAGCCTTGTTGGCATTCTTGACAGGCATTCAAAAAATCAAAGTTCCAAACAATCTGGACTCTAAAATTTCCAGTAAATCCTGGACTTTGGATTTTCCAGTTTGGGCCCAACTGAAAAAATCGAAGGACCTATGTCTCTCATCTTATAGAGACACCAACTAATCAGGCTATTTGGATTATATTAGAAGGACTGTCAAGATGTGATTTGGTACCAAACTTTAAGTTTCTATAATGGAAAATGCTATTAATACAAATGTTTGAGAATTAAAAAGTCTAATGATCTTGTGTTACTAGACATGATAGTTACCTTAATGAGAAAGCCCCAGAGGCCTAAAGGGTTAAATACTTGTAAAATCCTACAGGTGCTTTCAAAAAAACTGTGAAGTATGCAAGTGCCTCTTATTGGTTGATGAGTTTATAATTTTAAACATGGCAACTTAAAGTCTTTTGTCATCCATAGTTATATATGATTTGCTGCTCATAAAACTAAAGAATTATTGGTTCTGTGTTTAGCTGTCCTCCTATAGGTTCCTATGGACTTTTCCCAGCCACTTCTATTGTATTCAGTACTTTGGGATGGCTCTGTAAACAGATGAAGCCAATAATGTATTAACAGTACCAACTGAGAGAAAGTATGGTTAACTGAGGTTACTAAAAACAAAAAGCAATTCAAATCAATTGGCAATCTACAAAAAGAGTTAAAGATTTTAAAAGCTAGTATTAAAATTGCTATATTGGTCTATTATGCTATGTTATATGTGTGTACATATTGTATGTCCACATGGGGAAATTTTATTAAGAGTTTTATTTTAATTGGCTTATAGATAAGATTGTCCATAGATTTAAGCTGCTAAAATCAATCAAAGATACATTTTAATTTGTGTGACCTGAATCTGTGTATCATATGTTTTAAACGTGTTGGTAGAAAGAAACTAAAAACATTTTACATGGTTGTGCTTAAGTTTACTGGTTAAAGAAACTACACCATGTTAGATATTTAAGAGGTGTTTTCAAATACATGATTCTTAAAATTTATAGAAGGCATTGGACCTTCTGGTAAATGTTTTCTTAAGTTGTTATCTAATGGTTGAAACAGTTTGCTAAGTATTCATGTAATATTGCTATTGTCAGCAAGCGATCTAGGACTTGCTCCCTCATTTCTCTATTCTAAGCCCAACTTGTTCTTTCATTTCTCTATTCTCCTCAAGGTAGGAAACTAATTCTATTCTGAAGGAATCTGTAGGATGCACAATTTAATCTTTAGACCTTATAAAAGAGATGGCTAACATTTTTCTGTAATAGCATAGCCAAAATAAGAACTTAAATAATAATCTCATAGCTAGATTTACTTTGCCATCAGCAAAGTATACAGTAAGTAGAAAAAACCTCCCTTTCAGACCAAAGGGAAAGAAAGTTTTAAAGTGAGAATATAATTATCCTCATGGGCATTGTCTACCTTAGAAAAACTACTGCAGAACACGCCTGTGACTATCAACTTGTAGTTCAGGCCACCGAAGATTAGAGATGGGACTTGGGCACTCCCTTGACTTGCATCCTCTGGTCTGCTTTAACACAAACCAGGAGGAAAAGAAAGCTAGGCATCAGAAGCAATGGGTGGCAGGCCTATTAATGGCTGATCTGTACAGTGATCTGCCCTCAAGGAGACCCAACAGGCCAGTCCACTGCAGTGGCTTTCAATGTGGTAAGCCTGGGCTTCAGCAGAAGTCAGCTTGTGAAGAGCCCTGGCAGCTCTGCCAAGAGTTGGATCACTGGAAATGGACCTGCCCTGGAGTCGAAGGATGCCCAGGCCAGAGCCACAGATCTTATTGGCTCTAAGCTGAAAAGCCCTTCACTCAGCTCAACTTCCAAAATGACCACTGCAGCTGAGGGGACAGCCAAGCAGGGTCAGCAACATTGCGGGCAGAACTGTAAATTTCTTGTTAGAGATGCCCCCTGCCTTTTCCTGGCCAGCACTCCTCCCAGGCCAGCTAAGTAATGAAAGTCAACAGAGTGCCTTCCCCTAGGAGGTTCACACCTCCCTTAGGATATAGCCCATGTGAAGAGATAGATATGTCTTGGCCTCTCAACTTGCAAGGCCTAAAACCCAACAGATTATTATCAGGCCCCTTCTATCAGGTTCTATTTGCCTCTCAATCAGAAAAATTAATTGTAGCTTAGACAGCACCTTTCTTAGCTCCTCTAATAATGACTCTGTCCTTTGTTCTAGACCCTGTCTAGCGCACTTAGGCCTCATTCCTTCGTAATCATAACCTCTACTCTACCACCAATGGCTCGACTCCCAACCTGTGTGTACTGATGGTCCTCTTCCCCACTTAATGCTGTATAATTGTTCAAACCTGGTAAATGCCACTCTTAGGAACATTGGTTACTATCCTCACCATGTCTTTTATGACCTTGTCTAAATATGATCAGAGTCGGCAAACTTGGAAGGCTTCCATAGCCTTGGCAACTCATGACGACAGCCTAGGGTGGTTACTGGCACCCTCAACTAGAGTGTCAATTTGTTGAGTCAACACAGGAGTCACTGTGCACTTGCTCCTCATGTGGGATCTGTCCTTAATGTGCTGTACATTTTGATTTAATGCTATAACTAGTACTCAAACAGTATGTTTCACTTTGTGTTTCTATGTGGGTGCAAACTGTTGAAATCTTTATACTAAACTGATCTTCTGTATATAAAGAGAATTGAAAATGAAAAAAAAATAAAAAAATAAAACTCAGATAATGGTGTTCCTCAGCACATCCCCTCAGGTAACTCCCATCTCTCTCAGGGTAAATGGTCAAGTTCTTCCATTCCTGTGAAGCACTATGTGACTTAGCCACCTGAGATTCCTTATGCACATGCACTAGACCCTCCTCCCTCACTCCTTCAGTGTCTGTAACAATGGCACCCTTGCTGTGCCTTGTATGTAGCCATTGCATGGCTGCTTCCATGTTTCTACTCTTCCAGGCCCCTCTATCTGAAATGCATTTCCTCCATATCAAGATCTCTGATGTTTCAAATTTTTGTTCATAAATTAACCTTTTAGTGAATACTTTCCTGAATCCTCTGTTGAAAATTTTAAACTTCTATTTTAAACCCTCTGCCCCTGATCCAAATCCCTCATCTCCCTTTCTTGTTTTATATTCTGATACTAATTTTACTAATCCTATGTTTTCTTCCACTAGAGAGTGAGCTTCTTGAAGGCAGAGAATTGTATTGTTTCACTCACTGCTGCCTCCACAGCACAGGAAATATCCCTGACAGATAGCCTTGTTATTATCCTTTATATAATGGAAATAATTGATAAATATTTTATACTAAAGGTAGACAATCACCTTTAAGTCACCAGTTGCATACAAAATTCCACTGATATAGATTTTTAATATAGAAGTATGAGTAATTTACAAATACTATATGTTACAATTTTATGAGCTTAACATAAGATATACATACTCATTCTTAAAAGTTAAAGGGATTTTGATTAGAAAAGCTTTCTCTTACATATAATAATAAAAATGTATTTTTCTCTGCCTGTTATGAATTATATTTTTCATTTTCTAATTTTAAATCAACTTGATTTGAAAGTGAGGTGGCAATTCTTATTTTTTTCCAAATTCCTACAATGTTGTTACATGACCGTTTGTAAGTTAAATATTGTATAAAATATCTTCATTTTTTGTTTAGGACTTCTTGTTTAATTCAGATGATATATCAGGACTAAATATATGTTAGTTAAAATAGTTTAGTTGATAAGTAATATCACATACTAATGTGGTAATATATGATAGGGAGAGTCGTGTCTATTACATTTAACTTGTCCAACCAAGTCTATGAGAAGGCAGGGGGGGGCTATTTTCTTTCCATTTAGCATACAAATCTCAATGTACTTTTGTTGTTTAAAGACACATTGAATTTCAAGGCAACACAAAGAAAATAGATTTTTAGATTTTTCTGTCTCAGATATGTCCTATTTAAAAATAATTTTTAGACTGTGGTAGATGAATTGTATGCATTCGAAATGCACACATCTTATGTGAATCTATTAGTGAATGTTCAACCATCACAATGATATTACCAGGATGCAGATCAAAAGATCAGCAATACCATAAAAACTCTCAGCAGTCCTTTTCTAGTTACTATCCAAACATATCCTCAGGTTAACTTTGTCTTGTTTTGCCTGTAATATAATTACATACACAGACTCATAAAGTATGTAATTATTTTGCCTGTATTTTATTTCATTAGAATAGTGTTTGTGAGATTCACCCACCCTGTTGCATAAAATTGTAGTTGACCATGAATCTTTCATATTTATTCTTTTATGGTATTTTTATGTGTGAATATGCCACACTTCACTTACTCATTTATTTCTTTATCACTTCATGTGTACTGTGAGGCATGCAATTCTGGATGGTTTAAAATACTGCTCCTCTATCACACTGTTTTGGAAAATATATCTATGAATGACCAAGGATAGAAAGCTTGAGGAGGAACTGTTGGGCACTAAGTATGGATATGTTTGCTTTTAATAAGTATCCTGAAATTATTTCTTCAATTTTTAAAAAAATTTAAATTCTTACTGGATCTAAATGAGAAGGCTCTTAGCTCTATAATCTTACAATAAATAGTATTTTCTTTATGTTGCATTTTGTATTTTCTAGTTTATATATAATGCTATCTTCTTGAGAATTTAATATTAGTATTATTGTGATTAATGAAGTTAGAACTTTTTATACATTTTCTATTTATTTCAAGATGTTCCTTAGTGAAATGTCCTTTCCAAATTTTAGATATTATTCCATTTCCAATATAGGAGCCATTAGTTAAATACACACACACGTACACACACACACAAACCCACACACAAATAACACTCTTAAATTTTCTTTTCTTTCTCAATGGTGATTTCCACCCCTTTCTTTTCTTAGATTATACTTTTTGTGTAAATTATTATTTCAAAGATATTTATATGTATCTTTATAAATTATTGTTCCACCAGTTTCAATTTCTTTACAATGAAATACATAATCATTGGCACACAAGCCATTGAAAACAAATCAGAATGATCAGAGACAACACAGAACATGTTATGGTGAAATAAAATAGTAGTTGAAGTAGAAACCCTGGGCTAAAGAAAAGGAGAATCAATCTTATATTTCATAAAGTTCAGTATATTTATTGATTGATGTTCATATTTGTGAGCACCTTGGCATCTATCACTGAAAAGGAGCATTATATACTTCTTATTATCACAAAATAAAATGTCCATCAGTCCTTAAAACCAACTAAAGCTTTCTATACACTTTATATGCTGTATTCTTGTAGAAATTGTTCAAGTGGCCTTTAAACTATATTTAAGGATGCTACTACATTTTTTTTGTTACAAGAAATACAATTTCAAATTTCATTCTGAAAAGATTTCAGCAAGGACCAAGGAAGCAGTGTTGAAATGTATCCCGGATTTGCATGAGATTAAAGTGATAGAATGTATGTATGTACACTTTTGGCAGACAATTTAATTCAGGAATACAATGCACAATACCCACAGGAATGTTAATTCTGGATCCTAGTTCATTGTGCCTTGAGAGAAAGCTGCTGTTCTAAGTTAGCAGAAAGGAAACATGTGATGATGTGAACGTACAGGGCAAATGAACTGAAAGAGTCTAGTCATGGGAAGACTTCCCTGAGGGAACTGTGATTGGCAAAATGTAACAGAAGAGAGCCTGGGTGAGGAGGTAAGAGCATGCACAAAAGCTGAGGTGAGACCCACCAGTCTTCCTAGTCAGTTGTTAATTTTTGCCTTTTTTTCTCAAAACTCATCATGTAATTAATTCCATTTATTTTATTAATTATTAAATTATTTAAATTGCATGAAGTTTATACTACATATATATACTCATATGTAGAGAATATGTATCTACTTTATGAAAAAAATGTGTGTGTGTGAACATTGTATAGGCTGACTTTTATATAATTATCCTAGTAGGAAAATGTGTGGATTCCTTATAGTATGTTAAAATTTTACACGTAATTGTAAATGTATTAGATATTTCAAAAACTTCCTGTATTTCTGTCCCCCTAAATACACCACAGTATACTTAGTCTTTTACCCAAGTTGTTTTCAGTTTTTTTCCTATTACAAATAAATGTGTAATGAATATCTGCATTAAGGTGTTATAATAAATTTAAAATATTTACTTATAATGTAGATCTCAAGTAGAATTAATAAGTAAGTGATATCAAGAATCTTGACTCCAGGAAATGTTTGGTATATATGTCCATCTTCAGTGTTTGAATGTGCCTATTGTTGGGGTTTTGACTACAGGGCCTGCTTCCTTTCTACCTCCCTATCTATCCAGTATCAAGGCAGGAATCTCAGCCCCTCTGAATACCATTCATATCATTTGTCAGAAATGGGTTGGAGACAACTAAGGATGTGGGTCTCAGGATGCTAATTTGAATCACCTGGAAAGCTTAAAAACCTTGATTCCTGGTCCCAGCCTGAACACTTTCTATTTAAATTGTCTAATTTTTCTTAGGTTTATTAAATCAGACATAAATTCAGGATTGGTAATATTTGTGTAAATAGTATGATAGAACTATCTCCAAATACCATTTACAGATAGCTGTTCAGGTTTTCCAGAAACATGTATTGAACAATGTTCCATACTCATTGCTTTGCAGATTATTTTAAAATCAGGTATAATCAAGATAGAATATTTGAGAAAAATTTTTAACAAATATCACTTAGATCTAATTATTATAGCTTGGTGATATGGTTTAGACTTAGAGATGTTATTTTCCTGTTAATTCATATACAGAATATCCATTCTAAACTTTAACAACTTCTCAGTTTAATCTTCCAAACTACCTTTTTAAATTTTTAAAAAATATTTATTTATTTGAAAAATGGTGTTTCAGAGAGGCAGAGAGAGAGGGAGATCAATCCCCCATCCTTTAGTTTACTCCAAAATGGTCACAATATGTTCTATGTGTTATGAAAGACTGATTTATGAGCTGACAATTCAGAAATCATCAGTAGTATTTCTAAAAGAAAGCAGGAGTGACGTGGCTGGATGAGGATATGACATATTTTGAGGGGCCATATTCCTTTTGCAGACGTGGAAAGGGGATTAATGGGCTGTGATTTCCTGGGTATATAAGTGTATAGAATGGCTAATGCACAAATTTACCAATCAGAACAGGTGGTTTCAGGAACCAAAATGGAGACATGTATAGCCTGTGATGGCTGCAGGCACATGTCGGTGGAGACACTGGGAGTCAGACAGGGCCTGCACATATAGGGTTTGGAAACACATGATGGAATGAAGAAGATACAGATAAACCAGTGCTTAGAGATAATTTAGTCTTAAATGATTATGTTAGAATAAAACACAGAAAATCAATCATTATGGCTTCCTTGTCAAGAATTAAAAAGAAAGGGCCATTACTGTGGCTTAGCGGTAAAGCAGCCATCTGCAGATCCATCATCCAATATGGGTGACAGTTCAAGTCCCAGCTGCTCCACTCCAATCCAGCTCTCTACTGTGGCCTGGGAAAGTATTAGAAGATGGCCCTTGGGTCCCTGCACCCACATGGGAGACCTAGAGGAAGCTCCAGGGTCCAGGCTCCATATCAGCATAACTCCAGCCAGTGTGGGCCTCTGGTCATTGAATCAACCAGAAAAATACCTGTCTCTCTCACTCATTTTCTGCCTCTGCCTCTCTGTACCTCTTCCTTAAAAAATAAATAAATGAATCTTTAAAAAAAATAAAAAATGACAGAATTTTGAATATAGGTAACAAAAAATAAAGGCAGAAATTGATGAAATGCCATTAAAAAGTATAACAAGTAAAGCAGGATCCAGTGATTTTTTTAACAAAGATGTTAACAAATTTAATAAATCATTAGTAAAGGAAATTAAGGAAACAAAGAGAAAAATAACACAAATGACTAGTTTCAGTAAGTAAAACAGAATCATTGCTTTATAGAGATACTAGGAGAAATACTGGAAATTCTTAATAAAAATTTGACTACAAAGATCAAAATCCACCATATTTTGAAAATCAAATTTACAAAATACAAGCACAACATAAAACAGGAAAACCCCTATATAAACCCAGAAAATTGAATCACATTTTGAAAATTCCAAAGAACCAAGCGAAACAAAACCACAGAATCAAAATTTCAGGTCCAGACATACAGAACACTCCAAACTTTTAAGGAAGAAAAATAATTATACATTTCCCATACCTACACAAAGTAGAAAACACAAAGAATATTTTAAAATTTATTTTGGGAAACCGGTATTACATTGATGTTGATGCAAGGTACCAGGACATGAAATAAAAATCAAGTTATTTAAAAGCATCCATTTCATAAGCCAAGCTATAGGTATCCTAAGCAAAATATTAATGCAATAAAATAAATTACATAAGAAAACATATCAATAGGAAGAAGGAGATAATTTTTAAAATGGACCGATGGTTAAGGTTCTCAGACAAGTCATCCAGGTAGGTAAAAATTACAAGAAGAATATCACTTGATCATTTAGATTAGTAAAACATTTAATTTGGTTCATCATCTAGTAAAAAAAAAAACTGCTAGCAGAACATTAAAAAAAAATAAATCCAGTGACTTCCTTACTCTGATGAAGATTGAAAGCAATGTACAAAAACAATACAACAAATACATGATCATTGGATGCCCCCCAACTATACTGGGAGTAAACCTAGACCTCAATACTGACACTGTTGTGCTTCAAATTCCCAGTGCAGGAGTAAGAGAGAGAAAAGAGCAAGAGAAACTCTAAGGCATGGAGACCAATTTCTTTTTTTTTCATTTATTAAACTTTTATTTAATGAATATAAATTTCCAAAGTACAGCTTATGGGTTACAATGGCTTCCCCCCTCCCATAACTTCCCTCTCACCCGCAACCCTCCCCTTTCCTGCTCCCTCTCCCCTTCCATTCACATCAAGATTCATTTTCAATTCTCTTTATATACAGAAGATCAGTTTAGTATATATTAGGTAAAGATTTCAACAGTTTGCCCCCATATAGCAACACAAAGTGAAAAAATTGCTGTTGGAGTACTAGTTATAGCATTAAATAACAATTTCTAAGAAGCAAAATGTGAATATATTGGATGATATTTATATGCAGAGATAATCCATGAAATCTAAAAACAAATATAACTGATGATGAGATTACTGGAAAGATCAATATATAAATAATACAAAAATATATTGAATCAACTAGATTACTAAGTGCAATGAGAAACTAATAGAAAACAATATTAAAGGGAATAGGCAGACTAGAAAGAAAATCTACAAGAGAAATGAAAAAAAGGACTAAAATATTTGACATTATTAAATATTTTTCAAATCAAAATAAAAACAGGTAACTCAAAAGAAAATCGTGTCAATATATCATGAAAAAGAAAGGCTCAGAAGTTGAGAAACAGCCACTAAATTGTAACTGACCTGAAATAGACTGCTCCAACCTCCAGGAAGGATCCTCTCAGGAACACAGGCCCAGGTGGAAGGAAGGAGCCCAGCAGGTGGCAGGACCAGCAGGTGAAAATCCCTCCCTCCGCTGGGAGGGTGGCGCCATGGAAGACACAGCTTTGAAACTGAACGCAGGACTCAACTCTGCCCTCTTTTAAGTGTCTGTCCTACAGAGGAAGCTGATTGGCTGAGTTCTTTATGACATTGTGTGTGCTCACCGCTATTCAAACTGTCCAATCAGGGGCGATTGCATAACAATACACAGGCAGGGTGTTGGCACTAGAGTAATCTTCCAGTCTCCGCTGAGAAGAGAGGTCCAGGGAGGAGGTTCTGTGGCTGGGAAACTCCAGAGGTAACCAGTGTCTGCTGTTTTCTGATCTCCTTCACTGCAGGACACCTGGCAATGGTGAGTCTGGGGGCAGGGAGTGAGCGGAGGGGAAGGCAAAGTTGACAGGAGTTGATGGAAAAGCCTCACAGGACTCGCAGAGCTCCCAGATGTTGTGTCTGGGTCCTTTCTTACTGTTAACTCCTCATTTCCTTCTCCCACTCTGGTCCTCAGTGTGGGGCCTGGACTGGCATCTGGGACTCGATTCCTGTGCTTCCTCTCAGAGACCTGTCAGCCTGGAGCCTTCTCTAGGCACTGTGTGCAGTGTCTGTTGGCTTTCCAGATCGTGCGGTGGGGAGAATCCCCGCTGAAGGTAGGAAGGTTCACGCAGGTGAGGAGCTGTTGTTTACTGAGTCCTCGGTTCCTTTTTTCTTCCTAGGGTTGCCTTAACCCCCCTAGATTTCTGATTCTGTCGGAAGCAGGGTCTCAGTTCGCAGACCCTGACCTCTCAGCATAGCTCTTTCTGGGAGTCTGACTCCATTTTCTGTCGCCAATAACAGTGTTAGCTACTAGGCAAGCAAACAACAAAGCATTTCATTATGATCAAGGTTTTTGGTCAAGGTCTTAGGGGTCAGGAAGGCTCTATAATTTGGTACTGGGATGTCATCTTGGTTCTTACTAATTACCTTGTCGGGCTGTCATCTGTCTTTTCACTTTCAAAATAGGAAGTTTAGCTAGTCACAATTATGAGTATTTTAAAATTTATTTTTGTTCTATAACCTTCCCAATCCCAAAGATATACGGTATGGCTTAGAATCTCAAGTTATTTTTAAATTATATTTTCACATAGGGTAGTTTTTCAAGATTATTGGAATATAATATGAAAAAATTGAAATATAATAATTGGAATATAATATGACAACATAATACATATTGAAGGCATTCAACCTGATATTTTGATATACGAGTGGACTTCCAAAAGTTTATGTAAAATTCATTTTATCTTTCAGTCCCATTTTTCATAAACCTTTTGGAGTCCTCTTGTACAGAATGCTGAAATCCTTTTCTCGGGATTATTGCCCAACAATGGTAATTATTCTTGCTCAGTGGTGTGTGGAGGTCAGGCTAAATTGATAGAAAGGATCTTGGGCAGGTGATGGACTACACTCATATACAAGCACCTTCCTAATAACTCATGGTTTAGAGATCATGCCAAAATTACTCTTAAGCTGTGAGCAAAAAAACACTCCCATTCCATGTTAGTTCCACAACTACCCCACTCAGCAAAAGACCTAATAGAAAAAAAGTTATCTTTGATGAACTTGCAAAATTAGCATGAACTGATAATGAGTGAGAACACAAACTCATTAAATCATCTACATTATGCAATTTCATCTATTTAATGTAGGATTTTTTAGGGAATCCTAGTGCTTATTGTGCCAACATTCTTACACAATAGTAACAGCCTGTGAAAGTACTGAAAGCCAACTCCATATGAAACCTATCTCCTGATGGGCTTTTAAACAACCTAGTATTTATTTCAGGCATCTTTGCCTTTTATTACAATTCATCTTTCCTTTTTTGTTGTTGTGGTAATAAAAATTACTCTCAGTATGGTTAAGAAAAAATATTTACAATATGCATCTGCTTTAGCTGAATGTATATCAGGTTGTATTATGTTATATAATACTTAAAACCATTTCTATTATTTAGCTATTATTAAATCTGGCATACTGAGTACACACCTGAGTGAGAATCAGACACTAAATAACAAATACAATTGTCAAATCTATATTATTTACAACCTGGGAGCAAATATGCATTTTATGCCAACTCGTCTGTTAAATGATGACTTGTTGTTTCCCAATGTCACACTGTTGGTTTTAATTCTGTGTTTCGAAAACCTTGTCCCTAAGCTGTAACCTTAAAGATCTGAGTGAATTGCTGCTACACAATTGATATTTTCACTTTTGAAATCTGTGGCAGTTGATATTCATTAATATTTGTCAAAATTATTGGTGGTTCTATTTTTTTTTTTTTTTTGCTTTTTATTTCCCTGAAACAAGATAACATCATTGGTACCTGCTATTAGTGATGTGGATACTATTTTATTTTATATTTTTTTCCATTTATTAAACTTTTATTTAATGAATACAAATTTCCAAAGTACAGCTTATGGGTTACAATGGCTTCCCCCCTCCCATAACTTCCCTCCCACCACAACCCTTCCCTTTCCCGCTCCCTCTCCCCTTCCAATCACATCAAGATTCATTTTCAATTCTCTTTATATACAGAAGATCAGTTTAGTAAATATTAGGTAAAGATTTCAACATTTTGCCCACATATAGCAACACAAGTGAAAAAAAAAATATGGTTGGAGTACTAGCTATAGCATTAAATAACAGTGTAGAGCATATTAAAGACAGAGATCCCTCCATTCACATAAAGATTCATTTGCAATTCTCTTTATATACAGAAGATCAGTTTAGTATATATTAGGTAAAGATTTCAACAGTTTGCCCCCATATAGCAACACAAAGTGAAAAAAGTACCGTTGGAGTACTAGTTATAGCATTAAATAAGAGTGTACAGCACATTAAAGAAAGAGATCCTACATAATATTTTTTTTAAATTAATTAATTTTCTATGCCATTTCCAATATAACTCCAGGTTGTTTTTTTTTTTCATTTCCAATTATCTTTATATACAGAAGATCGATTCAGTATATAATTAGTAAAGACCTCATCAGTTTGTACCCACACAGAAACACAAAGTATAAATATATTTCTTAAGTACATAATATTTTTTTTAAAAAAATAATCAATTTTCAATACCATTTCCAATTTAACACCAGGTTTTTTTTTCATTTCCAATTATCTTTATATACAGAAGATCGATTCAGTATATAATTAGTAAAGATCTCATCAGTTTGTACCCACGCAGAAACACAAAGTGTAAAAATACTGTTTCAGTATTAGTTATAGCATCACTGCACATTAGACAACACATTAAGGACAGATCCCACATGGGACGTAAGTACACAGTGACTCCTGTTGCTGACTTAACAATTTGACACTCCTGTTCATGGTGTCCGTAATCTCCCTAGGCTCTAGTCATGAGTTGCCAGGGGTTTGGAAGCCTTCAGAGTTCGCTGACTTTGATCTTATTCCGATAGGGTCATAGTCAAAGTGGAAGTTCTCTCCTCCCTTCAGAGAAAGGTACCTCCTTCTGTGATGGCCCCATTCTTTCCACTGGGATCTCACTCACAGAGATCTGTCATTTAGGTTCTTCTTCTTTTTTTTCTTTTCCATGGTGTCTTGGCTTTCCATGCCTACAATACTCTCATGGGCTCTTCAGCCAGATCCAAATGCCTTAAGGCCTGATTCTGAGGCCGGAGTGTTGTTTAGGACATCTGCCATTCTATGAGTCTGCTGTGTATCCCACTTCCCATGTTGGATCTTTCTCTCCCTTTTTGATTCTATCAGTTAGTATTAGCAGACACTTGTCTGGTTTGTGTGATCCCTTTGACTCTTAGACCTATCAGAGCCATCAATTGTGAACTGAAATTGATCACTTGGACTAGTGAGATGGCATTGGTACATGCCACCTTGATGGGATTGTATTGGAATCCCCTGGCACATTTCTAACTCCACCATTTGGGGCAAGTCCGACTGAGCATGTCCCAAATTGTACATCTCCTCCCTCTCTTTTTCCACTCTGAAATTTAACAGGGATCACTTTTCAGTTAAAATTTAAACACCTAAGAATAATTGTGTATTAATTACAGAGTTCAACCACTAGTACTAGAACAACAACAACAACAACAACAAATACTAAAAAGGATAAATTATTACATTGTTCATCTAGAGTCAGGACAACAGCTGATCAGGTCATTGTTTCTTATAGTGTCCAATTCACTTCAATGGGATTGCCTTTTGGTGTTCAGTTGTCACCAATCAGGGAAAACAAATGATATTATCTCTTTGGGACTGGCTTAATTCATTCAGCATGATGTTTTCCAGATTGCTCCATCTTGTTGCAAATGACCAGATTTCATTTCTTCTTACTGCTGTATAGTATTCTATGGAGTACATGTCCCATAATTTCTTTATCCAGTCTACTATTGATGGGCATTTGGGTTGGTTCCAGGTCTTAGCTATTGTGAATTGAGCTACAGTAAACATTAATATGCAGATGGCTTTTTTATTTGCCAAATTAATTTCCTTTGGGTAAATTCCAAGGAGTGGGATGGCTGGGTTGTATGGTAGGGTTAAGTTCAGGTTTATGAGGAATCTCAAGACTGACTTCCATAGTGGCTTAACCAGTTTGCATTCCCACCAACAGTGGGTATCTGTTGTTGGTAGATTTCTGAATGTGAGCCATTCTCACCAGGGTGAGGTGAAACCTCATTGTGGTTTTGATTTGCATTTCTCTGATTGCTAGTGATCTTGAACATTTTTTCATGTGTCTGTTGGCCATTTGGATTTCCTCTTTTGAAAAATGTCTATTGAGGTCCTTGGCCCTTCTCTTAAGTGGGTTGTTTCTTCTGTTCTTTTGGATTTTCTTGATTTCTTTGTAGATTCTGGTTCTCAACCCTTTATCTGTAGCATAGTTTGCAAATATTTTTTCCCATTCTGTCGGTTGCCTCTTCACTTTCCTGACTGCTTCTTTTGAAGTACAGAAACTTCTCAATTTGATGCAATCCCAAATGTTAATTTTGGTTTTGACTGCCTGTGCTCCTGGGGTCTTTTCCAAGAAGTCTTTTCCTGTACCTATATCTTGCAGGGTTTCTCCAATGCTCTCTAATAATTACATGGTTTCAGGTCATAGATTTAAGTCTTTAATCCATGTTGAGTGAATTTTTGTGTAAGATGAAAGGTAGGGGTCTTGCTTCAAGCTTCTGCACGTGGAAATCCATTTTCCCAGCACCATTTATTGAATAGGCTGTCCTTATTCCAGGGATTAGTTTTGGATCTTTGATCAAATATAAGTTGGCTGTCGATGTTTGGGTTGATTTCTGATGTTTCTATTCTGTTCCATTGGTCTATCCATCTGTTTCTGTAACAGTACCATGCTGTTTTGATAACAACTGCCCTGTAGTATGTGCTGAAATCTGCTATTATGATGCCTCCAGCTTTGTTTTCGTTTTACAAGATTGCTTTGGCTATTCGAGGTCTTCTGTGTCTCCGTATGAATTTCAGCATCATTTTTTCCAGATCTGAGAAGAAGGTCTGCGGTATCTTGATTGGTATTGCATTGAATGTATAAATTGCTTTTGGGAGAATAGACATTTTGATGATGTTGATTCTTCCAATCCATGAGCATGGAAGATTTCTCCATTTTTTGGTATCCTCTTCTATTTCTTTCTCTAAGGTTTTGTACTTTTCATCGTAGAGATCTTTAACGTTCTTGGTTAAGTTTATTCCAAGGTATTTGATTGTTTTTGTAGCTATTGTGAATTGATCTTAGAAGATCCTCCTCAGCAATGGCATTGCCTGTGTATACAAAGGCTATTGATTTTTTATTTTTGTGCATTGATTTTATATCCTGCTACTTTGCCATAATCTTCGATGAGTTCCAGTTGTCTCTTAGTAGAGTTCTTTGGGTCCCCTAAATAAAGAATCATATCATCTGCAAAGAGCGATAGTTTGAGTTCTTCCTTCACAATTTGTATCCCTTTAATTTCTTTTTCTTGCCTAATAGCTCTGACTAAAACTTCCAGCACTATATTGAAGAGCAGTGGTGAGAGTGGGCATCCCTGTCTGGTACCAGATCTCAGCAGAAATGCTTCCAACTTTTTCCCATTCAATAGGATGTAGGCCGTGGGTTTTTCATATATTGCTTTGATTGTATTGAGGAATGTTCCTTCCATACCAGTTTGCTTAGAGTTTTCATCATGAAAGGGTGTTGTATTTTATCAAATGCTTTCTCTGCGTCTATTGAGAGAATCATATGGTTTTTCTTCTGCAGTCTGTTAATGTAGTGTATTACGTTGATTGTTTTACGAACGTTGAGCCATCCCTGCATACCAGGGATAAATCCCACTTGGTCTGGGTGGATGATCTTTCTGATATATTGTTGCATTCTATTGGCCAGAATTTTATTGAGGATTTTTGCTTCTATGTTCATCAGGGATATTGGTCTGTAATTCTCTTTCAATGCTGAATCTTTTCCGGCTTAGGAATTAACGTGATGCTGGCTTCATAGAAAGAATTTAGGAGGATTCCCTCTTTTTCGATTGTTTTGAATAGTTTGAGAAGAACTGAAGTTAGTTCTTCTCTAAATGTCTGGTAGAACTCAGCAGTGAATCCATCTGGCCCTGGGCTTTTCTTTGTTGGGAGGGCCTTTATTACTGTTTCAATTTCTGTGTCAGTTATGGGTCTGTTTAGGTTTCCTATGTCTTCCTGGTTCAATTTAGGTAGGTTGTATGTGTCCAAGAATCTGTCCATTTCTGATAGATTTCCCGGTTTGCTGGCATACAATTTCTTGTAGTAATTTCTGATGATTCTTTTTTATTTCTGTGGTGTCTGTTGTTATGTTTCCTTTTTCATCTCTGATCCTATTGATTTGGGTCTTTTCTCTTCTTTTTTTAGTTAGTTGAGCCAATGGGGTATCAATTTTGTTGATTTTTTCAAAAAACCGTCTCCTCGTTTGGCTGGTTTTTTTTTAATGTTTTTTTTTTGATTCAATCCTGTTGATTTATTCTCTGTTTAATTATTTCTCTTCTCCTACTGGGTTTGGGTTTGGTTTGCTGCAGATTTTCTAGATCCTTGAGATGACTTGAAAGCTCATCGATTTGGTGCCTTTCCAATTTCTTGATGTAGGCACCTACTGATATGAACTTTCCTCTTAACACTGCTTTTGTTGTATCCCATAGGTTATGGTATGTTGTGCGTTTATCCTCATTTACTTCCAGAAAATTTTTGTTTTCTCTTTTAATTTCTTCTATGACCCATTGTTCATTCAGGAGCATTTTGTTCAATCTGCATGTGTTTGCACATGCTCTAGGGATTCCCGAGTTGCTAATTTCCAATTTCATTCCTTTGTGGTCTGAGAAGCTGCATGGTATGATTCTAATTCTTTTGAATTTGCTGAGACTTGCTTTATGGCCTAGTATGTGGTCAATCCTAGAGAAGGTTCCATGTACTGCTGAGAAGAATGTAAAGTCTTTAGATGTAGGATGAAATGTTCTGTAGATATCTGTTAGGTCCATTTGGGCTACAGTGTCATTTAAATCTACTGTCTCCTTGTTGATCTTTTGTCCTGTTGATCTGTCTATCTCTGAGAGAGGAGTGTTGAAGTCCCGCAGTACTAGTGTATTGGGGTCTAAGTCTCCCTTTAAGTCCCTTAACAAGTTTTTAAATAAGCTGGTGCCCTGTGATTAGGTGCATATACATTGATAATCATTATATCTTCCTGTTGAATGGATCCCTTAATCATTAAATAGTGCCCCTCTTTGTCTCTCCTAACAGTTTTTGTGGTAAAGTTTATGTTGTCCGATATTAAGATGGCTACGCCCACTCTTTTTCCATTTCTGTTGGCATGGTATATCTTTTTCCAGCCTTTCACTTTCAGTCTGTATGCATCATTGTTGGAAAAATGAGTTTCTTGTAAGCAGCAAAAAGATGGGTTTTGTTCCTTAACCCAATCCGTAATTGGTGTCTTTTAACTAGAGAGTTCAGGCCGTTAACATTCAATGTGACTATTGAGAAGGAGTAACTTTGCCCTGTCATTTGCCAAAGGTATTTTCTAATATATGGTTTGAGACTCCTGTGATCTTTTGCTGTGAGGTTTCCTTCCTTTACCTTCTTTCATATTGGTGACCGTGTTTCTGTGTTTCTGTATGTAACACATCTTTAAACATCTTTTGCAGGCCTGGACGAGTGGTGACAAATTCTTTCAATTTCTGTTTGCTATGAAAAGTCTTAATTTCACCTTCATTCACAAATGAGAGCTTTGCAGGATGTAATATTCTGGGCTGGCACTTTTTCTCTCTTAGTACCTGGGCTATATCTCGCCATTCCCTTCTAGCTTGTAGGGTTTCTGATGAGAAGTCAGCTGTGAGTCTAATTGGAGATCCTCTGAGAGTAATCTGGCATTTCTCTCTTGCATATTTTAGGATCTTTTCTTTATGTTTCACTGTGGTGAGTTTCATTACGACGTGTTGTGTTCAGGATCTCTTTTGGTCATGTTTATTAGGGGTTCTATGAGCTTCCTGTACTAGGATGTCTCTGTCCTTCTCCAAACCTGGGAAATTTTCTACTAGTATCTCACTAAAAAGGCCTTCTAATCCTTTCTCCCTCTCCATGCCTTCAGGAACTCCTAGAACCCGAATGTTGGGTTTTTTAATAGTATCCTGTAGATTCATGACAGTATTTTTTAGATTTCTGATTTCTTCTTCTTTTCTTTGATTTGACTGTTTCCTTTCCTGTTCTGTCTTCTAATTCCGATATTCTCTCCTCTGCTTTACCCATTCTGTTTTTAAGGCTCTCTAATGTGTTTATCATTTGATCTATTAAATTCTTCATTTCAGTATGGTTTCTCATCACTATCACAGTTTCATCTTCTACTAGTTGTTTCATTTCATTTTGATTCCTCCTTAATATTTCACTTTCACGAGAGAGATTTTCTATCTTGTCCATTAAGGATTTCTGTAGTTCAAGAATTTGTTTTTGAGAACGTCTGAATGTTCTTATCAGTTTTTTGAGATCCGCTTCTTGCATTTCCTCTATCTCTTCATCTTCATTATCTTGGATTGGGGTGTCTTGTTCATTTGGGGGCATCATAGTGTCTTCCTTGCTCTTGTTAACTCGGTTTCTACGTTTGTTGTTTGGCATGTTGGAGATAATTTATGTTTTTTTTTTTTGCTGTGGTGTTTCTTTCTCATTATACTATGCCTCTAAGTGGGCTGTCTGCTTTTATGGATCCTTAGAGGCTGTGATGGGTGTGGCCAGAGAGCTCTGCTTGATTCTTCAGGTTTAAGGCTGTGCAAAAAGTGACTCACCCAGATTGTTCTCTCCATTGCTTCTTGCTGGATCTCTCTCTATCTCTCTCTCTTTTTTTTTTTGACTCAGTTGGGAAGTAATTCCGCACAGCTGAGTGGAATTGAGTGTAGTTGAAATCTGGCCTCTGTGAGTATTCATTTGATCTACCCCTGGGACCATACAAAGAGTTTATGCAGCACTCAATGTGTTCTTAAGTTTCACCATAGTTCCAAAGTTACTGAGTTTGTGTACTCTTTGGCACTTTACATATGTAAAATGGCACCTGCTCTTTGTTTTGCTCGGTGATTGGAGAGAGAGGCCTCTGCCTTTCCCCACCAATGTCTCGGGTTTCTGAGGCTTTTGTCTTACCTCCTGTTCATTTCCGCGTTGGCGAGATTCTGCGGCTCAGCTCTCGCGGATGGGCTTCCACGCAGTGGGCTCCCTGTAGGTTCACTGTGTCACATCCATTAGATCCAGAAGTGTTTCCTCTGCAGTTTTTTTCTTGAGTCTTTTCCTGAGGCTACAGTAATTCCACTTTTATGAAACTTTATTTTCCCAGACTATCTGCGTTCGTCCTAACTATCCGCCATCTTGGCTCCGCCCCATGATGTGGATACTATTTTGGTGGTTCTATTTTTAATGTTTCTGAGTCTTCTATACTGTTTCCCACAACAGACCTTTTTTTTATTTTACTTTACTTTTCCTTCTTCTCCATATCTTAATAAACATCATCTTTTTTCTTTTGATAATAGCCATTTTATCAGGTTTGAGAATCTGCTTGTATTTTGAATTCCATTTCCCTTTTGATATTAAGCATGTTTTCATGTACCTGTTGAGCATTTCTGTGTCTTCTTGTTAGAACTGTCTTTTCCACGCTTTTAATAACTTTGTTTTCTTTCTACTGAGTTGTTTGACTTCATGTTGTCCTTTTGTATTTTGTTTATTAAACTATTATTTCGTTATGAAAATTCTAATGTTGAGTCTTAGGAGAATACATAAGACAGAAAAAATAAATCTTTTTTTTTGACAGGCAGAGTGTACAGTGAGAGAGAGAGAGAGAAAGGTCTTCCTTTTGCCGTTGGTTCACCCTCCAATGGACGCCGCGGTAGGCACGCTGCGGCCGGCGCACCACGCTGATCCGATGGCAGGAGCCAGGTGCTTCTCCTGGTCTCCCATGAGGTGCAGGGCCCAAGACTTGGGCCATCCTCCACTGCACTCCCTGGCCACAGCAGAGAGCTGGCCTGGAAGAGGGGCAACCGGGACAGGATCAGTGCCCCGACCGGGACTAGAACCTGGTGTGCCAGCGCCGCATGGCTGAGGATTAGCCTAGTGAGCCGCGGCGCCGGCCGAAAAAATAAATCTTTTTTTTATTTTTTTTTAGTTTTTTTTTAACATTTATTTAATGAATATAAATTTCCAGTGTACAGCTTATGGATTACAATGGCTTCCCCCTACCATAAATTTCCTCCCACCCGCAACTCTCCCCTCTCCCGCTCCCTCTCCCTTTCCATTTGCATCAAGATTCATTTTCAATTCTCTTTATATACAGAAGATCAATTTAGTATAAAGATTTCAACAGTTTGCACCCACATAGAAACACAAAGTGAAACATACTGTTTGAGTACTAGTTATAGCATTAAATCACAATGTACAGCACATTAAGGACAGAGATCCCACATGAGGAACAAATGCACAGTGGCTCCTGTTGTTGACGCAACAAATTGACACTCTAGTTTATGGCACCAGTAACTATCCTAGGCTGTCATCATGAGTTGCCAAGGCTATGGAAGCCTTCCAAGTTTACCGACTCTGATCATATTTAGACAAGGTCATAAAAGACATGGTGAGGATAGTAACCAATGATCCTAAGAGTGGCATTTACCAGGTTTGAACAATTATACAGCATTAAGTGGGGAAGAGGACCATCAGTACACACAGGTTGGGAGTCGAGCCATTGGTGGTAGAGTAGAGGTTATGATTACAAAGGAATGAGGCCCAAGTGCACTAGACAGGGCCTAGAACAAAGGACAGAGTCATTATTAGAGGAGCTAAGAAAGGTGCTAAGCTACAAGTAATTTTTCTGATTGAGAGGCAAATAGAACCAGATAGAAGGGGCTTGATAATAATCTGGTGGGCTTTAGGCCTTGTAAATTCAGAGGCCCAGACCTATCTATCTCTTCACATGGGGTAAATCCTAAGGGAGGTGTGAACCTCCTAGGGGAAGGCACTCTGTTGACTTTCATTACTTGGCTGGCCTGGGAGGAGAGCTGGCCAGGAAAAGGCAGGTGGCATCTCTAACAAGAAATTTACAGTTCTGCCTGCAATGTTGCTGACCCTACTTGACCATCTCCTCAGCTGCAGGGGTCACTTTGGAAGTTGGGCCGAGTGAAGGGCTTTTCAGCTTAGAGCCAATAAGATCTGTGGCTCTGACCTGGGCATCCTTCGACTCCAGGACAGGTCCATTTCCAGTGATCCAACTCTTGGCTGAGCTGCCAGGGCTCTTCACAAGCTGACTTCTGCTGAAGCCCAGGCTTACCACATTGAAAGCCACTGCAGTGGACTGGCCTGTTGGGTCTCCTTGAGGGCAGATCACTGTACAGATCAGCCATTAATAGGCCTGCCACCCATTGCTTCTGATGCCTAGCTTTCTTTTCCTCCTGGTTTGTGTTAAAGCAGACCAGAGGATGCAAGTCAAGGGAGTGCCCAAGTCCCATCTCTAATCTTCGGTGGCCTGAACTACAAGTCGATAGTCACAGGCGTGTTCTGTAGTAGTTTTTCTAAGGTAGACAATGTCCATGAGGAAAATTATATTCTCACTTTAAAACTTTCTTTCCCTTTGGTCTGAAAGGGAGGTTTTTTCTACTTACTGTATACCTCTTTGATGGCAAAGTAAATCTAGCTATGAGATTATTATTTAAGTTCTTATTTTGGCTATGCTATTACAGAAAAATGTTAGCCATCTCTTTTATAAGGTCTAAAGATTAAATTGTGCATCCTACAGATTCCTTTATAATAGAATTAGTTTCCTACCTTGAAGAGAATAGAGAAATGAAAGAACAAGTTGGGCTTAGAATAGAGAAATGAGGGAGCAAGTCCTAGATCGCTTGCTGACAATAGCAATATTACATGAATACTTAGCAAACTGTTTAAACCATGAGATAACAACTTAAGAAAACATTTACCAGAAGGTCCAATGCCTTCTATAAATTTTAAGAATCATGTATTTGAAAACACCTCTTAAATATCTAACATGGTGTAGTTTCTTTAACCAGTAAACTTAAGCACAACCATATAAAATGTTTTTAGTTTCTTTCTACCAACACGTTTAAAACATATGATACATAGATTCAGGTCACACAAATTAAAATGTATCTTTGATTGATTTTAGCAGCTTAAATCTATGGACAATCTTATCTATAAGCCATTTAAAATAATACTCTTAATAAAATTTCCCCATGTGGACATACAATATGTACACACATATAACATAGCATAATAGACCAATATAGCAATTTTCATAATAGCTTTTAAAATCTTTAACTCTTTTTGTAGATGGCCAATTGATTTGAATTGCTTTTTGTTTTTAGTAACCTCAGTTAACCATACTTTCTCTGAGTTGGTACTTTTAATACATTATTGGCTTCATCTGTTTACAGAGCCATCCCAGAAAAAATAAATCTTGAAGCTATTCTTGAGTTATTTCCACATCAGTGCATGGTTTTCTTTGGAAAACTTAGAGTCATGTAATTCAGTATCTACCAATATATTTTCATTGCCAACTTAGTAATTTTATTTTATTTTGATTAATTTTATTTATACTTTGTTTCACTCTTTGTTTCTCTTGTTCTTTATCATCTCCTGAACATGAGAGAATATATTTATTCTTCTGGTTTCAATAACAGTTTTTTTATTTAATTTCTCTTATTTTATTTTCTATTTCTAACTATAATTGAGTTTTCCTTGGATTGTTTATTGGTGTCACCGTTAATTCATTTTATTATTTTATTTATTTTTCAATTTTTGAAAGACAGAGAAACAGATAGATAGCATGTGCCCCATCTGGTATTTCTCAACACAGAATACTGGACTGGGCCAAACTAGGAGCCAAGTATCTCTCATGAGTGCTATTGACTCAACTACTTGGACCACCACATGTCGCCTCACAAGGAATGCATTATCGGGAAGCTGCAATCAGGAATTGAACTAGGAATCAAGTCCAGGCACTCTGAAATGCAATATTAGGGTCTGAAGCAGCATCTTAAGTAGTGTGTCAAATGCCCACTCCATATTTATTTTTAATAGAAAAACATATTCTTGTTTTTTAAAAAGATATGTAATTTTATATTTGCTTTTTAATTTTATATGTTCACTATTTATGCATAATTGTTTTCCTAATTGGCCCGAGATTCATGACAAAGTTTTGATTATGACTTTAAGAAATACATGTGTTGCTTGAAGTTTATGTAATTTGAATTCCATGGATTAGGCTGAATGGAATTCATTAGTTTTGTTATATAACAGGAATTATTTTTTAAAAAAAGCTCTATACAAATAAAGTCTTGCACTTTATTCTAAGTTATTAATTACACATAGCTTATTTTCAGCCAAAAATTACAGACATATATATTAATATTAAACAATGTAATTTATTTATGATGAAAATTAGGCAGTTGCTTAATCAGGCTTATTTACAATAGGCAGATGAGGTGAGAATTTGGCATAGTGGTTTTGGCACCACTGAGAATACCCACATCCCATATGAAAATGTGCATTTTAAGTCTCAGATCCCCTTCTGATTCCAGCTTCCTGGTGATACGCATTCTAGGAGGCAGCTGGTGATGACTCACATGCTTGGATGGGTGCATGGTGAAGGGACAGGTCACTGGGAGTCCTATGGCTGGCCTAATCCTCACCCAGCAGCTACAGAGGACAGGGAAAAGCTGCCCCAGTGCTAGACTGAGGTCCCCAAATTACAGAGCTGACCATGGAGAAGTCCAGGTTCCCCTACAGCCAGTTTCAGTCAGTCTGCCCACTACGCCTACCCTTCTTGAGACAACTGGCCCCACATACACACCAAGTCCAGCTTCCAAAGTACTGGCTTCCTCTTGACACAGTGGAAGAGCCTGAACCACCACAAGCATCTCTCATCAGCGTAGCATGGATACAATTGTGATATAATGGCCTTGGGTAATTTGTTTTGTTGCTCCCTGGGCACCTGATTGGACAGTTTGCAAAGCCCATGTGTACACATGCCGACACCAAGCCATAGCCAATCAGCATCTCCACAGCAGGGGAGGTGATCACTTGTGATTGTACCAAGTCAGCAGATTGAGAGGCATGGCTGGGACTCAGGTCTGGAGCCTAGTAGTCCAGGGCCCTGACTTTTCTGGCAGCCATAGTTGCTGCTGTTTCCATGTTCCTGCAGGAGTTCCAGGATCTTGAGCCTCTAATAACCTACTTCAGATGAGTTACAATTTACAATCTGTTGGTTGATTCCTGGGAATTTGTGGGGTTTTATTGTTATTGCTGTTTTTAATTATTCTCAGAACATTTTCCTGTTGGATCATTTTTAAAAATTTGATGAATTGAGAAATGTTTAAAGATATTACATAATTTCATAACTCTTAAATCTTATATATAGAAAGTTAATTGACAATAGATAAGATAGTACGGGAAGTGTCACTATGTTCATATAAATATCTTCATATATATATATATATATATGAGGTACATAAAACTTATATAACATAATAACATTTTTTAACTTTTATTTAATGAATATACATTTCCAAAGTACAGCTTATGGATTACAATGGCTTCCCCCCAAAAACTCCCTCCCACCCACAACCCTCCCTTTTCCTGCTTCCTCTCCCCTTCCATTCACATCAAGATTCATTTTCAATTCTCTTTATATACAAAAGATCAGTTTAGCATATATTAAGTAAAGATTTCAACAGTTTGCACCCACAAAGAAACACAAAGTGAAACATACTGTTGGAGTACTAGTTATAGCATTAAATCACAATGTACAGCACATTAAGAACAGAGATTCTACATGAGGAGTAAGTGCACAGTGACCCCTGTTGTTGACTTAACAAAGTGACACTCTTGTTTATGGCATCAGTAATCACTCTAGGCTCTTGTCATGAGTTGTCAAGGCTATGGAAGCCTTTTGAGTTCACCAACTCTGATCTTATTTAGACAAGGTCATAGTCAAAGTGGAGGTTCACTTCTCCTTTCAGAGAAAGGTATCTCTTTCTTTGATGGCCCGTTCTTTCTACTGGGATCTCACTCACAGAGATCTTCATTTAGGTTCTTTTTTTTGCCAGAGTGTCTTGGCTTTCCATGCCTAAAATACTCTCATGGGCTCTTCAGCCAGATCCAAATGCCTTAAGAGCTGGTTCTGAAGCCAGAGTGCTGTTTAGGACATCTGCCATTCTATGAGTCTGCTGTGTATCTCGCTTCCCATGTTGGATCATTCTCTCCCTTTTTTTTTTTGACAGGCAGAGTGGATAGTGAGAGAGACAGAGAGAAAGGTCTTCCTTTTGCTATTGGTTCACCCTCCAATGACAGTGCACCGTGCTGTTCCAAAGGCAGGAGCCAGGTGCTTCTCCTGGTCTCCCATGGGGTGCAGGGCCCAAGGACATGGGCCATCCTCCATTGCACTCCCGAGCCACAGCAGAGAGCTGGCCTGGAAGAGCGGCAACCGGGACAGAATCCGGTGCCCTGACCGGGAATAGAACCCTGTGTGCCGGAGCCGCTAGGTGGAGGATTAGCCTGTTAAGCCAGGGCGCCGGCCTCCCTCCCATTTTTATTCTATCAGTTAATATTTGCAGATGCTAGTCTTTTTTTTTTGACAGGCAGAGTGGTTCCTGAGAGAGACAGAGAGAAAGGTCTTCCTTTTTGCCATTCTTTCACCCTCCAATGGCTGCTGTGGCCGGCGCATCATACTGATCTGAAGGCAGGAGCCAGGTGCTTATCCTGGTCTCCCATGCGGGTGCAGGGCCCAAGGACTTGGACCATCCTCCACTGCCTTCCCGGGCCATAGCAGAGAGCTGGCCTGGAAGAGGGGCAACCGGGATAGAATCTGGCGCCCCAACTGGGACTAGAACCCGGTGTGTCGGCGCCGCAAGGCGGAGGATTAGCCTGTTAAGCCACGGCGCCGGCCTTAGTATTTGCAGACACTAGTCTTGTTTATGTGACATAATAACATTTTTAAAATTAATAAAAAAAGAAAATTTACATCTTATAAAAAATGAGAACGAGAATAGAAGGGGAGAAAGAACAAGTTTGGGATTGCATGTGGGAAGGAGAGTATGATGGGAAAAATCAGTATTTTCCTAAATTTGTATTTATGAAATCCATAAAGTTAATGTAACTTAAAGTATTTATGGGGAAAAAACAAAAATTACAATGCAAAATCATAGTATGCAGGTCAGTATGATGCTAGCTTGAAAACAGACACATATGACATGAAATGTAATAAGTGATCCCAGTATAATAATCTGCAATCCTTCATGTACAATTTCTATTATTTCTATATGAAAATAACATACTTTCTGTTTTCTTTGTGTTCCTCTCATCACTTTTGTTGAAAACAGGGGCAACTATATTACATTTTTTGTACTCTGTTAGCTACCACAGATCAAAGGAATCATGAGTAAATTGACATTTTGAGATTGTTTATGTTACATTCCTTTTTTCCATTGTTGAGGAACAGTGGTTTATTCTTCATACTATTTGTTGACTTCTCTTATTAGAGGGTTAACATTATGATTACAAAATCAGCTAAAAGTAACTCACTGTAAGAGAAAACTAAGGAAGGAAGGAGGAGGAAGGGTAGGAGGTGTGAGGGAGGATTGATGAGAAGTGTCAGTATTCTCCTAAATCTGAATAGATGAAATACATGAAATTTGTTCACTTTATATAAGAAAATAACTGGGACAGATTTTTAAAAGATACTACATAATTGAATCATTTTCATTAGTTTCTCTTGTAGTTATACTTTTCATAGTCTATTTTTGTCCATCAATAGTTTCTATTTGCTTCTTGCTCAAAATTAGCAGCCCAATCCAGTAGATTATCTTCTACACAGTGATCTTGCTAAATTCACTTATTGATTCATATTTGTTTCTGGAGTATACTGAATATTCTCTGTATATATAATTGTGTCATCCATATATACTGAGAGTTCTACTGCTTAAAGCTGATTCTTATACCTGATATTTCTTTTTTGTCATTTCACTTCCCTGACTACCTGTATTACTACTACAATCACTTCCCTGATTGTATATTCGGTACAATCTTGGAGATGATGAGAAGAGGCAGCCTTGTCTGGAATTGGAAGGAGATAGTTTTCTAAGATCCTGTGTTAAGTTGTTTGTTGTATGTTTTGAAGACAATCTTATGAGTATAAGGAAATCTATTTTTGATTATTTTTCTGACAACTGATTTTTTTATGACTGGATGATTATTTTTATTAAATCCCTGTTTGAATTTATGTAAATTATTGTTTAGCTCTTATATTATTCACCTACCTGAGTGATTCAAGTCATTTTTGAGAATATTAAATGCACTTTCATTTTTATTTTTTAAATTTTTAAAAAAAATTTTTGACAGGCAAAGTGGACAGTGAGAGAGAGAGACAGAGAGAAAGGTCTTCCTTTGCCATTGGTTCACCCTTCAATGGCACCACGCTGATCCGAAGGCAGGAGCCAGGTGCTTCTCCTGGTCTCCCATGGGGTGCAGGGCCCAAGCACTTGGGCCATCCTCCATTGCACTCCTGAGCCACAGCAGAGAGCTGGCCTGGAAGAGGGGCAACCGGGACAGAATCTGATGTTGCAACCAGGACTAGAACCTGGTGTGCTGGCACCGCTGGGTGGAGGATTAGCCTGTTGAGCCATGGCACTGGCCAGTACACTTTCATTTTTAATGTATCTTTTTTTAATTGATCTGCTAGGTTTTCATATATGGTTTAATTCATATAAAGGTATTTTGTTTAGAATATCTATATATCTGTTTATATAAGATGTTCTTTAATTTCAACTTTTTTTCATATCTTGGACCAACTTGTGTTATACTGACTTCCCAAAATAAATTTAAAAGTATTCCCTGTTTATTTCTACTTGTAGTGAGCTTGAGAACCTTAAAGACTTGAAAGAATTCCACAAGTCTAGACATGAAATTTTAATTGTGAAACTTCTTCATTGGTTTGTTTGGTTTTACAAAAATTGCTTTAAGTTACTTAGATTATCTAGGAGCTTTCTAATTTTTAGATGTATCTGTATTTTGGAAAACAAGTTTTCAAAATAAGGTAGACTTTGATCTATGGAGTCAAAATTTTATTTCTAAGAATCCTAAAAAAATTCTCTTACTATCTTGGGGAGTTTTGTATGCTCTGTAAATTTCCTAAAATTGGTTACTTGTGTTCCTCTTTTTTCTTGATTTAATCACTTTTACTAATGAAGTATTAATATTCTTAATACATTTTTAAAATAAATTTTATCCTTGTTTATTTGTTTCTGTAGTATTTTTGTGACTACTAGAATTTCATTGATTTCTGCTATTCTGTTTTTCTGTCTTTATTATATTATTAAATCATTTCTAAAATGACTGTTTTCAGCATTATAATACTGAATATAAAGTATATTCACGTAAAGATGTAAATCTGTAAATATTATTTATATTCATTCCTTTTATTTCCTAATGGATTTCTAAACCCTGTATGCACAGACTCTGCCCCAGTGTCTCTTCACTCATTTGCCTGCAGACATTCCAGTCTTCATGCATGTACATTCCTGAATCTGGAACTCATGTTCGCTCATATAACTTTGACTCATGTTTTCCCTTATGTGTTGTAAATTGTAAAATCTCTCATCCATGTTAGCTTTCAAAGTCTACTGCTTGTGCCTGCATCATGTGCCATCTTCATGAGTCTCCACCACCCATTGTGCCTCCACCTCATATTTTCTTGAGTGTCTTCTTTTTGCTTTCACCCTTTGTCAGTGTTTATGCTGTCCCTCACCTCTGAATGTGCTCATGATGGTCCCTTAAGTGTCTACATCCCCTTGCCAGAGTGATGTTGTTGCTACACTGGAGTGTCTTAATGCCTGTGCTTCTAGCTCATGGCAACATTTGGGTACTACACAGCATTTTGTTTGAGGTTATACCTTGCTTCAGATGTTTCCATACCTCTTACTGTAACTTACCTTCTTTATGTCTCTAAAGCCCCTCTGACTTCAGTTCAGGCTTTTGTATTGTGTTCTCAAGCCCAGAGCCTTCAGCCTGTGCATTTCATGTCTTCTGTTGTTATGCCTCAAGGGTCTCCATTGACTGTGGCAATTTGAATATCTATTTAACTACTGAAAGATGGCTTGGTTTCAAACAAGATTTAGAATTATGTATAACTATTTTGTATGTTTTCATGTTTTAATTTAAAGATATATTTATTTGAATGTCAGAGAGAGAGATCCTCCATCAAGTGGTTCACTCACTAGATATCCACCATAGCCAGGGCTGGGGCAGGCTGAACCCAGGAGCCAGGAGCTTCTTCCAGGTTTCCCATGTGGGTGGTAGAGGCCTAATCACTGGAACCATCCCACACCCCTTTCCCCAAGCTATCAGCAGGGAAGATTCAGATGTGTAGGAGCTGGGACTGAAATTGCACCCATATTGTATGTTGGCAATGCAGGTGGCAATTTTAGGTTTTAGCTACAATGACACAATTCTAGCCACCATTCTGTATTTTATATGGACACACATTTTCACACTAGCTGATAAATATGTAGGAACATATATGCTGTATTATATGGTGATTCTAAGGCCGGCAAGAAGACTTATAAACAATGTTTTCTTGTAAGTAAGAAATGCAATTTCCTGCTTTTCTATATCCTTGTAAAGCATTTATATTTTCACATGTTTATTTGTGAAAGATAATAATACTAACACCTTGTGTCTTGTTGTTATTTAAATGCATGTTTCCTAAAGCAACATGAATTCCTTTGTTATAAGTTCTTTATATTCAGTGTTATTTAAGTGTTATTTTTTGAAAGGGGTGTATCTTCCATCTTCTGATTCTTTTGCCAAATGGCTGGTTTACTCCCCAAGTTACTGCAATGGCTGGTAGTGATCCAGGCTGAAGCATGGAGCTCCATCTAGAGCTTTCCACTGGTGTCAAGGAACAAATAATTGGGCCATATTCTGTTGATTTCCAAGACACATTTAAGCAGAGTGCTGGATTGTAAGAGCAGCATCTGAGATTTGAACCTGCCAAGTTTCAGTTGGTCTGCACACTACACCTACCCCTTTGTGGAACAACTGGGCCCCCATACTCACCATGTCCAGCTTCCAAGGTATTTGGCTTGCTCTCCACATGGTGGCAGAGCTTGGACCACCACAGGCTCCTCTCATCAGCATAGCATGGATCAGACAGTGATGTGAAGACATTGGGCCATTTTGTCTCGTTGCTACGCAGGCACCTGATTGGACAGATTGCAAAGCAAATGAGCATGCATACCAACACAAAGCCATAGCCAATCAGCATCATCTATAGCAGGGGAGGCTATCACTTGTCATTGTACAAAGTTAGAAGATTGAGAGGCATGGCTAGGACTCAGGTCTGGAGCCTAGTAGTCCATGGCCCTGACTCTACTCACTGCTGCGGTTGCTGCTGCTTTCATCTTCCTGCAGGTGCTCCTTGATCCACAGCTTGTAATAACCTAATTCAGATGAGTTACAATTCATTGACTGTTGTTTGATTCCCGAGATTTTGTGGGTTTTTATTGCTGTTGTTGTCTGTTTTTGTTGTTCATTATTCTTAGAACATATTCTGGTGGAACTTTTCAAAAAATGTATGGATTTGAGGAATGATTAAAGATATTATAAATTTTACAGCTCACATCTTATGTGTATAAAGTTAATTGACAAATAGCAAAGGTAATAGGGAAAGTGTCACTATGTTCCTAATCTACATATGAATGACATGAAACTTAAATAACTTAAATAAGATTTTGAAAATTATTAAAAAATCCAGAGGTATGACAATACCAGATTTCAGGACATACTACAGGGCAGTTATAATCAAAACAGCATAGTACTGGCACAGAAACAGATGGATAGACCAATAGAACAGAATAGAAACACCAGAAATCAATCCAAACATCTACAGCCAACTTATATTTGCTCAAAGATCTAAAACCAATTCCTGGAGCAAGCACAGCCTTTTCAATAAATGGTGCTGGGAAAACTGGATTTCTAACAGCAGAAGCATGAAGCAAGACTCCTACCTTACACCTTACACAAAAATCCACTCAACATGGATTAACGATCTAAACCTATGACCCGACACCATCAAATTATTAGAGAACATCTGAGAAACCCTGCAAGATATAGGCACTGGAAAGACTTCTTGGAAAAGACCCCAGAGGCACAGCAACAGAAGCATTCCCCCCAATCCTAGGAACCATGTACTTACCCTCCCATCCTTGTGTTTTTGCCTTTGTAAGCTCTGTTGATTTGAGCTGCAGGTTGAGAGTTAAGACATGAGCCCATTCTCCACCACTGGCAATAAAGGACCATAAAATTTAAAAAATAAAAAAAATGAAAATAGATCTTTGTCACAAATAAGAATGAGAACAGGAATGGGAAGAAGAAATATGGTGGGATTGCATAAAACAGAGAGTGTAGGGTGGGAAGAATCACCATGTTCCTCTATTATCCATTATGAAATTCATAAAGTTGAATTTAATATAATTTAAATATAAATATAATATATAATTTAAATATAATTTAATATAATTTTAATATAATATTTCTCTTAAAAAAACAAAAACATGCAAAACCATAGTACACATGACACCATTATGCTAGCTTTAAAACAGACACATATGCCAATGAAGCATAATAAGTGATCCCACTGTAATGTCTGCAAATCTTCATGTACAACGTCTATTATTTTATATGAATATAACATAAGTTCTGTTTTCTTTTTGTTCCTCTCATTATTTTTGTTGAAAACTATAGCAACTATATTACATTTTTGTACTCTGCTAGTTACCACAGATCAGGGAAAACATATGAGTCAAATTGACCATTTGAGATTTATTTATATTTAAATTCCTTGTCTCCAAAGTTGAGGAACAGTGGATTATTCTCCACATAATTTATTGAATTATTTATTTAGTGGAGGTTAAGCTTATGATTATGAAATAATCTGAAAGTGTGTCATTTTTAAAAGAGTAAGAAAAGAAGGAAGAGGAAGGGTGGGGGCATGGGCACGAGAGAGTGTTCCATGGGAAATATCAGTATTCTAAATTTGAATATACAAAATACATGAAATTTATTCACTTTATATAAATAAAAATAACAAAATTGGGACAACTTTATAAAATTTTATATAATTGAATGATTTTCATTAATTTACTTTGTAATGTGTTTCATAATCTGTCTTTTGCCCATCTATATTTTCTATTTGTCTTCTGCTTGTACTTAGTAACCAAATCTATTCTATTATCTTCTACCCAGTAATCTTACAAAATTAATTTATTAGTTTGTATTTGTTTTTGATTTATACTGAATAATCTCTGTATGTATAATTGTGTCATCCACATATATTGAGAGTTCTACTGCTTAAAAGTTGATTTCTTTTTTGTTATTTCACTTCATTGACTACAGCTCCAGGATAATCTTGGAGATGATGCGAGGAGGCAGGCTTGTCTGGGATTGGAAAAAAAGATAGTTTTCTATGATCCTGTGTTAAATAGTTCAATTTTTCAAGACAATGTTGATGAGTGTATTGAAATTTTTTATTATTTTTCTGATAGTTGGATTTTTATGGCTGGATGATGCATTTTATTAAATTTAATTAAATCCCTGTTTAAATTTATTTAATCTATTATGTAGTTCCTTCTATTTTCATCAATCTGGGTGATTTACATGATTTTTGAGAATGATAAATACCTCTGGAATTTTAGTGTATCTTCTTTTTAATTTATCTACTAGTTATTTGTATATGGTTTAATTCATGTAAAGGTATTTTGTTTAGAATATCTGTATATCTGTTTATGGAATATGCTCTTTCACTTTATTTTATTTCATACCCTGATCTAATTTGTTATACTGACTTACTGAAAGAAATTAAAAGTATATTCAAAGGTCATTTCTACTTGGAGTCAGCTTGAGAATCTAAAAGGCTTGAGTTGAAAGAATCCCAAAAGTCTGGATATGAAATGTTACTTGTGAAATATCTTCTTTGGTTGTTTATGCTGTCCCACCCCTATGGATGTACTCAGTATATGCCCATAAGTGTCTACATACCCCTGGCCATAGTGATGTTCATGCTACCCTGGAGTGTCATATTATCAATAAATCATATTTCAAGTTTATAGGTAATCCCAGGAGTTTAGACAGTTTTCCCCATGACATATGTACAGAGGCACAGGACCCTTCTGTATTGTGGACTACGGGATAAAGCCTGAATAAAGGTGGACTTATCGCCAACAGGACCAAATATCACCATCAGGAAGGAGGAAGAGGAAGCCAAGGGCTGCCAACTATAAGCATGACTCAGGGACTGCACCCCACTTTTTCTCAGATCCCACTGCTCAGAATTTAATAATAGTTTTTAATTAAACTTTTCCAAATAGTCTGTTAAACAATGAGAGTGCTGGGAGACCAAGACCCCCTTTCTTTGTTCCCTGGGTTTTTATAGTTCCTGGGCAAACAGGTATTACGTCTGCATTCCTTCTTTCCTTATATGGCCATATATCGGGCACCCCCCCCCATTGGTTGCTCCCACCTGGCCCTGCTGGACCAAGGACTGCCTGTTGTCAGGTTTCATCTTCTCATGCCAGGTTTCGCCTTCTTGTACCAACCTGTCATGGCATGGCTCTGGCCTCTCACACAGGGAAGGGTATTTTTTTCAGTTACTATACAAATATCAACATAATTTTCTTGATTAGTGATACTTATTACATTTCAAAGCAAGGCAAGTCAGATTTTTCTGACTCAGATATGTCCTGTCTTGAAATTTTTTAGACTGTGGTGGATGCATTCATATGGATACAAAATAAACATAGCGTGAGTGAACCACTTGGTGAATGCACACCCACCACAATGATATAACTAGCACATAGGTCATAAAATATCACCAACACCACAAAATCTCTCATCAGTCCCTTTTTTTTATACTTAAAAGAATTTATTCAGCTGATTCTTAAGTAAAGGAGCTAAGACAGTCAATATCCTAAATCTTGAAAGCTCCTTTTGATGTAATTTTCATAGTCTTTACATTTTAACTGTCATTGTTTATTACTGTTTTGGCTATATTCTCTACAATTTCAGCAGCATCTTAGACAATGTGTCTATGTACAATGAAAAAACAAAATGGCTTGCAACATTGGAAATAAGAGCCACAGTTAAACTGTACAATATTAAGGAGCATCGGTGGTAAGTATAGCCTCCTTTTTTGGCAACATGGACAGATTACAGGTAAGCATCACAGATATGACAAAGAAAGAAATCCTTAGAGAAGTGAAAAAACAGCATCCTGAAAAAGATCGGTTTCTACCACACAAGGCAGCTGGAAAATGTTCACAATTTAACAAATCTGTACAAACCACAAGAAACTTGTTTATGGGACCATTACCCCACCTTGCTGATAAGAACCATCTAGAAATGTAGAGTAACCACGAACAATTTATAAGTCTAGTATCTATGTGCTCCACAGCCCTAGAACCCAAGAAACTGACCTAAAGAACTCAGTATAGAAGATGGCAGATAGTGAGGACGTGCGCCTTAGTTTGCGAAAATAAAATTTCATAAAAGTGGAATTACTGTAGCCTCAGGAAAAGACTCAAGAAAAAACTGCAGAGGAAACGCTTCCGGATCTTGTGGACGTGAAACAGAGGACTTACAGGGAGCCCATCGCGTGGAAAACCAACCAAGATGAGCCGAGCGGTGGGAGACAATCCAGAGCCACAGAATCTCGCCAAGGCGGGAACGGAGGAGGGTAAGACAAAGAACTCAGAAACCCAAGACATTGGGGTGGGGGGAAGAGGCCTCTCCCTTCACTCACCAAGCAAAACAAAGAGCAGGCGCCATTTTACATATGTAAAGCGCAGCCAAACTCAGTAACTTTAGCAAAACTGGAGAACACATTGAGGGCTGCATAAACTCTGTGTGTGGTCCCAGGGGTAGATCAAACGAATACTCACAGAGGCCAGATTTCAACTACCCTCAACTCCACTCCCAACTGAGTCAAAAAAAAAAAAAAGAGAAAGCGAGCCAGCAAGGAGCAAGTGAGTGAGCAATCTGGGAGAGTCACTCTTTGCACAGCCTTAAACCTGAAGAAACAAGCATAGCTCTCTGGCCACACCCATCACAGCCCCTAAGGCTCCAACAAAGCAGACAGCCCACTTAGAGGCATAGTATAACGAGAAAAAAAAACACCACAGCAAAAAAAAAAAAAACACCATAAATTATCTCCAACATGCCAAACAACAAACATAGAAGCCGAGGTAACAAGAGCAAGGAAGACACTATGATGCCCCCAAATGAACAAGGCACGCCAATGCAAGACTAAGAAGATGAAGAGATACAGGAAATGCAAGAAGCAGATCTCAAAAAATTGATAAGAACATTAAGAAGTTCTCAAAAACAAATTCTTGAACTACAGAAATCCTTAATGGACAAGATAGAAAATCTCTCGCGCGAAAATGAAATATTAAGGAGGAATCAAAATGAAATGAAACAACTAGTAGAACATGAAACTGTGATAGTGACAAGAAACCATACTGAAATGAAGAATTCAATAGATCAAATGACAAACACATTAGAGAGCCTTAAAAACAGAATGGGTGAAGCAGAAGAGAGAATATCGGAATTAGAAGACAGAGAACAGGAAAGGAAACAGTCAAATCAAAGAAAAGAAGAAGAAATCAGAAATCTAAAAAATACTGTCAGGAATCTACAGGTTACTATTAAAAAAACCCAACATTCGGGTTCTAGGAGTTGCTGAAGGCATGGAAAGAGAGAAAGGATTAGAAGGCCTTTTTAGTGAGATACTAGCAGAAAATTTCCCAGGTTTGGAGAAGGACAGAGACATCCTAGTACAGGAGCTCATAGAACCCCTAATAAATATGACCAAAAGAGATCCTCACCACAACACGTTGTAATCAAACTGACCACAGTGAAACACAAAGAAAAGATCCTAAAATGTGCAAGAGAGAAACGCCAGATTACTCTCAGAGGATCTCCAATTAGACTCACAGATGACTTCTCATCAGAAACCCTACAAGCTAGGAGAGAATGGCGAGATATAGCCCAGGTACTAAGAGAGAAAAATTGCCAGCCCAGAATATTATATCCTGCAAAGCTCTCATTTGTGAATGAAGGCGAAATAAAGACCTTCCACAGCAAACAGAAATTGAAAGAATTTGTCGCCACTCATCCAGCCCTGCAAAAGATGCTTAAAGATGTATTACATACAGAAACACAGAAACACGGTCACAAATATGAAAGAAGGTAAAGGAAGGAAACCTCACAGCAAAAGATCACAGGAATCTCAAACCAGATATTAGAAAATATCTTTGGCAAATGACAGGGCAAAGTTACTCCTTCTCAATAGTCACATTGAATGTTAATGGCTTGAACTGTCCAGTTAAAAGACAACGATTGGCTGATTGGGTTAAGGAAGAAAACCCATCTTTTTGCTGCTTACAAGAAATTCATCTTTCCAACAATGATCCATACAGACTGAAAGTGAAAGGCTGGAAAAAGATATACCATGCCAACAGAAATGAAAAAAGAGCGGGCGTAGCCATCTTAATATCGGACAACATAAACTTTACCACAAAAACTGTTAGGAGAGACAAAGAGGGGCACTATTTAATGATTAAGGGATCCATTCAACAGGAAGATATAACGATTATCAATGTATATGCACCTAATCACAGGGCACCAGCTTATTTAAAAACTTGTTAAGGGACTTAAAGGGAGACTTAGACCCCAATACACTAGTACTGGGGGACTTCAATACTCCACTCTCAGAGATAGACAGATCAACAGGAAAGATCAACAAGGAGACAGCAGATTTAAATGACACTATAGCCCAAATGGATCTAACAGATATCTACAGAACATTTCATCCTACATCTAAGGACTTTACATTCTTCTCAGCAGTACATGGAACCTTCTCTAGGATTGACCACATACTAGGCCATAAAGCAAGTCTCAACAAATTCAAGAGAATTAGAATCATACCATGCAACTTCTCAGACCACAAAGGAATGAAATTGGAAATTAGCAACTCGGGAATCCCTAGAGCACGTGCAAACACATGCAGATTGAACAACATGCTCCTGAATGAACAATGGGTCATAGAAGAAATTAAAAGAGAAATCAAAAATTTTCTGGAAGAAAATGAGGATAACAGCACAACATACCAAAACCTATGGGATACAGCAAAAGCAGTGTTAAGAGGAAAATTTATATCAATAGGTGCCTACATCAAGAAATTGGAGAGGCACCAAATAGATGAGCTTTCAAGTCATCTCAAGGATCTAGAAAATCTGCAGCAAACCAAACCCAAACCCAGTAGAAGAAGGGAAATAATTAAAATCAAAGAAGAAATCAACAGGATTTAATCCAAAAAAACATTACAAAAAATCAGCCAAACGGGGAGCTGGTTTTTTGAAAAAATAAACAAAATTGATACCCCATTGGCCCAACTCACTAAAAAAAGAAAAGACCCAAATCAATAGGATCAGAGATGAAAAAGGAAACGTAACAACAGACACCACAGAAATAAAAAGAATCATCAGAAATTACTACAAGGACTTGTATGCCAGCAAACAGGGAAATCTATCAGAAATGGACAGATTCTTGGACACATACAACCTACCTAAATTGAGCCAGGAAGACATAGAAAACCTAAACAGACACATAACTGAACAGAAATTGAAACAGTAATAAAGGCCCTCCCAACAAAGAAAAGCCCAGGACCAGATGGATTCACTGCTGAGTTCTACCAGACATTTAGAGAAGAATTAACTCCAATTCTTCTCAAACTATTCAGAACAATCGAAAAAGAGGGAATCCTCCCAAATTCTTTCTGTGAAGCCAGCATCACGTTAATTCCTAAGCTGGAAAAGATGCAGCATTGAAAGAGAATTACAGACCAATATCCCTGATGAACATAGAAGCAAAAATCCTCAATAAAATTGTGGCCAGTAGAATGCAACAACACATCAGAAAGATCATCCACCCAGACCAAGTGGGATTTATCCCTGGTATGCAGGGATGGTTCAACGTTCGCAAAACAATCAACGTAATACACTACATTAACAGACTGCAGAAGAAAAACCATATGATTCTCTCAATAGACGCAGAGAAAGCATTTGATAAAATACAACACCCTTTCATGATGAAAACTCTAAGCAAACTGGTATGGAAGGAACATTCCTCAATACAATCAAAGCAATATATGAAAAACCCACGGCCTACATCCTATTGAATGGGGAAAAGTTGGAAGCATTTCAGCTAAGACCTCGTACCAGACAGGGATGCCCACTCTCACCACTGCTATTCAATATAGTCCTGGAAGTCTTAGCCAGAGCTATTAGGCAAGAAAAAGAAATTAAAGGGATACAAATCGGGAAGGAAGAACTCAAATTATCCCTCTTTGCAGATGATATGATTCTTTATTTAGGGGACCCAAAGAACTCTACTAAGAGACTATTGGAACTCATCGAAGAGTTTGGCAAAGTAGCAGGATATAAAATCAATGCACAAAAATAAACAGCCTTTGTATACACAGGCAATGCCACGGCTGAGAAAGAACTTCTAAAATCAATCCCATTCACAATAGCTACAAAAACAATCAAATACCTTGGAATAAACTTAACCAAGGACGTTAAAGATCTCTATGAAGAAAACTACAAAACCTTAAAGAAAGAAATAGAGGAGGATACCAAAAAATGGAGAAATCTTCCATGCTCATGGATTGGAAGAATCAATATCATCAAAATGTCTATTCTCCCAAAAGCAATTTATACATTCAATGCAATACCAATCAAGATACCAAAGACCTTCTTCTCAGATCTGGAAAAAATGATGCTGAAATTCATACGGAGACACAGAAGACCTCGAATAGCCAAAGCTCTCTTGTACAACAAAAACAAAGCCGGAGGCATCACAATACCAGATTTCAGGGCATACTACAGGGCAGTTGTTATCAAAACAGCATGGTACTGGTACAGAAACAGATGGATAGACCAATGGAACAGAATAGAAACACCAGAAAACAATCCAAACATCTACAACCAACTTATATTTGATCAAAGATCCAAAACTAATCCCTGGAATAAGGACAGTCTATTCAATAAATGGTGCTGGGAAAATTGGATTTCCACGTGCAGAAGCTTGAAGCAAGACCCATACCTTTCACCTTACACAAAAATTCACTCAACATGGATTAAAGACTTAAACCTACGGCCCGAAACCATCAAATTATTAGAGAGCATTGCAGAAACCCTGCAAGATATAGGTACAGGCAAAGACTTCTTGGGAAAGACCCCAGGAGCACAGGCAGTCAAAACCAAAATTAACATTTGGGATTGTATCAAATTGAGAAGTTTCTGTACTTCGAAAGAAACAGTCAGGAAAGTGAAGAGGCAACCGACAGAATGGGAGAAAATATTTGCAAACTATGCTACAGATAAAGGGTTGAGAACCAGAATCTACAAAGAAATCAAGAAAATCCACAACAACAGAACAAACAACCCACTGAAGAGATGGCCCAAGGACCTCAAGAGACATTTTTCAAAAGAGGAAATCCAAATGGCCAACAGACACATGAAAAAATGTTCAAGATCACTAGCAATCAGAGAAATGCAAATCAAAACCACAATGAGGTTTCACCTCACTCCCGTGAGAATGGCTCACATCCAGAAATCTACCAACAATAGATGCTGGAGAGGATGTGGGGAAAAAGGGGCACTAACCCACTGTTGGTTGGAATGCTAACTGGTTAAGCCACTATGGAAGTCAGTCTGGAGATTCCTCAGAAACTTGAACATAACCCTACCATACAACCCAGCCATCCCACTCCTTGGAATTTACCCAAAGGAAATTAATTTGGCTAATAAAAAAGCCATCTGCACATTAATGTTTATTGCAGCTCAATTCACAATAGCTAAGACCTGGAACGAACCCAAATGCCCATCAACAGTAGACTGGATAAAGAAACTATGGGACATGTACTCCATAGAATACTATACAGCAGTAAGGAACAATGAAACCCAGTCATTTGAAACAAGATGGAGGGATCTGGAAAACATCATGCTGAGTGAATTAAGCCAGTCCCAAAGAGACAAATATCATTTGTTTTCCCTGATCGGCAACAACTAACTGAGCACCAAAGGGGAAACCTGCTGAAGTGAAATGGACACTATAAGAAACAATGACCTGATCAGCTTTTGTCCTGACTCTAGATGTACAATGTAATACTTTATCCTTTTTAGTATTTGTTGTTGTAGTAGTTGTTCTAGTACTAGTGGTTAAACTCTGTAAATAACACACAATTATTCTTAGGTGTTTAAATTTTAACTGAAAAGTGATCCCTGTTAAATTTCAGAGTTGAAAAAGAGAGGGAGGAGATGCACAGTTTGGGACATGCACAATCAGTCTTGCCCCAAATGGTGGAGTTAGAAATGTGCCAGGGGATTCCAATACAATCCCATCAAGGTGGCATGTACCAATGCCACCTCGCTAGTCCAAGTGATCAATTTCAGTTCACATTCGATGGCTTAGACAGGTCTAAAAATCAAAGGGATCACACAAACAAGACAAGTGTCTGCTAATACTAACTAATAGAATCAAAAAAGGAGAGAAAGATCCAACATGGGAAGTGGGATACACTGCAGACTCATAGAATGGCAGATGTCCTAAACAACACTCTGGCCTCAGAATCAGCCCTTAAGGCATTCGGATCTGGCTGAAGAGCCCATGAGAGTATTGTAGGAATGGAAAGCCAAGATACCATGGAAAAGAAAAAAAGAAGAAGACCTAAATGAAAGATCTCTGTGAGTGAGATCCCAGTGGAAAGAACAGGGCCATCAAAGAAGGAGGTACCTTTCTCTGAAGGGAGGAGAGAACTTCCACTTTGACTGTGACCCTATCGGAACTAGATCAAAGTCAGCGAACTCTAAAGGCTTCCATAGCCCTGGCAACTCATGACTAGAGCCTAGGGAGATTACTGACGCCATGAACAGGAGTGTCAAATTGTTAAGTCAGCAACAGGAGTCACTGTGTACTTACATCCCATGTGGGATCTGTCCTTAATGTATTGTCTAATGTGCAGTGATGCTATAACTAGTACTGAAACAGTATTTTTACACTTTGTGTTTCTGCGTGGGTACAAACTGATGAGATCTTTACTAATTACATACTGAATCGATCTTCTGTATATAAAGATAATTGGAAACGAAAAAAAAAAAAAACCTGGTGTTAAATTGGAAATGACATAGAAAATTAATTAATTTAAAAAAATATATATTATGTAGGATCTCTGTCTTTAATGTGCTGTACACCCTTATTTAATGCTATAACTAGTACTCCAACAGTATTTTTTTTTCTTTTCTTTTCTTTTCACTTTGTGTTGCTATATGGGGACAAACTGTTGAAATCGTTACCTAATATATACTAAACTGTTCTTTTGTATACAAAGAGAATTGAAAATGAATCATGATGTGATTGGAAGGGGAGAGGGAGCGGGAGGAGGGAGGGTTGTGGGTGGGAGGAAAGTTTTGGGAGGGGGAAGCCATTGTAACCCATAAGCTATACTTTGGAAATTTATATTCATTAAATAAAAGTTTAATAAAAAAAATCAAGTTTTTTAAAAGCATCCATTTCATAAGCCAAGCTATAGGTATCCTAAGCAACATATTAACGTAATAAATTAAATTACATAAGAAAATATGTCAATAGCAAGAGAAATGTAATAAAAATGCAACAATAGTAAAGGTTCTTGGGCAAGTCATCCAAATAGGTAAAAATTACAAGAGGAAAATCATAAGATCATGTAAACCATTAATAACGTTCAGATTCTAGGAAAAAATAAACTGCTAGCAGAACATTAAGAAAATAAGAGCCAGTGACTTCCTTACTCTGATCAAGACTGAAAGGAACCTACAATGGACAATGTAACTAATACAGGATCATTGGATGCCCCCTCCCGCATCCTGGGAATAAGCCTAGAACACAATACCAGCACTATCATTCTTCAACTTTCTAGTGCAGGAGTAAGAGAGCTATAACAGTAAGAAGAAATTGTATGGCTCAAAGATCAATTTCTTTGCAAGAAAATAAGAATATATTGGATTATGTTTATATGCAGAGATGATCCATGAAATCTAAAAACAAACTGATGATGAAAAAAAGATCAACATATTCATAATACACAAAATATATAAAATTCATTGGATTACTAAGTGCAGCAGGGAACTAATAGAAAACAATATTAAAGGGCAATAGGCAGACTAGAAGGAAAATCTGCAAGAGAAATGGAAAAAAGGACTAAAATATGTGACATCCTTAAATATTCTTCAAATAAAAATGAAAACACATGACTGAAAAGAAAAACGTGTCAATATATCATAAGAAAAAGACTCAGAAGTAGAGAAACAGCTACCAAATTGTAACTGACCTGAAGTAGGCTGCTGCAACCTTCAGGAAGGATCCTCTCAGGAGCACAGACCCAGGAGGAAGAAGGGAGCCCAGCAGGTGGCAGGACCAGCAGGTGAAAATCCCTCCCTCAGCTGGGAGGGTGGCATCCTGGAGGACACAGCTTTGAAACTGAACCCAGGACTCAACCCTGCTTTTCCCACCTATCCTGCCCTAAAGGTACATGTCTGCCCTACAGAGGATGCTGATTGGCTGTGCTCTTTATGACATTGTGCTTGCCCGCAGCTATCCAAACTGTCCACTCAGGAGCAATTGGGAGAACAATACACAATCAGGCAGGATGTTGGCGCCAGAGTAGTCTTCCAGTTTCGGCTGAAAAGAGAGGTCCAGGGAGAAGGTTCCATGGCTGGGAAACTCCCAAGGTAACCAAAGTCTGCCATTTCCTGATCTCCCTTCACCTTAGGACATGTGGCAATGGTGAGTCTGGGGGACAGGGAGTGCGGGGTGGGGGAAGGCAAAGTTGGCAGAATTTGATGGAAAAGCCTCATAAGACTAACAGAGCTCACAGAGGTCCTCTCTGGGCCCCCTCTCACTACTAGCTCCTCACTTCTTTCACCCTGCTCTGGTCTGCAGTGTGGGGCCTGGACTGGCACCTGGGACTCCAGGCTCCCTGTGCTTTCTTGCAGGGACTTGTCAGCCCAGGAGCTGTCTTTAGGCAGCTGTGTGGCTATTGTCACTTGGCTTTTCAAATTGTGCAATGGGGAGGATCCGGACTGGTGGCCAGATGGTTCATGCAGGCAGGGAGCTGTTGCTTATGTGGTCCTTGGTTCCTCTTTTCTTCCAAGAGTTGACCTTATTCCTCTGAGTTTTCTGATTTTGTTGGAAGCAAGGTCTCAGTGCGTAGACCTTGACCTCTCAGCATACCTCTTTCTGGGGGTCTGACTCCATTTTCTGTTGCCAATAATAGTGTTAGAGACTAGGCAAGCAAATAACAAAGCATTTTATTAGGATCATAGTTCTTGGTGCAAGTCTTAGGGGGACAGGAGGACTCTGTAATTTGGTACTGGGATGTCATCATGGTCCTTACACATTACTTTGACAGGGTGTCATCTGTATTGGAACTTTCAAAATAAAAAGTTTAGCTAGTCAAATTTATAAGTGTTTCAAAATTATTTTCTGTTCTGTGATAACCTTCACAATCACAAATATATAAGGCATAACTTAGATTACAAAGTGATTTTTAATTTATATTTTATGTTAAGTAAAGATTTCAAAAAATAGTATAAAAAGACCTTTCCCTTAACAGTCAAGACAAGGGCTTTTCAAAGTCATTGGTTCTCAAACTCATATTTCCCTTTGGTACATTGCCTTTTAGGTAATCTATTAGTTATCACAAGAAAGGGCCCAGGGGGTTTATTAAAACTTTAAAAAGCTCATTTTATTCATTCCCTCACCTTTCATCCACTGTCTATCCTCAAATGCTGACAACAGCTGGGATTGAGCCATTCTGAAGTGAAGATCCCAGAACTCAGTCTGGGTAGCAGAGACCCAAGTTGTAGAGCTATCATCTGCTGCCTCCTAGGGTACATTTTAGCAAGAAGCTGTATTGGTAGTAGAGTGGGGTCTCAAACCTGTGCACTCAGACTTAGGATGTTGGCCTCCAAGGAGCTATATTAAGTGCTATGCCAAAATGCTGACTTAGCTATTATTTTTAAAAGAACCCTCGTTGCAGGTCAAACCAAATCTCCTGGCTCTGATGTCTAATAGCCCTCACTATCTCACTGCACCGGAAAATCCCCAAGCACAAGCATTCAAGGAGTGTTCACAGCAGCAGCTTTCTGCCACATTACTAAGTGTACCACGTGATGTTCTCCCTGACTTCCCTTTATCCATTATCCACCAGCTGGTACCCAATCTGTTCATGCACAACAAAAGCAGAAAACTCTACTTGATGCTGTCCTGAAGGAGGCTCCTAAGTTGATGCATTTCAGGGAAATCTCATGGGTTCCTCTGGATCTTCCTTAACACTGATTAGGCTCATCCACCCATATAATCACCAGATAGTCACCAGTGGTAGTCCCACTGGCATACTAGGTCTGAAACCCCACAGGCACTCCTCTGGATGACAGTTACCTTTTACTGACTCATGACATAGATAATTGTGGCCTGATTGGGCACTGAATTATAGAGCATGCTCTCTTCAATTCATTATTGCAGTACATAAGCCCTGCTGGGTCACTGACAGACTTAGGATAATTTCATGGTCAACATTATTAATGCAGGACCCATGTTTTCCCATGAAATCTGGCATTGTTCCTCCTCACTTCTCATTTACCATTTCTGATCCTTGGCATGCATTGAATTTGTGATAGTCTAACATCATTCTCCAGTATTTGTCTGATTTTACCTATCTAAACTGTTGAAGTAAATCTAGATATGATGGAGTTCACAATCTCTGATTCCTGCTTCATTTATTTTCAAGAGAAGACCTCAAACAGATAATACTATTTAAAATATAAACCCAGTATCATTTACCAAATTTCAAAATTGATAATATTATCTAATATCCATTGCTTCTGACATGTAACATAGATTCTGATTTAAGTATAGTTGGAAGGATGGTTAGAGGGTTTCATTTGTAGCTACTCTTAACACTGGAGGCCACAGAACCAATGTTGTGGTCCTTCCCATTACCAAGTATTTTGCCTCCATTTTACAATTTGAGAGCAAAGAGGTTAACCATGTTGGGTTAGGGGAACCAGTAGACTCTTTAAAAACTTACCTTGGACTAGAGCACTGTTTTCTACCATAGTCACTATTATTTTGGAATCTTAACATTCAAATTTCTGTTTGAGTTCCCAGTGTTTATGATGTTCCCTACCATGAGGAATGACCCACAGAAAAGATCCACCTCTGTGATTCTCAGCAGTAACAGTGCCATTCTCACCAACACCAATTTTATTGCCTTTTTTTTGACAGGCAGAGTGGACAGTGAGAGAGACAGAGAGAAAGGTCTTCCTTTACTGTTGGTTCACCCACCAATGGCCACTGTGGCTGGCACGCTGCGGCCAGCGCACCACGCTGATCTGAAGCCAGGAGCCAGGTGCTTCTCCTGGTCTTCCATGCAGGTGCAGGGCCCAAGCACTTGGGCCATCCTCCACTGCACTCCCAGGCCACAGCAGAGAGCTGGCCTTGAAGAGGGGCAACCGGGACAGAATCCGGTGCCCCGACCGGAACTAGAACCCAGTGTGCTGGCGCCACAGGTGGAGAATTAGCCTATTGAGCAACAGCACTGGCCAATTTTATTGCTTTTGTAAATGGAATGTCTTTGGGCCTCTTGTAGAACATAGTCATTTTATGACATTTACAGCTGTCTCAATTTAGGAACTGTACCATAATTCCTGTGAGATTTTGATTGTTTCTTTTTCTATCACAGAAATTCAGGTATTTCCACCTCCCTTAACATGGAGTGTTTTTGGTTCAAGTTTTCAAATGTCATCCTAGTATTACCATCACCTTTTGGGACCTTTGATAATGGGTTAAAACCTTTGTTGTGGATGAGTGTTCTCACATTGAGAAAACCTCCCTTTTCTAACTTTTTTCCTCTACCCTCCAGACTCAGTCTCATGCACACTCTGCCACTCCTGATAATACATATTGGCTAGGCCTTGCAACTATTTCTTTTGAGACAGAGCACTTTTTCTCATAGCTGGGCCCATTAGCATGAAAAGATTATTTGGTCTTGAAAGCTACTGTTAGGAAGAGTAGATGCAGTGAAATCCCAAAATCAAATCTATTTCTGGGTAGCAAACTCCTTTCTATCCCTAAGACATATGTGATATTATAATACTATATTGACATAAGTTCATGAATTAAGAATGGCCACAATTTGAGCAATTTTAGAAAGTCCATTGTCTGGGGACTAGTTAGGCAAGAGAGTATAGTTAATTCTACCAGCCAAAGACCATTTCCCTCAAGAGAAAGGAGCATAGCAGGTTATACTATCATCAGGATTATGTGAGTATATTATAAGGCTTCATTGGAGTACTATCATAATTTAGTCTTTTTTTAATAGCCTTTCTTGCTTTACCCCCATAACCACCTGTTCAGTTAATATTATCAACATTAAAATCATAGTTATGTTAAAATGCTTTATAGTCAGTTATTAATTTTAGATTAATCCGAGATGTAAACTAACTTTCATGGGTGTGCATTATCACAATTGTAGCTAGCTGAAACATTTCAAAGCTTTCTGCTCTTCTAGGACAAATTTATAAAACCAAAAATTAAAGTTTAATATACAGTTTTGTCCTTATTGCATATAACAATGTGCATAAAGTGTGTTATGTCCTAGAAACAGGATGATCATAAAAATGTGCAATATAAATATTACAGCTAAAAGTGCTTAACATATACATTAAACTATAAGTCAGTATTCATTGGTGCAGTTGTCTATCTGAATTTCAAGGATCTGAGTTATGCTATATAATTCTAGCAAGTCATCTGATTCAGAAGAGAACAAGTCCTGTACATGATGTCCTAGACTGTTTATATACTCCACTGGAATTGTGCTAACAGTGTCAAACTTCCTAAGAAACCTACACTCTAAACTTACTACTTATTCCCCTTTCAAATACTCTATTTTTAATTGATTGCTTGTAGCAAAATGTTTCTGCATAGAGCATAAATGATCTTAATATGATAAAACATGCTGTAATTAACATATTCCAATCATAAACATCACTAAAAAGGAGAACTCAATGCTCTGTTGAGGAGTAATGAATCATGGATGTATCTCAGTGAATCCCTGGTGGTGGAACATGTTGTGGACAATATGAGCATCAACATATTTGCAAGTTTTCAATTAATCACATAAAGTGTATAATAATTAGGGTGAAGGCAAGATGGTGGAATAGGAAGGGAGCACATTGATAGTTCGGCAAGACACAGGTTAATAATAGTGGAGATACTGCAGGGTCAAGGAAGAGTAGGGGAAGAAACAGCAGAGGAAACTCTTCCGGAACTAGTGATTCACAGTGGACCTGCGTGGAGAGCGTGGGAGCCCAAGTTTGGGACACCAGCGGCAGACTCAATGCACCAGCGCTGGAACGCGAGGTGAGCCGAACCTCAATAGCCCGAGACACCAGCGGGCAAGCAGAAAGAGGAGACTAGAGGGAACGAGGGTTGAAACTCTGTGGGGAAAAGTTCACCAGGCTAACTAGAAGAGAGAGAGAAAAAAAAAGGGTGACCGATACGGACACAAGTTTCTCTCTCTCTGCTCACCCCTCAAAGGTGAGCAAGACAAAGAGCAGGCGCCATTTTGGACATACTTCATAAGCAGGGCGACCCCAGGTCTGCACCAGCCCTGAGCCTAGAAGAAAAAGTTGACTCTGGGGGGAGGGGTGAAATAACAGGAGATTAGCATCTAAATTGCCAACCCAGTGGGAGACTGCAGGAGAATTGGAGCACACACCGAGGGCAGCAGAGATTCCATGTGTGGTCCTTGGGAAAGAGCTTCCAATCTCTGGCTCCTGTGGGTATATCATTTGCCTGCTAACTACCTCCAATTACGTTCAGCTGTGTGGAATTACTTCCCTTTTGAATCAAAAAAGAAAAGAAAGAAAGAAAGAAAGAAAGAAAGAAAGAAAGAAAGAAAGAAAGAAAGAAAGAAAGAAAGAAAGAAGAAAGAAAGAAAGAAAGAAAGAAAGAAAGAAAGAAAGAAAGAAAGAAAGAAAGAAAGAAAGAAAGAGATTTACCAAGCCTAACCTGGGAGTGTCATCTTTAACACACCCTCAACCCTAAGGAACCAAACACTGCTCTCAGTCCACACTCATCTCAAGCCTCTAAGGCTCCACCGAAAGCAGACAGTCCACTTAATATAGAGCCATAGTGTAACAAGAAAAAACACCACAGCGAAGAAACCAAATATCTCCAACATGCCAAATAACAAACGCAAAAACCGAGGTAACAAGAACAAGGAAGACACTATGATGCCCCCAAATGAAAAAGACACCCCAATTCAAGATTATGAAGATGATGAGATAGAAGAAATGCAAGAAGCGGATCTCAAAAAATTGATAAGAACATTAAGAAGTTCTCAAAAACAAATTCTTGAACTACAGAAATCCTTAATGGACAAGATAGAAAATCTCTCGCGTGAAAATGAAATATTAAGGAGGAATCAAAATGAAATGAAACAACTAGTAGAACAAGAAACTGGTATAGTGACGAGAAATCATAATGAAATGAAGAATTCAATAGATCAAATGACAAACACATTAGAGAGCCTTAAAAACAGAATGGATGAAGCAGAAGGGAGAATATCAGACTTAGAAGACAGAACAGGAAACAGGCAAACCAAACAAAAGAAGAAGAAATTAGAAATCTAAAAAATATTGTCGGGAATCTACAGGATACTATTAAAAAAAACCAACATTTGAGTTCTAGGAGTTCCTGAAGGCATGGAGAGGGAGAAAGGATTAGAATGCATTTTCAGTGAGATACTAGCAGAAAATTTCCCAGGTTTGGAGAAGGACAGAGACATCTTAGTACAGGAAGCTTATAGAACCCCTAATAAACATGACCAAAAGAGATCCTCACCATGACACATTGTAATCAAACTCACCACAGTGCAACATAAAGAAAAGATTCTAAAAGGTGCAAGAGAGAAATGTCAGATTACTCTTAGAGGATCTCCAATTAGACTCACAGCAGATTTCTCATCAGAAACCCTACAAGCTAGAAGGGAATGGCGAGACATAGCCCAGGTACTAAGAGAGAAAAACTACCAGCCCAGAATACTATATCCTGCAAAGCTCTCATTTGTGAATGAAGGTGAAATTAAGACTTTTCATAGCAAACAGAAACTGAAAGAATTTGTTGCCACTCGTCCTGCCCTGCAAAAGATGCTTAAAGATGTGTTACACACAGAAACATGGTCACCAATATGAAAGAAGGTAAAGGAAGGAAACCTCACAGCAAAAGATCACAGGAAGCTCAAGTTCTCTTTGACATAGAATTAAACTCTGATGCTCTGTTAAAGCAATGTGTTAAAGTAATCTATTATGTTCTCTTGATGTCTGTTAAATTCTAATTGTTCAAAAACAGCTGAATTTTTATTAAGAGCTATGGGTTATTTAAATATGTGCTTATTTTCAAAGATTTGAATAATCACCTTGTAACAATGATCACATTTGGTCTATGTTATGTCATGATTTTAAGGAATCTTATTTCAACCAGATATTTTGGATTTTGAGCCTTCTTGGCATTCTTGACAGGCATTCAAAAAATCAAAGTTTCAAACAATCTGGACTCTAAAATTTCCAGTAAATCCTGGACTTTGGTTTTTCCAGTTTAGGCCCAACTGAAAAAATCGAAGGACCTATGTCTCTCATCTTATAGAGACACCAACTAACCAGGCTATTTGGATTATATTAGAAGTACTGTGAAGCTGTGATGTGGTACCAAACTTTAAGTTTCTATAATGGAAAATGCTATTAATACAAATGTTTGAGAATTAAAAAGTCTAATGATTTGGTGTTACTAGACATGATAGTTATCTTAATGAGAAAGCCTCAGAGGCCTAAAGGTTTAAATACTTGTGAAATCCTACAGGTGCTTTCAAAAATACTGTGAAGTAAGCAAGTGCCTCTTGTTGGTTGATGAGTTTATAATTTTAAACATGGCGACTTAAAGTCTTTTGTCATCCACAGTTATATATGATTTGCTGCTCATAAAACTAAAGCCTTGTTGGTTCTGTGTTTAGCTGTCCTCCTATAGGTTCCTATGGACTTTTTCCAGCCACTTTTATTGCATTCAGTACTTTGGGATGGCTCTGCAAACAGATGAAGCCAATAATGTATTCACAGTACCAACTGAGAGAAAGTATGGTTAACTGAGGTTACTAAAAACAAAAAGCAATTCAAATCAATTGGCAATCTACAAAAAGAGTTAAAGATTTTAAAAGCTAATATTAAAATTGCTATATTGGTCTATTATGCTATGTTATATGTGTGTACATATTGTATGTCCACATGGGAAAATTTTATTAAGCATTTTATTTTAAATGGCTTATAGATAAGATTGTCCATAAATTTAAGCTGCTAAAATCAATAAAAGATACATTTTAATTTGTGTGACCTGAATCTGTGTATCATATGTTTTAAACGTGTTGGTAGAAAGAAACTAAAAACATTTTATATGGTTGTGCTTAAGTTTACTGGTTAAAGAAACTACACCATGTTAGATATTTAAGAGGTGTTTTCAAATACATGATTCTTAAAATTTATAGAAGGCATTGGACCTTCTGGTAAATGTTTTCTTAAGTTGTTATCTAATGGTTGAAACTGTTTGCTAAGTATTCATGTGATATTGCTATTGTCAGCAAGCGATCTAGGACTTGCTCCCTCATTTCTCTATTCTAAGCCCAACTTATTCTTTCATTTCTCTATTCTCTTCAAGGTAGGAAACTAATTCTATTCTGAAGGAATCTGTAGGATGCACAATTTAATCTTTAGACCTTATAAGAGATGGCTAACATTTTTCTGTAATAGCATAGCCAAAATAAGAACTTAAGTAATAATCTCATAGCTAGATTCATTTTGCCATCAGTGAAGTATACAGTAAGTAGAAAAAACCTCCCTTTCATACCAAAGGGAAAGAAAGTTTTAAAGTGAGAATATAATTATCCTCATGGGCATTGTCTACCTTAGAAAAACTACTACAGAACATGCCTGTGACTATAGACTTCTAATTCAGGCCACCGAAGATTAGAGATGGGACTTGGGCACTCCCTTGACTTGCATCCTCTGGTCTGCTTTAACACAAACCAGGAGGAAAAGAAAGCTCGGCATCAGAAGCAATGGGTGGCAGGCCTATTAATGGCTGATCTGTACAGTGATCTGCCCTCAAGGAGACCCAACAGGCCAGTCCACTGCAGTGGCTTTCAATGTGGTAAGCCTGGGCTTCAGCAGAAGTCAGCTTGTGAAGAGCCCTGGCAGCTCTGCCAAGAGTTGGATCACTGGAAATGGACCTGCCCTGGAGTCGAAGGATGCCCAGGTCAGAGCCACAGATCTTATTGGCTCTAAGCTGAAAAGCCCTTCACTCGGCCCAACTTCCAAAGTGACCCCTGCAGCTGAGGAGATGGTCAAGTAGGGTCAGCAACATTGCAGGCAGAACTGTAAATTTCTTGTTAGAGATGCCCCCTGCCTTGACCTGGCCAGCTCTCCTCCCAGGCCAGCCAAGTAATGAAAGTCAACAGAGTGCCTTCCCCTAGGAGGTTCACACCTCCCTTAGGATATACCCCATGCGAAGAGATATATAGGTCTTGGCCTCTCAACTTACAAGGCCTAAAGCCCACCAGATTATTATCAAGCCCCTTCTATCAGGTTCTATTTGCCTCTCAATCAGAAAACTTAATTTTAGCTTAGACAACACCTTTCTTAGCTCCTCTAATAATGACTCTGTCCTTTGTTCTAGACCCTGTCTAGTGCACTCTGGCCTCATTCCTTTGTAATCATAACCTCTAGTCTACCACCAATTGCTCTACTCCCAACCTGTGTGTACTGATGATCCTCTTCCCCCACTTAATGCTGTATAATTGTTCAGACCTGGTTAATGCCACTCTTAGGATCATTGGTTACTATCCTCACTCTGTCTTTTATGACCTTGTCTAAATATGAGCAGAGTCGGCTAACTTGGAAGGCTTCCATAGCCTTGGCAACTCATGACGACAGCCTAGGGTGGTTACTGGCACCATAAACTAGAGTGTCAATTTGTTGGGTCCACAACAGGAGTCACTGTGCACTTGCTCCTCAAGTGGGATCTCTGTCCTTAATGTACTATACATTTTGAGTTAATGCTATAACTAGTACTCAAACAGTATGTTTCACTTTGTGTTTCTATGTGGGTGCAAACTGTTGAAATCTTTATACTAAATTGATCTTCTGTATATAAACAGAATTGAAAATGAATCTTGATGTGAATGGAAGGGGATAGGGAGCGGGAGAGGGGAGGGTTGTGGGTGGGAGGGAAGTTATGGGAGGGGGAAGCCATTGTAATCCATAAGCTGTACACTGAAAATTTATATTCATTAAATAAATGTTTAAAAAAATCACATAAAGTGTATAATAATTAAACTCAATAGACAATATAGCCAGTTCAAAAACTGCTAATCAAAGTGGAAAAAATTCCCCTTACATTAATAAGCACCAAATCACACGGGTTACACAGAGAGAGTTACACAGACAGAGAAGCAGAGGCAGAGAGAAAGGGGGGTCTTCCATCTGCTGGTTCACTTCCCATTTGGCTACAACAGCTGGAACTGTGCTGATCCAAGGTCAGGAGCCAGGAGCTTCTCCAGGTCTCTCACATGGATGCAGGGGCCCAAGTACTTGGGCTATATTCTACTGCTTTTCCCGGCTATTGCCGTGAGCTGGATTGTAAGTGGAGCAGCTGGGACTCGAACTGGTGCCCATATGGGATGCCATCACTGCATGTATCAGCTTTACCTGCTATGCCACAGTGCCACCCCATGATTAAACTTATAATGAACATTTTAGAGATGAAATATAAAATGTATAAAAAGTGGGGGCTGACACTGTGGTGCAGCATGTAAAGACATCTCCTGTATTGTTGACATTTCATATGGGTGCCCATTTGAGTCCCAGTTATTCCATTTCTGATCTGTCCCCCTGCTAATGTGCCTGGGAAAGTTGCAGAGCTTGGCTGAAGTGCTTGGGCCCCTACACCCACATGGGATACCTGGAAGATTCTCCTAGCTTTTGACCAGAAACAGCACCATTTTACCTAGCAGTAGTGCTCAAATAGAATGAAGTACAAGCTATGCATGGATTTCAAAAATTTTGCACCAAAATAAGTCCATTTTTTTTATGAACTTCTTGAAGTCTCAGTGTATATAGGACCATATGGACCAAAAACAACTTTTCCTTTGCTTACATTTATTATTTTAAAGAAAGTTCTAGGGATGGTGCTATGGTATAGTGGCAATGCCTGAAGTGCTGGTATACATTATGAGTACCCATTTGAGACCCAGGTGCTCTACTTCTGATCCAGCTCTTTATATGGCCTGGGAAAGTAGTAGAAGATGGCCCAAGTTCTTGGAACCCTGTACCCATGTGGGAGATCAGCCAAGTTTGAGCTATTGGCCATTTGGGGAGAGAACCAATGGATGAAAGTTCTCTTCCTCTGCCTCTGCCTCTCAGTAACTCTGCCTTTCAAATAAATAAATCTTTTTAAAGAAAGAAAGTTCTGTGGCTGAGTAGTGTAGAAAATTCTAGTGCCCCCTCTCTGTCACTCCAATTGGCTCAACAATGGAAATTCATTGCATGACACAAGGATCCTGGTGCAAGTTTTCTGAATGTGACATTTGGAGTTCTAATCATCTCTAGTGCTGGGTGGCAATTCTGTCCTTATTCCCTTAGTTGAACTTCAGGAGGGCCAATGTGTGCTGTGACTAATGTGGTTTTAAATTCTGTCTCTTGTCATAATGTCCCAGGCTTCCAGCAGAATTTCTCCCTACACAGTAAAGATATTGTGGGCTATGTTCTTCCTGGTGCCAGCAGATAATATGTTTGGGAAGCAATAAAACAATGTGGGCTTATGTTTTATCAAAAACGAAAAGAATTTCATTGCTTGAGTTCCTATTTGGAAGTGGGAATTATCCTAATTTAGTGTTGCTTTTCTCATATAGGATTCCTGGAACAAGAAAGAGAGACAGACTACCAAACAGTAGTGTATATGAGCTGAGAGAAACTATGGCAATTAATTAACCCCTTCATTTTTTACATGGAAACTTGGAATCATGGACTAGAAAATTATCTTCCGTTCCTAAGTGTAGGACTCTACTTGAGGGTTTCTCACTCCCAGGGCATATTGTTTTTCCTATTCCTCAAGATGGCAGAGAACCCCTCCTGTGGTGGGAAGGTACAACTTTAGGAACAAAGCAATATGTGAGAACACTCTAACACAAGCATCCAAGCATCTTGGTTCTTTCATCTTTGATGTAGGTGACCTTTTAAAATGAGGGTGACTGTCCGTTTGTAAGTTTGTAAGCTGTAACTAAGCATATGTGTGATTATTGAAGGTAGTTATTAGGTTTGAACATTTGTATTCATTAGAATTTGATGATAATTACTCCCACTCACTTTTTCCCCTTTATCTATATTCCCACATTTTTTTATTATCTAACTCCTCTGTCACAACCAAATGTTACGTTTCCCCACATGTTTGATGATGTATCTGCTCTCTTTTGCTGAATCATGTAAACTCTAATTTAGGGGTTGGCAAACCGTGGCCTGTAGGTTAGATCTGACTAGCACCTATTTTATTAATAAAGTTTTATCAGAACAGAACATTGCACACCTATTTATGTATTGCTTAGGACTAATTATGGCTGATTTCAGGTTACTATGGCAGAGTGAGAAATCATAACACAGACAGATAAACCCACACACCTAATGTAGAAAATGATTGCTAAGCTCTGTTCTGGTATCTTAGTCTATTTTACTTTTAAGTTTGTGAATTAGTTTATATCAACCCTTCATTGAACAACAGATGAAAAAGAAATGGATATGGTGTTTCAGCAGGGTTAAGATTTTTCAGGAAACCTAATCCCTCTATACACATCAGATTAAACTCACTATCTGGGCAATGAGGCTGAAACAGTTTTATTGGAAGCATATGAATTTGACTTCTTGTGGGTCAATATCATTTGATTTATGCAATTCTTTATGTTTCAATACAGTAATCCACCTCACATAATTTTCTTATGTTCTCACCTGTCGGAAGAACCTGCTGTCACTGGTAGGGACTCACTGGTCTGCAAGGCTCAGTGCCAGCATCCTCCGACAGGTTTTATTATTGGCATTTCCATCTCTCTTCAGATTGTTGATAATAGTCTTTGCACTTCTGTTTAAGAACATGTTGACATACATGTCCTTCTTAGTTCTCGAATGGAACTCTTAATATCAAGTCAATATATCCACCTGGGGAGGAAGAAGCAGATTAAGTGTCCAGATATCTCTAACAATATCCATGCTGCTAATTTCCCTGACCTGATGAGAGCTCAATGGTGCGACAGCTTCATGGGCAATGTACTCAGCACTTATACTGAGTTTATTCCTGCTGTTGTAGCAATCAGACTGTGTGAGATAGTTTGTCAAGGATCACTTATTCTGGAAACTCATTTACACCATAGAATGAATACACTTACTCTCTTTTCATTAACCTATAGCCTATATTTATTAGTGACTGAATAGTTTATTGAATAAAAAAATTGAGGTGACTCACTGGGTTCTAGAGCCTGTGTTTTGTGCTAGAAGACAATTCCATAAGCAACAGGTTATAAACAGACAGAGGGAAAGACTAAACTTGGGGCAAGTTGATATAATCTCTTACAGTCACATGGATCACACTATCTGCAAATAAACCTAAAAAGCTATGATCCTGGGCCGGTGCCATGGCTCAACAGGCTAATCCTCCACCTAGTGGTGCTGGCACACCGGGTTCTAGTCCCGGTTGGGGCACCGGATTCTGTCCCGGCTGCCTCTCTTCCAGGCCAGCTCTCTGCTGTGGCCCGGGAGTGCAGTGAAGGATGGCCCAAGTGCTTGGGCCATGCACGCGCATGGGAGACCAGGAGAAGCACCTGGCTCCTGCCTTCAGTTCAGTGCGGTGAGCTGGCCACAGTGCACTGACTGCTGTGGCCATTGGAGGGTGAACCAATGGCAAAGGAAGACCTTTCATTCTGTCTCTCTCTCTCACTGTCCACTCTGCCTGTCAAAAAAAAAAAAGCTATGATCCTATATGTGCAATCAGGACTCAGACTTTCATTAGTTTCACAGTTTTACTGAGTTTGTTCAGTATTTTAGGTTGTTTGATATTAAATTTAATCACTGTAGAGATTGAAGCTTCAATTTTGCATTTTTCCCCAAAAAAATCTTTTTTTATAATGAGTTCAAATTTCATAAGTACAACTTTAGGAATGTAGTTATTCTTCCAAACATACCCACCCTCTCACCTCAACTCTCACCCCACCCCCTCCTCCCTCTACCATTCCCAGTCCTATTTTCATTAAGAAAAAAAATATTTTCCTCGACATTCCACTTGAACCTTGTGGCAGAACTTTGATCAATTCCACATGTTTTTGAGTTCTCCAAATATAGAAAGCAATTTTTCAAAGACTATAAATACAAAATGTTTTAACACAGATTACTGTGGTGATGTTCTGCAACAATACAAGCAATTCTTTCTAGGAGATTTAAGGTCAAAGAAAGAAATAAGTGACCTTCCATGAGGCAGGAGAAAGAACACTAGGTTTAGGAAGTTGGTTTCCTGTTTTCTGGACCTGACTCCACCATTTAAATGCTGTGTTATCTCAGACATACTTCTCAATCTATAGTTTAGAAGTTACTAAAGTGTAATTTGAGTTGATATATGCAGTCAGAGACGTCTACCATTTTAGAAATGAAATGGCGCTGTGGTGTAGTGGGTAAAGATGCCACCTTCAATGCAGCATCCCATATAGGCACCAGTTCTAGTCCTGGCTGCTCCACTTCAGATACAGCTCCCTGCTATAGCCTTGGAAAGCAGTAGAAGATGGCTTAAGTCCTTGGGCTCCTGCATCCACATAGGATACCTGGAAGAAGCTCCTGGCTCCTGGCTTCAGATCAGTGCACCTCCTGCCATTTTATCCAATGGGGGAATGAACCAGCAGATAGAAGATTCTATCTCTGCCTCTCCTACTCCCTCTGTGTAACTCTGACTTTCAAATACATAAATAAATGTTTTAAAAAGGTCAAATAGCATTTCCCTCATATATTTAATTGCAGATCACAAAGAACTGATGGCAAGTAAAATTATTAATTATTATATTAGTATTTTGTACTTCATAAGTAACTAGCCACTAGATCACCATAGATTTTGAAGATATGCAGGAACAAATATCCTTCTGCCAATAATGCTAATTAGGGAATTAATATAAGTGTTTTCCTCACACAACACTAATTTATGACTCTCATTCCAACATAAATATTATCATGGATCTCTTTCATTCTTAAAATTGTTGCAGTGAAAATGATAAATTATGTGGCCACTTTAAGTACAATCCAAGTAGAACCTGATAGTAATTTAAAAAATATGATTAAATATGATTAAAACTGAAGGCCCTTTATTACTGCATAGTGTGCTAAAAATAAACAGTCCCGCCCATCCCTATCACTTTATAGTTCCACAAAATGTGATTGAAAACATAATTGACCTAACAAAAGGTTAGGTCTGAAGATTGAGGATTATAGTCAGGTTTGGAATTAATCTCCCAATATGGAGGTTTCTTTTAGTCATTAGTCTATATTTACTTCCTTCCTATCAAAAACCAAATAAAAGCACTTTAGACTTGCCAAGTGTAAAAGTACCATTTTAATTTTTAGTCAAACTCATTAGAGGTTTTTTTTTTTTTTTTTGACAGGCAGAGTGGACAGTGAGAGAGAGAGACAGAGAGAAAAGTCTTCCTTTTTCCATTGGTTCACCCCCCAAATGGCAGCCTGCGCATCATGCCAATCCGAAACCAGGAGCCAGGTGCTTCTCCTGGTTTCCCAAGTGGGTGCAGGGCCCAAGCACTTGGGCCATCGTCCACTGCCTTCCCAGGCCACAGAGAGCTAGACTGGAAGAAGAGCAACCAGGACAGAATCTGTCACCCCGACCAGGACTAGAACCTGGGGTGCCGGCGCCACAGGCAGAGGATTAGCCTAGTGAGCTGCAGCGTCAGCCAAGAGGTTTGTTCTTTGTTTTCCTTATCCTTTGTTACCTTTGAAATCAGCCACTCTCCAGAAGAGACATCCTCCTTCTTTCCTGGCTTCAATGAACTGGAAAGACTACCTGGAAGGATTTACATCTGTGATAGGGAAAGAAGGAGAAGATGGTAGGCATTGCCATTTTGCTTGGCTTCATTTTCCTTTTGATGAGAATTCTAAGCAACTGACTCTATGTCCAGTATCAAGTGAAGAGAAAAGCCAATGTATGCAGTTAGTATTAACAAAACCCTCCAAGACTCTGACATATGTGTGTGTGTATATATATTCCTTTATACAGAAAGTTTAGCAGATCTTTTCCTGTTATTTTGAAGTCTTACAAGTTTGTAAACTGCAATAAATACAAAATTTTGTCTCTGAGCTCCCAGAAGGGGCTCCCAGAGGGCTGGTTGTGTCCTTAATGTGTGCCTGGGATATGCATGTGTTAGCACATGCAAGGATGTGTGCATGTGTAACTGTACTTCTTGTTTCAACATTACCCTTTGCCTAGAATTATTTATTGACCTGTTTTTCTCCTCAGTTTCACTGTAAGGTGACTTGTTTTGTGCTGCATCAACTTAAGGAACCCTGCACCCTGGGGGCCCATGCTGGTGTTGTAGTCCTGGATCATTAAAGTAAAGAAACCTCAGGTAATCGACAGAACCTGGTGCTATCAGCTCAGTGCATAGAAAAACTAACTCTTGCTTTTCACTCACTTTCTCCCCCTTATTAGACATATTATTACTACAACCTCTGCTTGGACCTTGGAAAAAAATCCCAGGGTCCCATGCTTAGGTTCCAGCTTCACCATGTTAGCCCACCACTTGATTATATTGGGCTCTCTCATGGAACCAATATCTCTATACTAATGAAATCAAAGAGTCAAAGCAGGAATGATTCTTCCCCATTCAATTGTTAATGGTATTCTCTATCATAGGCATTCTCCTGAGTTCCACTGATGGGAATGGTGGTTTCATCTGATTACTATCCAACTCTCTTTTCTGCCAGCCTGACTGTTCTCAGGGAGTCAGAGACAAACTGGGCAGCCTTAATGGTTTGGCTGTGATAACCGCCACTTTCAGGCTCAAAATCAGACTCAGTCAGGATCTTAAGTAAACAAATCATGACTAGAGAGTAAGTCTTTTTAAGTTACAGTAGAATTTATAGTCTTAATTCCTAATCTCCTTCTATATTCTCCCCAGTGTAAGTCCTGACTTAGTGGTCTGTCTGCTTTGTATTCCAGGACATGTTGGTGGTTTTTGTTAGAAAATATTTCTGCCTTTGTACTGTAAGTCATCATGATAGTTACAAATTACAGGATGGCAGGCTTTCAATGCTACAGGGAGAGAGTGTTCTGCTAGAATGAAGGTGCTTATAAGCAATATCTACCAGATTTGGTGACCTTACTTCTTATGTTCTCCTAAGCCATCCTGCATTTTTTCTTATTGATCTAGTTTTATTTCAAAACTGGTGAATCAGGAATATGATTTTGAATTCTATGTTTTATATAGAGTTTAGCCTCTGTTGATGACTAATGGGGGGGGGGAGAGAACACTTCTATTGGTTCACTCCCCAAATAGCTGCAAAGTCAAGGCTAGTACAGTCTGAAGCAAGGATCCCAGTTCTCCATACAGATTTTCCACATGAGTGGCAGAGACCCAAGAACTTAGGCCAATTTCTGCTTCCTTCTGAGGCATATAAGCAGGGTCCTAGATCAGAAGTATGGCAGTAGAGCAACTGGTACACAAAACAGCATCCATATGGGATACTGACATTTCAGCCAGTGGCTTAACCCACTGCACCACAATGCATGCCCCCTCTTATTTTTCATTCTATTTATTAATCAAATTGGATCATTTGTAGGAATTCTCATATGCTGATCTTGGTTGATTGTGTCCTTTAATGTTCCCTTGTAGTCTGTAATTCTTGTAATCTAATATTTAGACATAGAGACTCAATATGATTCAAGTTATTTTTTTCAAAGGGATTACAGGTACAGTGTTGTGTAAGTCCCTTATATTACTGTTAAAGTAATGCAATAACAGGTCGTTTGAATATTAGTGATATTAACATGGACCAGTGGGTTTGTGAACCATTCTAATCCAACTATCATAAAGTTCTATCACAGCCTTTCATTTAATGTTATCCATTAAGAATTAATCCATTAAGAATTAATTGCTAGGGCTGGTGCTGTGGCATAGTGGGTAAAGCCACCACCTGCATTGCCAGCATCATATATGGGCTCCAGTTCAAGAATCAGCTACTCCAGTTCCAATCCAGCTCTCTGCTATGGCTTGAGAAAGCAGTGGAAAATGGCCCAAGTCCTTGGGCTCCTGCACCCCTGGGGGAAACCTAGAAGAAGCTCCTGGCTCCTGGCTTCAGATCGGCATAACTCTGACTGTTGTGACCATTTGGAGAGTGAACCAGTGGATGGAAGACCTCTATCTCCTTCTGCCTTTCCTTCTCTTTCTGTGTAACTCTTTACTTTCAAGTAAAATAAATATTCTTTAAAAAAAGAATTATTGCATGGATTGTGAAAGGATAGCTGTCCAATTTTTACATTTCTATTTTAGCTAATTTTTCCTTTATCAGCAAAAAATACATGAGAAAAGGTTTTATTTATTTATTAAGCGACAAAACTTTAAGTTGATATCTAATTTCATTTGCAGGTACCTTTGAGTTGTTTTGGTGGTGGTGTTTTTTATACAGTCTCATTATGAAATTATATAACTGATATTTATGAATATATAATGTATCTTAATTCATTGTCATCATTATTCTCCTTATTTGCATAATTCTCAGACCAGTTGGAACCTCTTATAGTTGGTTTCTGTCTATTATTTGTCACGAGCCATGAGGATTTTTTTTAAAGATTTTTATTAATTTAATTGAAAGTCAGAGTTACACACAGAGAGAAGGAGAAGCAGAAAGAGGGAGAGAGAGAGAGAATTCTTCCATCCACTATTTCACTCCCCAACTGGCCACAACAGCCAGAGCTGTGCCAGATCTGAAGCTAGGAGCCAGGAGATTCTTCTGGGTGCAGGGTCCCAAGCACTTGGGCCATCTTCTACTGCTTTCTCAGGCCATAGAACTGGATCAGAATTGGAGCAGCTTGGACAAAAACCAGCACCCATATGGGATGCTTGCACTGCAGGCAGCAGCAGCTTTACCTGCTACACCACAGTGGTGGCCCCAAGCAAGCCATGAGGTTTTTGAAAGTTTCCCTGGTTTCAGAAATCACACAATGTTCTAGTGTACTTCCTGTCCATACCTAGAGTCAGTTATTTCTTTGAAGATTCTTGATTACTTTTAGTGGGAGATGGTATTTACAGATTCTAAAATCTGTACCCATTATTCCTTTTACATATCATGTATATTCAGGACACTGTAAACCTAAGAAGTGCTAGCATTTGCCAATTTCTTCATATGTGTTATTCACTCCCCAAATGGCCACAACTGCCAGAACTGGGATGATCTGAAGCCAAGAGACAGGAGTTAATTCTGGATCTCCCATGTGGGTACAGGGGCCCAAACATTTGGACCATCTTCCACTGATGGTACTTGGCCATCAGTCAACATCTGGATTGAAAGAGGAACAAACAGTATAGGACCTGATATGGGATGCTGGCATCCCAGAGGCTTAGCATAACATGCCACAGTGCTGGCCCCATAAAACAATCAGCCTTAAACCATAGAAAAATCTGACAAGAGAATGGGGAACTGCTAGGATTGGAGTAATGTAGCTCTCAGATTAGAAGAATATAGATGGGCCAGCAGTATGGCACAGTGGGTTAAGCCACTGCCTGCAGTGCTGGCATCCCATATGGGCACCTGTTCAAGTGTCAGTTGCTCCACCTCTGATCCGGTCCAAGTCCTTGAGCCCCTGTACCCATGTGGGAGACATGGAAAAAGCTCCTGGCTTCTGGATTTGGAATGGTGCAGCTCTGGCTGTTGCAGCCATCTAGGGAGTGAACCGGTAGATTGAAGATTCTCTCTCTCTCTCTCTCTCTCTCTCTCTCTCTCTCTCTCTCTCTCTCTCCCTCTGGATAAGTCTGCATTTTAAATAGATAAATAAATCTTTTAAAAAAGGAATGAATATAGAGCTTACTTTTTGTTTTGAAACTATTTGTCAACACACACTTGGACATACATTCAGATAACATGTTGGGTAAGGAAGATGGAAATTAAGTAGTAGTATGTACCTAAGGTGAGGAGTCTAACAGAATTCCCAAACCACATTCATTTGGAAACCTAAAGGACAAAGCTCTCCAGGTAAAGGTATACCAATAGTAAGCTCATCTATTATTCAGCCTAAGTAACTCCTGAGAAGTTTGAATTGGTAAAAGAGTTTCAAAAATTGGTATCTGGATACTGAGCCCCTACATATTTACAGCTGAGAATACATAGCCTAAGCATCCAAGGATCATCAACTCTTGAAGTTGAACCAAAGTGGAGTACAAGAAGTAGGATTTAAGCTCTGGCACAAGTAACAAAAATCTATCTCCAAGGCAAACACTATTCATACAAGATATCAGGACATCCCAAAACATTATGTTCAGGGTAATGACCATTAGAAGTCAAAGAAAACCTGGCACATATGAAAATATGGACACATGAGCAGACTGAGTCACAACAATGCCCAGCAGAAACACATTGGTAGAAGTCAGACTGAAATTATCAGATGGACATTTAAAATGATTAAAAAATAAAAAAGCAGTCTTAAAAGTATTTGCAGGAAACAAAAAAAAACTAAATATATAGAACTTTGAATGATTAAGGTTTCTATTTAAAAAGTTTGAGAGCTTACAACCCAATTATGTTTAAAAAGTTTGAGAGCTTACAACCCAATTATGTGAACCATTACCTCTGCATCTCAGGGTCTGCATTACCAGGAAGCTGGATTCAAAATTTGGAGCCAAGGGGACAAGCCATTGTGGTGCAACAGGTTAAGTGATTGCCTGTAATGCTCACATCTCATATCTGAGTGCTGATTGAAACCTAAGCTTCTCCTCTTCCTATCCAGATCCCTGGTGATTCACCCAAGAAAACAGTAGAAGATAGCCCGAGTGCTTGGATCCCTGCCATCCATATTGGAGACCTGGATAGTGTTCCAGCCTCCTGGTCTCAGCCTGGACAAAGCATTAGCCATTGGAATCATCTGGGTGAGTGAACCAGTAGAAGGAAGATTCTGTATCTTTCCTTTGGTTTGTCACTCTGTCCATCATATAAATAAATCCTAAAGAAAAGGAAGCTAGAGTCAGGAATAAAACCTAGGTAGTCCAATGTGGAAGACAGGTATCATATTCACTATGCTAAACACACTCTAATTAGAACATTTTAAATAGAAAACATGATCAAATTTAAAAACTCAAAGGATACTTTAACAGCATCTTGACATACAAGAAAACAAAATTACTCAAACTAGGAGATAAAAAGAAATTATTGAGGGGCTGATGTGGTTCTATAGTAGGATAAGCCTCCACCTGCATCACTGATATTCTATATGGGCTCTGGTTTGGGTCCTGGCTGCTCCTGTTCTGATCCAGCTCTCTGCTAAGGCCTGGGAAAGCAGTAGTAGTTGGCCCAAGTGCTTTGGACCCTGCACCCAAGTGGGAGACCCAGAGGAAGCTCCTACCAATTGGTTTTGGATCAGTTCAGCTCTGGCCATTGTGGCACTTTGGGGAGTGAACCAGCAAATGGAGCAGATGGAAGACTTTTCTCTCTGTCTCTCCATCTTTCTGTAAGTTTACCTCTCTCCGTCTCTGTAAGTTTACCTCTCTAATAAATAAATAAAATATTTTTAAAAGAAATTACTGATAAATTGGCAAAATGAGACAAAAATGGAAATGCAGAACACTAATTAGTATATTTTAAATAAAAATCAGGTAACCAAAGGTTAAAGCTGAAAGGATACATTTAGCAGAATATTGACATACAAGAAAACAAAATTAGTGAAAATGGAAGATAAAAAGAATTACCTATATAGCAGCTGATTAAGGCAAAATGGAAATACAGATAATTTTGTTTCAATATATAAAAAAGAAATAAATGCTATCCTATAGTTCTTGACCCACGGAAAATGTTTTTCAAGAATGATATTTAAGTCAAACAAGAACTATCAGCAGAAGCAGAAATGAATGAATAATCTCATAATTTTAAATTTTGCAGAAAGCTATTACAAATTTAAATTTGATTAACACTGTAGATAAAATAGGCCTCAAACATATGAAGCAAGACTCCAAGTAGAAATAATCAAGTCACTTTTGATAGCTGAACACTTCAGTATAAGTTTTTCAATACCTCATATGTAAACAAAAAGAATACATTAACACAATAAGAAATATGAACATATTTAACCCATGAATTTTATACTTTAGACTAAATGCACAAACTTATAGGAAAATACTACAAAACAAATATAAAAAACGTAATTTGATTTAGTTGTATAATTATTACAGATATTGAAATTTAAATTTAAAACATTTCTAGAAGAGAATTCTAAAGCTACATTACTCTTAGTTATTCCAGATTATGGGAGGAAAACCAAATAGTGATTTACACAAAGTAGCTGTCATTTTGCAGTATGTTCTATATGCTGCAATCCTAACCTCCCACTATTACGGTAGGAAGAGTTTAGGTTTTAGTGAGGTGATAAGGTCTCAAGTACAGAGGTATCATGGATTAGATTAATGGCCTGATTTAAGATGCTTTAAGAGCTACCTTGATTCTTTCACATTGGGACAGCACATTAAGAAGAACCTAGCAACAAGCCCTCACTATAAAGGAACCTGCCAAAGTTGGTTGTTGCCATCCCAACTCTAAGAAAAAGGAGCTCTAAGAAATAAATTTCTGCTGGTTTAAGTCTCCCAGTTTGTAGCATTTGGCTGTTGGCATCTACATGGACCAAGGCTGTGACAGGTGACTCAAAAGTTTAAACTTTCTACAAGGTATAGCTCACCTGAGAGGTTATAGACTCTAGGTTATTTTGCTTGGTTGTTTTAAAAACAGGGCCTATACTTCATAAAAATAAATGTTACTTTGTAACTGGCCCAGTTCAGGCTTCTGTACATCTGCTTGCTTTATAATGACAAAGCCACAAGATAACACAGGTAGCACCAAGGTCAGTGACACCATGCCTGACCCTGACCAGGAACAATTGAATAATTGAATTGTTAAATTTTTCAATAAGGTTACAAAGAAACTGGCTGATTGGCTAACTACTTCTGGCTTCTGTATGCCTTCTTTCTGCTTGCACAAGCCCAGATACATGATTAAATGACTGATAAAAAGTAGGTTTTGCCTTTAAAAACCTCCTGCCACTCCAACTCAGTGCTGTCTTCTCCAGACTTGTTCTCTAAAAAGGCAGCTGCCAGATGGCTAATAAAAACTCCTAGTTTGACCTCAAAAGTCTCAATGTGTTTTTTATCTGTGCACCCCACAACAAGGAAAGTTCTAATCAATCAAAAACACATTAGCCATTGGACTGGTGCTATGACATAGTGGGTAAAGCAACAGTGCCAGCATCCCATAAGGGCACTGGTTCAAGTCCTGGTTGTTCCCCTTCCATCCAGCTCTCTGCTATGGCTTGGAAAAGCAGTAGAAGATGGCCCAAGTCCTTGGGCCCCTGAACTTGTGTGGGAGACCTGAAATAAGCTCCCGGGCCTGGCTTTGGGTTGGCCTATCTCTGGCCTTTGCATACATTTGGGGAGAGAGCCAGTGAATGGAAGATATCTCTCTGTCTCTCTTTATTTCTCTCTTCTCTCTCTATTTTTCTCTTTCTGCCTCTGTCTCTCTGGAACTCTACTTTTCAAATAAATAAATCTTAAAAACATGCAGCAGCCCTTCTTAATTTATTGCATGAGGTCAACAGAGCCTTGATACCAAATTTTGATGAGCAAACAATTATAAGCCACTTTGTATTGTATACATGTTTTATTTTTATTTATTTTTAGAGATAGAGTTATACACAGAGAAAGGGAGAGGCAGAAAAAAATGGTCTTCCATCTGTGAGTTCATTCAGAAATGGTTACAACAGCTGGAGGTGAGCCAATTTGTAGCCAGGAGCTTCTTCCTGGTTTCCTATGTGGGTGCAGATGCCCAAGTATCTGAGCCAATCTTCTCTGTTTCCCAGACCAGAGCAGACAGCTGGATTGGAAGTGGAGCAATCAAGACATAAATTGGCACTGATCCAGGATGCCAGTGCTGCAGGTGGACTCTTAACATACTATACCATAGTGTTGGGCCCAACATTGATTTTTAGAATTCAAAACATTAGGAAACTAAATTCCATGATACAAAGGTTAATTTTAATATTTATTTATTTATTTTGAAAGTAAGAGGAACAGAGGTAAGAAGAGACATAAAGGTATCTTTCATCCATTGGTTCTCTCCCTACACAACCACAACAACCAGGGCTGGAGCAAGCTGATGCTCAGAGCCAGAAGCTTCATCCGGATCTTCCACTCATGTGGCAGTGTCCCAAGAACTTGGGCCATCTTCCACCACTCTTCCCAGGCCAGTAGCCCAGAGCTGCATTGCAAGTAGAGCAGCTGGGGTAGGAACTGGTGCCCATATGGGATGCCGGCATCATAGGCACTGGCTTTACCAAGTATGCCATAATGATGACTACACAAAGGTTACTTAGTAACAATCAACATGGATATATTAGAAGATGGGTTTAAATATTAACCAACAAAATATTTTACAATTTGTAATTAACCAGTATAAATCATGATATTAATAAAAGAACAAAATCATACAGCCACTTCCATTAACAGAAAAACATGATAAATTGAAAAAAAAGTCTTTAGTAACTAGAATAGGACAGGGATCCCTAATGTTGTAAAATAACTTTGAAGAAAACCTAACCTAATATTTTATTTTAAATATTTAAAAAATCCTCTCTAAAGCCAAGAATATTACATGACTACCCATTATCATTATTCTATATTACAATACAGAACCCTTAACAAAGAAAATATATGGTAAGAAAGTAAAAACAACGATAGTTAAATTAAAATCATGTGGATATGTCATGACAGTATATGTAGCAAATCTAAAATAATAAGCTAACAGCCGGCACAGTAGTGCAGTAGGTTAATTCTCCACCTGCAGTGCCAGCATCCCATATGTGTGCCTGTTCTAGTCTCAGCTGCTCCTCTTAAGATACAGCTCTCTTCTGTGGCCTGGGGATAAAGTAGAAGATGGCCCAAGTCCTTGGCCCCCTGCACCCGCATGGGAGACCAGGAAGAGGCACCTGGCTCCTCGCTTCAGATCGGCACAGCTCTGGTCATTGAGGCCATTTGGGGAGTGAACCAAAGGACGGAAGACCTCTCTCTGTCTCTCCCTCTCACTATCTGTAACTCTACCTCTCAAATAAATAAATAAAATCTTTTAAAAATAAAATAATAAGCTAAAATATTTTAAGGAAGTTTAGCAGGTACCATGGATACAAATTAATAAAAACTCAATTTTATTTCTATATGCCTACAATACAAATTTTATGATTATATTGCCAAATAATGAAGAGAGATTTAGTGGTGTAGTTATGATACCCATACACTATATCCAAGTGTATGGATTCAGATTCCAGCTCCTTTTCTAATTCCAGGTGCCTGCTAACATGTGCCTTGGGAGGCAGTGTTGATGGATCAAGTATATGGGTCCCTATCACCAATGTGAGAGACCCAAAATGAGTTACAGTCTTCTGAGGTTAGCCTGTTGCAGGCAGTTTAGGAGTGAATCAACAGATAGAAGATCTGTCTCTGTCTTTCAGATATTTGAAATAATAAATATTTAAAAATTCCTTTTAAAGTAGTACTAAATAGGCCGGCGCCGTGGCTCACTAGGCTACTCCTCTGCCTGAAGCGCCAGCACCCCGGGTTCTAGTCCCAGTTGGGGTGTCGGGTACTAGTACCAGTTGCTCCTCTTCCAGTCCAGCTCTCTGCTGTGGCCCAGAAGGGCAGCGGAGGATGGTCCAGGTGCTTGGGTCCCTGTACCCTTTGGGGAGACTGGGAGGAAGCACCCGGCTCCTGGATTTGGATCAGCACAACACCAGCCATAGTAGCCATTTGGGGAGTCGACCAATGGAAGGAAGACCTTTCTCTCTGTCTCTCTCTATCACTGTCTATAATTCTACCTGTCAAATAATAAATAAATAAATAAATAAATAAATAAAAATTTTAAAAAGTAGTACTAAATATGATAGCTAATGAAATCTTACAATATTTCTACAACATTCTCCTGCAAGCATATTTAATAATTGAGAGAAAATAATGAATATAATAAATGGAAGAATATTAGCAATATGTCAGTAAAGCCCATGTTATACATTCAATAAAATGCAATTAAAACATTGTAGTTAAAACCAAGATTTTCTACAGATTCAATATAGTGCCAATTAAAATCAGAAAAGGAATTTTGGGAAAAAATGACAAGTTATTTCTACAGTACAAAGGTACAAAATACCTATGATAACCAGGAAGCAGAAGAAGAAAACTAGTGACCTTACACAAGTGCAAGTGATTTCAGATTGAAAGTTGCTGTAGTTAACAGAGAATGCAGTTGGTACTAAAATAGACACATGGACCTAAGGAATACAGTAGCTGAGAAGCAGAGAAAATGTATATGGTCACTTCCTTTGTAACACAGATGTCACTTACAGTACATAGTGAAATAACGGTAGTCTTTTTATTAAATAATGATGTATATATGGAAAATTCAACTAGATGTAAAAATGGGAAAATCAATACTGACTCCTATGTTATACAATATTCAAAAAGCTATTTAAGGAGGCTGGCACCGTGGCTCAATAGGCTAATCTCCACCTGTGGCACCGGCACAACGGGTTCTAGTCCCGGTCGGTGTGCCGGATTCTGTCCCAGTTGTCCCTCTTCCAGGCCAGCTCTCTGCTGTGGCCCAGGAGTGCAGTGGAGGATGGCCCAAGTGCTTGGGCCCTGCACCTGCATGGGAGACCAGGAGAAGCACCTGGCTCCTGCCTTTGTATCAGCACAGCACACGGGCCACGGCGGCCAATGGAGGGTGAACCAACGGTAAAGGAAGACCTTTCTCTCTCTCCCTCACTGTCCACTCTGCCTGTCCAAAAAAAAAAAAAAAACCTATTTAAGGGATCGAATATCTAACTGTGTAAATTAAAACAAGAAAGGTTCTAAACCTACAGCAGGCAGTAACCAAATGTATCTATCTAAATTTAAGCTTAAATTAATTAAAATTATCAGTGTTTGAAATAAAATCCCTCCATTTCACTAGCCATATTTGAACATTAAATCTTATTTATGAAAATTTCCAATGTCAGAAAGTTCTATTGAACAGCAGTGTTCGAGAAAATTACTTAGTACATCTTGCACAGAGGGCTACAACTTTGTAAAAGGTTATACAGAATACTAAGTTTTTTTTTTTAAACAGAAAGTATCAATAAACTGAATTTTATTAAAATTAGGAGTTTCTGCTAATTCAAAGACATAAGTAAGAAACAAGGAACATTTAAACTACCGAGCAATAACCTCTAGTTTATATTTTTAAGTGAAAAAATTTAAAATGGCATTAACATTTCAATTGTTGCCTATGCAAACTTCTGTATTTTTAGATTGTATGGAAAATAACACAAATATGGCAACAGAAAAATTAGACAGAAGGTGCATACAAAATAATCATGGAAATAGTAAGGATGAAGCAACTGGAATAACCCAATGCTGCTAATAGGAGAGTAAATTGGTGAAACTCATTTGGGAAACTGTTGACAATATCTGTTAAAGCTGAATATCATATCTTATGATTAAGCAATTCCTAAAGCGCCAATATATGTGCACCAATATAATTAATTAGAAAATATTTATGGCCAGTACATTGTAACACACCTGAAGCAGAATTTCTGCAAATGCATTGCAAACTCTGCATAAGAATATCCCTGCAGGAACATAGAACTGAAGAGCTCCCCACAGTCAGAAGAATCCATCTTTGGAGGAGCCTGCTTCAGACCTGAGCCATGGTAGCTGACTCCTGTGACCTGGCACAACTCTTATTGACTACTCCCCACTTTGTGAAGGTGGTTGTGCATTGACTACAGCAGCTGGGATGTTACAAATTGTCACTGAGTTTTTAAACTACAATCAAGTGTGCTGGGGCCTCCATATGTAACCATGCTAGATCTTCATATAACAGAAGTATCCAGACAATTGCACAGGGCACTCTGGAGTGTCTCAGGGTCCCTTGCTCTGTGAAGCGGAAGCAAGAGGACTCAGAAGCCATGAAATTGTCAGTGTGTGGGAATGGGTGTCCAGAGATGGAGGAGGTGAAGCTAGCAGAATCTGTCAAGTTCCTTCTGCAGCTATTTTTAAAGAAGTTCTTATGAGTAAAATTAATCCTGTCAAATGTATTTTGTGCATTTATTGAGGTAATCATGTGTGTTGCTCTTTACTATGTTAATGTTTATGTTAATTGATTTACAGATGGTGAGTAATTGTTGCGTTTCTGAAAATCTGGTTTGAGCATGTTTTTTAACGTGCTGTTGAATTTGTTCAGCCTTTGTAAAAAATGTTCCATCTGTGTCAGTGAAGCTAGCCTGCAGCTTTCTTCTCTTAGTAATGCCTGCACAGCTAGTGTGGGCTTAACTTACTACCTGGAAATGTCAGCCCTGTCACTTGGCCTTTGAATCAGAATAGCTGATCTCAAAAAGTGAATGTGTAATTACATTCTACTCTGGCTCTTTCAGAAAAATTACAGGATTGTTATAATTTCTTATTTCCATATTTTATAGAATCCAGTACAGAGTGTACAGGTTCTAGATTTACTTTAGTCTTATTGTTTGTTTAGTCTCTTACAAGGGTGGTGTTCTGTTCATGTTCTCTATTTCATTCTGACTCAGCTTTGTTAGGCTGCATGTTCCTAGAGGTATACCCATTCCCTCTAGATTATCAATTTTGTTGGTTTATATTCATTTATGATATTCTCTTATGATCTTTTGTACCCTGTAGCATCAGTTGTAATGTCTCCCTTTTCACTATGATTTTTTTTTCATTTTTCACACATTTTTCTGGATAAGAATTCATTAATTTTCCTTATGTTTTTGAAAGAAAGAAACTTTGGAGCAGGTATTGTGTTTAGCAATTAGGATGCCTTATGATACCTTGATCCCATATTAGAGTGTTTAAAAATTTAGTCCTGGTTGTATTCCTGAGTCTAGCTTCCTAATAATTGTACCCTGTGAAACATCAGGGGACAAATTAATTATTTGGGTCCTTACCACCCACATGGAAGGCCTGGATGAGTTCCTCACACCAGATTTTGTCCTGGGTCAGCTCTGGTTTTTATGGATATTTAGGGAATAAACCAAACTTGGATGATGTCTCTGATATCAAACCCTGGTACTCAGATATGGGTTGAAGGCATCATAATTATTGTCTTAACTGCTAAGCTAACCAACTGCTCCCCTTTGATTTCTTAATGAAAACAAGTGCATTATGGATAATCTTTTGCAATAAATTTTCTGTATTTAGCAATAAATCCTGAAAATCACCTTATATGTCAGTTATTGTCCTTATTTTTATAGAACTTTTTTGAAAAGTATAGACAGCGATAGATTATATATATAATATATGTTATAGATTATATGTTATAGATTATGTTATAGATTGTAATATATAATATTATAATATATTATATTATAAATAAATTATATATTGTACATGTTATATATTGTTATATATAATATTGTGTGTATATACATACACACACACACACACACATATAGCCACAACAACACAACCAGCTCTGTGTCAGACTAAAGTCAGGAGTCAGGAACATGATTCTGCTTTTCCATTTGAGTGGCAGGGTCCCAAATATTTAGGCCATCTTCCACTGCATTCCCAGGCACAGTGACAGGAAATTGGATCATAAGGAGAGGTGTTGGGGCTTGAATAGGGATTCCAATATTGGATATTGATGGCATACATTGTGACTTAACTCACTGCACCAAAATAAAAATACCTTTATTCTTTATGCTGCTGCACAGTACTTTACTGTATGTCCCATAGCTATTGAAACACTCTCTTATGTGGGCAGAAATATATATAAAGCATTATTACCATTTACCAAATTACCCATCCAGGTTTGTTCTGGTTTGCATTACTAGCAATATAAAAGATTGTATATATCTGTTCGCAAATTGGCCAAAAACATGTTTTGTCATACTTCTAGATTTTCTACAATCTGATAAGTAATTTATTGTTTTAACTTTTATTCATTTACTTATTAGTGAGCAGTAGGGGCATAAACTAGCACTTTGATATGGGGTATCAGAATTGCAAACAATGACTTAACCCATGGTACCAAAATATCATCCCTAAAAATAGTTCTTAGTTAAGAACAATGTGCTGGGTTATAGGCCAGCCAACTTAAAAAGAATCAATCGAGAAAAGCTAGAAGTGTGTGATTCCAAGGCTGTGGTGTAGCAAGTAAAGCCACTGCCTGCAGTGCTGTCATCCCATGTGGGCAGCCAGTTTCAATCTCAGCTACTCCACTTCTGATCACCCTCCCTGTTGACATGTCTGAGAATGTGGTGGAAGATGGTCCAAGTCCTTATATGCCTGCATCCATCCACATGGGAGACCCAGAATAAGCCCCTGGCTCCTGACTCCTGGCTTTTGATTGGCCCAACTCTGCCCATTGCAGCCATCTGGGGAGTGGACTGGTGGATGGAAGACCTCTCTCTCTTTCTCTCTCTCTCTCTCCCTCTGCCTCTCTGGAACTCTGCCTTTCAAATGAATAAAAAACAAATGCCTTCTTGAAGTCAAAATGAATCATTCAAAAATGATCTCTGCCTGAATTATTTAACTATAGTTAAATTATAAATTATAATAAATTTTGTTATTAAAGTATAAAACCACATTTGTTTCCATCTCATCTCTTTACTGATGCTTTAAATACAGTTGTCTAAAATATCATGTATTTAATTGCATTGTTCGACCAGAACAGAAATGTGATCTATTCAACAATAACAGTCTTAGGAAGGAGGGCAGGAGTAAAGCTTTATTTGACTAGGAAAAGGACATCAGGTGGTAACTTGAATCTAATGAATACATATAGAAGACAAAAATCATGAGTAATAAGTCTAATGTAACAAACTCTAAACATAATTGTTCTTATTATGTTTAATATACACATAATGCACAAATAGACTTAACAATGTATTTTGGGGTTAGTAATATGAATAGAACTATTAAGAATATAGCAAGAATAGTGTCAACATGGTGAAGAAGAAGTAAAACTTCATAGGAGAAAGATTTCCATATGTAAGTATAATTAAGTTTCTATAAAATAAAGAATATCAGAGAGAAGGGAACATTTTCCTTTTTTTTCAGATTTATCTATTTAGTTAGTTATTTGAAAGACTGAGTTACAGAGAGAGGCAGTAAGAGAAAGAGAGAGAGAGAGAGAGAGAGAGAGAGAGAGAGAGAGAGAGAGAAGCCTTCCATTTGCTGGACACAATGGCCAGAGTTAAGCCGATATGAAGACAGAAGCCAGGAGCTTCTTCCAGGTCACCCATGTGGGTGCAGGGGCCCAAAAACTTGTATCATCTTTCACGGCTTTCCCTGTCTCATTAGCAAGGAGCTTGTTTAGAGGTGGGGCAGCCGGGACTTGAACCTGTGCCCATATGGGATGCTGACACAGTATACAGTGGCTTTATCCACTAAACCACAGAGCTGGCCCAAAGAAGGGAATATTTTCAAACTTTATTGGATGATGCCAACATTTCTTTAATGTCAAAATTTGACAAAAATTCATAAGTAAATTTAGATCAACATCTCTTTTGAATATAGATTAAAGAATCTTAAATACAGCTAGCAAATGAAACCTAGCAATATACAATGAGAATTGTACATTACACGGGATTTACATTCAGGTCATGATTTAAAATCTGAAAATGGAATACACCATATAGATATAAAAATGATTTTGAAAAGATCTATGGCTATCTTAATTGATTCACAAAAGTATTTATCAAAATTTAATATCCTTCATAATAAAAAATGTTGTATTCATGACAAATAAAAAGGGGCTTCCTCAATCTGATGAGGGATACCAAAAACAAAACAAAGCAAAACAGAAACAACAACCCCCTCCCCTCAAGCCAATATTAAGTTTCCATGCTGAAACACTGAGTAGTTATCTTGTATAGTCTGAAATTTGACAAGGATATTTGCCCTCACTACCTTTATTCAACTTTATATTGAAAGTACTATCCAACACAATAGAGCAAGAAAATGAAAGACATTCAGATTGGGAAATATCTCCTAAAACTACGTGTCATAAGTTTCAGTGAGGATACAAAAATGAATTTCATCTCCATATATTAGCAATGAAATTTCTGAAATATGGAATTAAAACAATTGGATTTAGTAGAACACCAAATGAGTTATATTAGGAATTAAAAGTACAAGAAAAATAATGAACACTGCAAGATATTTCTGAAAAAATGTTAATGAAGAACTAAATAAATAAATAATGAAGACCATGTTTATGGATTTACACACTTAACATTGTTAAGATGATATTAATCTATAGATTCAATACAGTATCTTTAAAATCTGTTAAGATTTTTTTACAGAAATTGGCAAAGTAATCCAAGAACAACCAAAACAACCTTAAAAAAATAAAGTTGATTTCAAAACAGACTACATAAATGAAGTAATCAATAGAGCATATTGCTGGCATAGGACAGACTTAAATCTGAATCCTGATCTGAACATTTTTCTTCTACTGCTTTCCCAGGCCATAGCAGGGAGCTGGATCAGAAATGGAGCAGCTGGGACCCAAACCGGGGCCCAGATGGGATGCCAGCCCTGGAGGCAGTGGCTTTACCTTCTACACTACAGTGCTGGCCCCAGATAGTCATTTTTACACAGGGTTGGCTACTGCAGCAGGATATGACCCTTGTGTTTCTACATTGATTTTTATGTATCTGGGGCGTTGTTGTTTCCATTGCTTTTAGAGAACGTATTTTGCTGGTTGAAGGCTTTTCCTGGAGATGTGTCTCTAAGTATTGATTTGGTACACTGTTTTAACTTTAGTTCTTGGTAGATTCTGTGGTATAATCTCCTTATGCCTTTATTTGCTACAGTTGATTGTTGTTATATAGTATTCTTGGTTGTTTCTGTGTCTCAGTGCTGTCACTAAGACCCATGTTACATAGATGCCACACTGTCTCATGAGGGGGGACTGGTGTGAAGAATGTCTAAGGTGTTGGTGGCAGGCCTTACTTGTGCTGTGTTGTGCCTGGCAGAGTACAGAAAGTGGGTTATAGAACCTAGCAAACTGTAGTGATAAGCTGTGTTAATCATGGTCTGGAGAGCCAACTTTCAAATCCCAGATAACAAGGAATTAAAGGCACAGAAGGCATAATCCAGGGCAACAAGGACATGCAGTGGGTAACTGAATGTGAACATGAGTTCTCTGCATAAGGCAGAGAACTCCAGTCACTACATGAGAGGCAGGGCTACAAAGTGACACCCAAAAGAGGAAGGGGCAGCATCCCAGTTTACTATCAATTGAGAGGGCTGCTGGAGGTGATACATGTGGAGTTTATTCTCAAGCCACTGACCATACCAATAGGAATAGGCTGCTTCACTGTTCAGAGTAAGCACACAATGCCATGGATGAGCACCCAGCTGTGCACACCATTCACAGCACTGACAATTCCCTATTGTACACTGAACTCTTGCCACCAGATCAGACTTCAGTGTGCAGAGAGCTATGAGGATCCATACATGAGAACCCTGATCGAATTCCTGGTTTTAGCAAGAACATGAAGTGGCCGTGGGAAGGAATCAGTGGAAGGAGATGGAGCCCAGGTCTGAGGGAGCAGGCTTCTCTACTTCCAGAGTCTCAGAGCCTGCCTTTCTTAGATATTCTGCCCCACACTGTCTGAGCACTGCATATCACTGTATAGGTTAGGGTGCTGGAAGCACTGTTGTTCTGTTGGTCACAGTTGGACATGTTGGGCTCAGTTGGCCTTGCTAGAATAGAGGAATGACCTTGGAGGCCATGGGAAGGGGATAGGGGAGGGCTGCTGTCTTCCAGCACAGCATGGATAATAACAGTGACTCCTCTCAAGGTGGTGCCTCAATAATACTGCCTTGCTCTGAGAGCTGGGGGAAGGGCCAATGAAAATTCCTTCTCTGAAATAAAGGAGCTGTGAGTTTTTCAGGAGGCCTTCCTTACCTAACTACGTGACTACAGTGACTGGATTTTAATCTAAGGAGGGTTGCTCATGTCAGGGATTCACACAAATGAGCTCCACTTATCTTGTCCCAATCATCCTTTCCCCCTGCAACTGAGATTCCCCAGTCCCATGGCCAAGGGCTACAGACACTGCAGTTTCACTTCATTCTCTTCCTGTTCTTTGTGTTTTGCTGTGACTACTCTCAGTCCTACTGTGTTTCTATAGTTTTATTACTATATTTAGGTGATCTTCCTCAGGAATTCATCTGTTCAAACAGCTGCTTTGGAGTTTCTCCACTAGATGAAGAGGTAGACATTAGTTTTCTCTATATGACCATTTTGAATCCTCCATCAGTGTTAGGATGCTGATGTGCACACCCAAGACAAAGAATTAGACACATAGGCAGAGGACTTATTCTAAAGGTCCTTTTGTCTACAATCCTACAGCTTCAGATTTAATGAGAGACCTGCATGGGCTTTTGCTATAAAATGGTCACACTGTGTAAACTCATACGTAAATAATTATAAATAAGTAAGTGTACAACTTATAGATATGCATATATTTGTATATGCTGGTAAATTTATATAAATGGAAGTACCATAAATTTATACATAAAATGTAAATATGCAGAGGAGTCCATGAAATATACAAATTTATTCAAACATATGTTTCTGAATCAGGTATATGAGGTTATTCATACTATGTAAGACACCCATAAGTACCTATATATGTACCTATATTATGTATAGGTACATATGGATAAGTACACGTCTTACTTTCAAATAAATCATATGGGTAAAAATAGCTTTTAAATCCCCAAAATAGAACTATGTAGTTAATGTGTATCTAGCTATATAAAATATCTATAAAATAGTCCAAGGAAACATGCAAAACCTGACACAGGCATATAGATTTTTTCAGACAGAAACCATCAAGTCTCTACAGGAAACTGTGATCTTCTGCAAACTGTGGGTAAAGAAACACCCAGAGATTCATTTAGCTACCCATTCCTGGTGTTCTTAACTAACAGCAAGTTCTAGGTCAGGCCCATGTAGCTTTAATGTGTTTACAGTAAGTGCAGTGGAAGTGACTGATCCATAAAAAGCAATTGCCTTTTTCTGTCTCCTTGAAGGACTTCTGGTTGGATGTAGTTATTTTCATCACCAGAGGGCCAGGTTACTCATATTACTTGGCTTACAATTAACTAGGATATGATAATCAAGCATTGGTTTCATTCCCAGTATTAGTCTTTTTAGTGCTTTTTTTCATTAATTGTCCTGTTTGTTTTTTATGAGTTTGCCATTGTGATAAATGATAACTCTCTATCCCTGAATACAGCTGTTTGACTGCATTCTAGAGAATTTGGTCTATCATTACTTATGAACCTATGATAAAAGAAGAAGGTTATATTTCTGCCACAATGCTTGGCCCCGGGGCCCCCTTGAATTTGGGAAGCTTGACCATAAAATGGCTATCTGAATTATAAGATCATTTTACAACTGGATTTGTGCTGAAAAACTAATCATGGAAGGGAATCCTTGGGTGCGTGATTTTATGACTCTATGTCAAGATAAGGGTATATAAAAGAAATGTGAAGTTAGGGCTCACGCAAAAACAGAAAACAAAAAACTAGTTTTACTAGAATCTGTGGAGGGGGATAAGGATTTACTATTGATTCAGCTGAGTGGTTCACAAACTCCACTATCTCCATATGGGACTTGGGTAAGAGATTGGGTCATAGAGTGTCTTGTCAGCCAGGTCACAGCTGGAACTGACAACAAATGACCCCCACCCTAGTTATTCTCTACCTCAATGGCGCTCAGTATAGGGAAACAGGACCCATAAAACAATTTCCTGAATGAAAAAAGATGCTTATCATAGATATTACATATTATTTGTTTGTGTTGTTGCTCTGTAATTTTTGTGTGCATGCTTCTATTTTTTATATTCTTGTTTTAGAGATTTGTAAATATTTTACATTTTTTTCAATAATGCATATGTCAATGCATGACACACTTACAAAATGTCATTCATGGATTTCCTGTATTCCCTATGGCAAGAGACTGCACATTCTTTAGATACAAATGACTTTATATATAAATAAATATGATTATTTGCAATACTTATTTCTATGTTTCACTGTGTCAGACCCATTCACCTATCTATGCAATATATATTGGGACCATTATTAGCTATATGTGTATGTTTTTATTTATCTAAGGAGACTTTATTTTGGGACAAGAACATACAGGTCTTAGTCTAGCATTGAGTTCTTTCTTAAATGTTATTCAGAAACATTCCAGAACAGAGTACTCAAGGGTCCTTGACTGGCCTTAGGAGTCTGGGTGGGCATAAGTCTTTATCTTATACATGAACATTCAACATTGCAACTTAACCACTCTAACACACGGACTGAAATTCCTAGCCTGTATGTTTGAAACCATCCTTGGATACAATCTTCATCTATATACCATTAAAGGCAGCACTGGTTAGAATGCAGCTGTTCCACTTCTGACCCAGCCAAATGCTAGGGTTCCTAGGAAATCAGTGGAGGATAGTCCAAGTGTGTGGACCCCTGTACCCATGTGGGAGGCCCAGATAAAATTCCTGGTTCCTAGATTTGGCCTGGCCCAGCCCTGGTAAGTGCAGCCATTTGGAGATTGAGCCAGTGAATGCAAGATCTCTCTCATTCTTGCTCTCTCCCCCCCTTCCTCCCTCCCTCTCACTGTAACTGCAACTTTCAAATAAATAAGTAAACAAATAGCTTCTTAAAAAGAATTGCTTTTAAAAGTACAAGAACTAATAGATATGATAATTTTCCTGAGCTGATCAATCCAGAATGTATACACTCATCAAAACAACACATTTTGAACGCAGCGAGGTTGTGTTCATTGGGAGCTTGTCTTTTCTTTATTTGGTGACTGTGGCACTTCCCTGGGCAGCAGAAATGCTATGGTAGTCCTAGAAGCAGCCTGAGATTTTGGTGTTAGTTAAAAGAACATAGATAAAACCAAGAAAACTGTTTATAAGTGCACTGGTAGGAAAGACCCTGCAGATAACTGCAAACTATAGCTGCCAGGAAGTTTTCCCTCTACTAATAGGGTGAAGAAACCTCATTGATATGGACATGGGACTCTGGCACTTCAAGAGATAAATTGTTACAGAAATCAGCTAAGTTATTCATCTGAAAGCTGCCTTTGCCAAAGTTGGTGAGAGATTGTCCAGGATTTCTTGACTGACCTGAAATTTTATAGCACAGATTTCAGAGTTGTATGTTTCAGGAGACCAGGATGCATACCTGATGGGTTTGTTTGGAAATACTAACCTGTGTTCCATCCATACTAAGAGAGTCAGCTTATGTCAAAAAGACGTTGGATTGGCTCACTAGATATGGAGAGAGAGTTTCAGTGTAGGTAGTTTTTTCATGACATTTTATAGTAAAATCTGTAAAGCATTTTAATTAATTATAACTTTTTGCAGCAGATTTTTTATAATGTGTTGTATTTGTATTGTGAAAAGTAATTCCATTTTTCACTCAGGATGAATGTGAAAAGTGTTCAGAGCTGTTGCTCAGGAGTGACAAGTTATTACTATGCATTAGGCATACATATTTCCTGCTCCACATGATGAATATTTCTCTATGTTAATGACATTGTGGGTGGCTATTAGCTGCTGGAATTGATAAATAAAGCTGTACAGTATCCTTTTCTAATAAAACTTGTTATGACTTTGATCAAGTGTTTAATAATTTGGGCTGTTAAATATGATGATATATCACTATGACAGAATGTCTGGTTTTTCAATGTTGAAGATACTGGTCTTAAGCATTGTGAATTTATAGGTTTGTTAAATAAATAAGTAAATACAGAGTATACTCTGTGCTTTTATAATCACTATCATATAATGTGTTAACATTTTTAAATTAAATGTTTTACATTCACAAGTGTGGTGAGTCTTTTCATTAAGCTTTGTGTAACAGTCTGATTGGTTCTCTTGTGAATAGATGGTATTTGTTTTCATAGTAGCAAAATGCTCTGTGCATTCTACCTTGCCTAAGTACTCATTCTATCACATGTTAACTAACCCTCTTGCTGATAACACAAACACCAACTGGAAGATTCTTTTTATAAGAGTTACAGAATAATATATGTTATTCATACCAGCATCATCTGTTCCTAATAGTCTAAGCTAGTTATTACACCTTTTAATTATGTTGTAATTGGTTTTGTAGGTAGGTTTTTTCAACTCTAGCAAGAGGAAAAATGCAAATGGTCTTTTTCATTGTAGAGTTTATATTATAGACCTTTGTATAAACTTGTTTTGTGAGATGAGCACATATCTCCAGCTTATTGGGCCCTGCCATTAAGAAGATATCTGGTTAAGCTACATTTGATTAATGTCCAGTGAAAATAATTTTTCAAGAAGTGGAATTCCAAGTGTTTTTTTTAATTGAAGTTTCCAGCTCAATTAAATATATTTACTAAATTTACAAATATGCTTCTTTATCTAACAAAATTACACCCTGTCTCTAACTATGTGAAACTGCTATCAGATTTTTTTAAAAAAAAGCAAAGATTTGGGTGATAAATTTGTCACAGTGCGTTAAGTCACTGCTTTAGATGTCTGAATCCCATATGGGACTCTCTGGTTTGGTTAATCTTCCTGCTAATGTGACAGGTAGGCAATGCTTGATGGTCAAAGTGTTTGCATGGTTACCCATGTGGGAGACTTGGTAGGGATTCCTAGGTCCTTATTTTAATGTGGCTTGTCTTATTTTGTGGGGATTTGAGAAATTAAATCATGGATTTAAAAATATCTGTTCCCAACATACTTATTTCTTACTACGCATTTTAAAAAAGACAGAAATCTTACAAAAAGTCAGATGCTTTCATGTCGGTTTCAGATAACAAAAAAGATAAAATCATGTAGTGCATAAAGGAGGAAAAAAATCTGAAAAACAGGTACAAAGAGTTGAAAAGTTCAAAGGTAAAGCAAAGACATACAAAATAGATGGCTATACTGGTGGCCACCTCAACAATAGACCAAGGACTTTAAAATTAAAGGTGGTACAGCAGATATATAGTGGGCACTTCATAGTAACAAAAGTTTAGATAAAATTACAAATATATATTTTGTTAACAAAAATGCCCAGCTTTTTTTAAGAAAAAGAAGACAAATGTCATTCTAAAACAGTATTTGGAGATGCCAATATCCTATTTTCAATAATGGACAGAAAAACAATGTGGGCCAGTACTGTGGCTCAGTGGGTTAATGCCCTGGCCTGAAGCTCCAGCATACCATATGGGCACTGGTTCTAGTCCCTTTTGCTCCTCTTCTGATACAGCTCTCTGCTATGGCCTGGGAAGGCAGTGGAAGATGGCCCAGGTCCTTGGGCCTCTGCATTGGTGTGGGAGACCTGTAAGAAGCTCCTGGCTCTTGCCTTCAGATCCGTGCAGCTCCAGCCATTGCAGCCAGTTAGGGAGTGAACCATCGGAGGGAAGACCTCTCTCTCTCTGCCTCTCCTCTCTGTGTAAATATGACTTTCAAATAAATAAATAAATCTTAAAAAAAAACTATGAAAAAGCCTGAATAGGATAATGAAGACTTGAGCATTATAAAATGACACAATTAATTGACTGATATCACACCATTCAAGAAAACAAGCATTCTACTGAAATGTGCACACAACATTTTCCACAGAAAACCATATGCTAGGTCACAAATAGCATATATCTTATTGACTGAAATAATTTTCTCTGATCACAATTCAGTGTAGACATTTGACCTATGGTTAAGGAAATGCTTAGTATGCCCAAATAGAAACCAGAGAGCCAAGTGAGGAACAGGTGACAGGTGACCAATATAAAGTAAGGGTTTCAAGCCTTCAGCCATGTTGGATAATTCTGGTCAGCAAAACCCTGGTAGCTGAATGGCAGTTGTGGGCTTAGGTAGTGTAGTGTAGTATATTTTTTAAATAAATATAAATTTCTAAAGTACAGCTTTTGGATTACAGTGGCTTTCCCCTCCCATAACTTCCGATCCACCTGCAAACCTCCCAACTCCCGCTCCCTCTCCCATCCTCTTGTTTATGGTGTCAGTAATCACGCTAGGCCCTTGTCATGAGTTCCAATGCTGTGGAAGCCTTTTGATTTCGCCACTCTGATCTTATTTAGACAAGCTCATAGTCAAAGTGGAAGTTCTCTCCTCCCTTCAGAGAAAGGTACCTCCTTCTTTGATGGCCCCGTTCTTTCCACTGGGATCTCACTCGCAGAGATCTTTCATTTAGGTCTTCTTTTTTTTTTTTTTTTTTTTGACAGAGTGTCTTGGCTTTCCATGCCTGAAATACTCTCATGGGCTTTTCAGCCTGATCCGAATGCCTTAAGAGCTGATTCTGAGGCCAGAATGTTGTTTATTACGTCTGCCATTCTATGAGTCTGCTGTGTATACCACTTCCCATGTTGGATCTTTCTTTCCTTTTTAATTCTATCAGCTGGTATTAACATACATTAGTCTTGTTTATGTGAACCCTTTGACTCTTAATCCTATCATTATGGTCAACTATGAACTGAAACTGATCACTTTGACTAGTGAGATAGCATTAGTACATGCCAATACATGGGATTGTATTGGAATCCCCTGGCACGTTTCTAACTCTACCATTAGGGGCAAGTCCAATTGAGCATTGACAAACTGTACATATCCTCACTCTCTTATTCCCACTTTTGTATTTAACAGGGATCTTCAGTTAAAATAAACACCTAAGGATAATTTTGTGTCAATTAAAGAGTTCAACCAATAGTATTAAGTAGAACAAAAAAATATTAAAAGGGATAAAGTATTAAGTTGTTCCTCGACAGTCAGGACAAGGGCTGATAAAGCCATTGTTTCTCATAGTGTCCATTTCACTCCAATAGGTTTTCTTTTTGGTGCTCAGTTAGTTGTTACCAATCAGGGAGGAAATATATTTGTCCCTATGGGACTGGCATATTTCACTCAACATGTTTTCCAGATTCCTCCGTTTTGTTGCAAAGGACTGGATTTCATTACTTTTGCTACATAGTATTCTATAAAGTACAAATCCCATAATTTTTTTATCCAGTCTACTGTTGATGGGCATTTAGGTTGATTCCAGGTCATAGCTATTGTGAATTGAGCTGCAATAAACATTAAGGTGCAGATGGCTTTTTTGATTGTCAATTTAATTTCCTTTGGGTAAATTCCAAGGAGTGAGATGGCTGGGTTGTATGGTAGGGTTATATTCAGGTTTCTGTGGACTCTCCAGACTAACTTCCATAGTAGCTTTACAGTTTGCATTCCCACCAACATGGGTTAGTGTCCCTTTTTCCTACATCCTTGCCAGCATCTGTAGTTAGTAGATTTCTGAATGTAAGCCATTCTAACTGGGGTGAGGTGAAACCTCATTGTGGTTTTGATTTACATTTCCCTGATTGCTAATGATCCTGAACATTTTTTCATGTGTCTGTTGGCCATTTGGATTTCCTCTTTTGAAAAATGTCTATTGAGGTCCTTGGCCCTTCTCTTCAGTGGGTTGTTTGCATTCTATTGAATGGGGAAAAGTTGGAAGCATTTCCACTGAGATCTGGTACCAGACAGAGATGCCCACTCTCACCATTATTATTCAATACAGCACTGGAAGTTTCAGCCAGAGCCATTAGGCAGGAAACGTATTTAAAAGGATACAAATATGGAAGGAAGTAGTCAAATAATCCCTCTTTGCAGATGATATGATTCTTTTTTATTATTAAACTTTTATTTAATGAATAAAAATTTCCAAAGTACAGCTTATAAATTACAATGGCTTCCCCCTCCCAAAACTTCCCTCCCACCCGCAACCCTCCCCTTTCCCGCTCCCTCTCCCCTTTCATTCACATCAAGATTCATTTTAATTCTCTTTATATACAGAAGATCAGTTTAGTATATATTAAGTATATTAAGTAAAGATTTCAACAGTTTGCCCCGATATAGCAACACAAAGTGAAAAAAAAAATACTGTTGGAGTACTAGTTATAGCATTAAATAAGAGTGTACAGCACATTAAAGACAGAGATCCTACATGATATTTTTAAAAAATTAATTAATTTTCTATGCCATTTCCAATTTAACACCAGTTTTTTTTTTATTTCCAATTATCTTTATATACAGAAGATAGATTCAGTATATAATTAGTAAAGATTTCATCAGTTTGCATCCACACAGTAACACAAAGTGTAAAAATACTGTTTCAGTATTAGTTATAGCATCATTGCACATTAGACAACATATTAAGGACAGATCCCACATGAGATGTAAGTCCACAGTGACTCATGTTGTTGACTTAACAATTTGACACTCTTGTTTATGGCATCAGTAATCTCCCTAGGCTCTAGTCATGAGTTGCCAAAGCTATGGAAGCCTTTAGAGTTTGCTGACTTTGATCTTATTCCGATAGGGTCATAGTCAAAGTGGAAATTCTCTCCTCCCTTCAGAGAAAGGTACCTCCATCTTTGATGGCCCCGTTCTTTCCACTGGGATCTCACTCACAGAGATCTTTCATTTAGGTCTTCTTTTTTTTTCTTTTCCATGGTGTCTTGGCTTTCCATGCCTACAATACTCTCATGATCTCTTCAGCCAGGCTGAAGATGATATGATTTTTTATAAGGGATACAAAGAACTCTAAGAGACTGTTGGAACTCATAGAAGAGTTTGGAAAAGTAGCAGGATATAAAATCAATGCACAAAAATCAATAGCATTTGTATACACAGGCCATGCCATGGCTGAGAAAGAACTTCTAAGATGATCAATCCCATTCACAATAGCCACAAAAACAATCAAATACCTTGGAATAAACTTAACCAAGGATGTCAAAGATCTCTATGATGAGAATTAGAAAATCTTAAAGAATGAAATAGAAGAGGAAACCAAAAAAATGAAAAATCTTCGATGCTCATGGATTGGAAGAATCAATATCATCAAAATGCCCATTCTTCAAAAGCAATTTATAGATTCAATGAGACACCAATCAAAATATCAAAGACATTCTCCTCAGATCTAGAAAAAATGATGCTGAAATTCATATGGAGGCACAGGAGACCTCAAATAGCTAAAGCAATCTTGTTCAACAAAAAATAAGCTGGAGGCATCACAATACCAGATTTCAGGACATACTACAGGGCAGTTGAATCAAAACATCATGGTACTGGTACAGAAACAGATGGATACTGCAATAGACCTGAATAGAAACACCAGAAATCAATCCAAACATCTACAGCCAACTTATATTTGCTCAAGGATCTGAAACCAATTCCTGGAGCAAGGACATTCTATTCAACAAATGGTGCTGAGAAAACTGGATTTCCACATGCAGAAGCATGAAGGAAGGCCCCCCACTTTACACCTTACACAAAAATCCACTCAACATGAATTAAAGATCTAAATCTATGACCTGACACCATCAAATTTTTAGAGAACATTGGAGAAACCCTGCAAGATATAGGCACAGGCAGAGACTTCTTGGAAAAGACCCTGGAGGCACAGATAGTCAAAGCCAAAATTGACAATTGGGGTTGCATCAAATTGAGAAGTTTCTGTACTGCAAAAGAAACAGTCAGGAAAGTGAAGAGGCAACCAACAGAATGGGAAAAATATTTGTAAACTATGCAACAGATAAAAGATTAATAACTAGAATCTACAAAGAGATCAAGAAACTCCATAACAACAAAACAAACAACCCACTTAAGAGATGGGGCAATGTCAATAGACATTTTTCAAAAGAGGAAATCCAAATGGCCAAAAGACACATGAAAAAATGTTCAGAACACTTAGTTTTTAAGGGAGTTCAAGGGAGGAATGTCAATCTTCTGTAACTTTAAGCTGTGTCAGTTTTTGGTCTCTGCCTAGGCCTGGAATTAAAATTTCTTGTTAATTCATTGGCAAATTTCATTTGAGGAGCTAGAGGTTAGCTTCTAGTCATTGACAATGGATAGAATTCCCACATTACCATTGTTACCGGAGAAATTGCAGGGCTCTTGTCTTCGCGCAAGAAAGAATTCAGGCGTGAGACAGAGAGTAGTGGGAGGTAAAAGTAGCAAAGTTTATTAGGGTAGGGACATCCATAAAAATGGATGGACACCTCTCCAGACAGGACCTGAGAGAGAGTGCCCAGTCTACATTTAGGCTGGGGTTTTTAAAGAAGTAGGTCTTTGTCTTCACATGCTTCCACCTGGAAAGAAAGACTTAATGGATGTAAATGTTAAGAAGCTTCTTCCTGTGGAAGGTCTGAAACAAAGGACTTTATGGATGCAAATGTTATCAGACCTGAGGAAGGGAGCAGGGTGTTTGAGATGCAGATACTGGGCTGCACCTGGGAGATTGTGGAAGATTTATCAGGCAGGAAGCAGGAGGGGTGAGGGCCTCCACCTGGCAGGTTATCAGGTAGAAGGGGGCAGGGCAGGCAGGATGCGAAATCTGGGCTTCCCCTGAAACATTGTTAGGATGACTTTGAGATGCAGATGCATATAGATGTCTTCTCTTTAGGCCTGTCACACACACATAAGCTCATAACTGACTTCCTACCTAACACCATCATTCTACATTAAAATGTTGAATTCTGGAAAAAGTAGATTTCACCATTAGAGAAAAGTGCAATTGGGCAAAAATAGATCAAGGGTAAGAGCACTGTAAGAGAAGGCAGATCATTATCACAAATTCCCACATGGTGGAGGTGATGGGTGCTCCCTTATGAAGATTGTGGAACTATCTGGTTTGATCATAAATCCTTCTGATATGTGTTTGTGTGATCTCACTGCTTTATTGCTAGTGCAGCAGGTTTTATTAGTCACTGTATATATTTGGCTTTGTCATATGTAACTACATACCAGCAGGTATTCTAGAGTTAATCAGTTGTAAATTACCCTTTTAGCAAGTGAATATAAAGAACCATGAAACTGCTGTAGGTGTTGGAAATGCCTGAGTTAAGTAATTCAAAGCAATGGGTAAGTTTTTAAGAGCAACTTCCTGTTAAATATTAAGATTTTTTTTCACATTATGATAGAAAGGTTTTTCCTGTCAATAGATATTTCCCAAGAAAAGTAGAAGTAGGAAAAGAATATCAGCTGGAATGTGCAGCAACCTAGTCTCTATTAAGGGAGAAGTGTACATCAAAAGCAAGAATTATTTTTATCTTTCAGCCTTTTAAAGATATATTTGAGTTGCTCAATTGACTCACAAAGTAGGCAGAATTATTCTATGGCTGAGTCTGAAAACTAGGGTGCATAGAGTTATAATTCTTTATAGGTGTGTAAAAGCAGAAGATCCCTGTAATTTAGCTGCACTGAGATGGGAAAAAAAAAACCCACACCCAATCAGTTCCTTTTCATTCAGGCTGCAATTGTTCCAAGGAAAATCTTTCATTCCAAAGTGTTTAAAGATTTATTTTTATTTATTTGAAAGGCAGAGTTGCAGAGAGAGGTAGAGACTGAGAGAGAAAGAAATCCTCCATCCACTGGTTCACTCCCCAAGTGACCACAAAAGCCAGAGCTGAGCTGATCCCAAGCCAGGATAGTTCTCACAATACTTAGAAAGTCTCACTGGAAATCAATGTTTTCATCTACATCATGACTTTAAGCCACATTGTGTGTACTTTTACAATGTGATTTATGGTGGCAGGTACTTGTTCTTGTGGTACCTGCTCACTCTGAATAATCTGCAGAAAAAAGACAACAATAAATGGCTCCTCATTCACTTCTATGAGACAAAATGTTAAAAAGGATGCTAATACAGATTCAAATGAGGTTCACTGGCTCTCAAACTCCTGTGTGCATTGCCAAGAATTGTGATTGGGAGAAATTTACCTGCTAAAAAACTAGGAAGTTTCAAGAAAGGTCACTTAGTTTCTGGGAAACTGCAACTTAGCAGATAACAGGGAATAGCAGTTTGGAAACCCCCCTTGTGCAATGGTTAAGATAAGTAAACCTGATGTGTACTGAGATAAGCAGGAATGCTGTATACTAAACAAAAACCCCCTTCCCCTTTGTATTCACTTGCTTAAGATAACTTTGTGGTTTTTGCCTTTAAATACTGCCTGTAACCCTTGTCCAGGACCCTCACTCTCTCTCAGGAGGGAGGGGTCCATTTTGCGCAAAACGTAAATAAAGCCGCCTCTTGCATTTGCATCCTCTGGTCTGAGGATTTTTGAGTCTGGGGTCGCAATCTAAAGGACCCAGCGGGGATTAGGGTCTTTCAGTTCACTGGCTCTCAAACTCCTGTGTGCATTGCCAAGAATTGTGATTGGGAGAACTAGGTAACAAAAGAACCAGTTCACTAAGGGAAAACAAGTAGAATGCCAAGCTAGATAGATCAGTCTTTGCGAAATGCAGCTCACTATTTAACTCTCTTTTTTTTTTTTTTTTTGGACAGGCAGAGTGGATAGTGAGAGAGAGACAGAGAGAAAGGTCTTCCTTTTTGCCATTGGTTCACCCTCCAATGGCCGCTGCGGCCGGCGCATCACGCTGATCCAAAGCCAGGAGCCAGGTGCTTCTCCTTGTCTCCCATGCGGGTGCAGGGCCCAAGCACTTGGGCCATCCTCCACTGCCTTCCCGGGCCATAGCAGAGAGCTGGCCTGGAAGAGGGGCAACAGGGATAGAATCCGGCGCCCGGACCAGGATTAGAACCCGGTGTGCCGGCGCCGCAAGGCGGAGGATTAGCCTGTTAAGCCATGGCGCCGGCCTCACTATTTAACTCTTTGTGGATTCTTTTCAATAGTAAACTGGAATGTGAGTTTGAAGTCTTTTCTAAATTAATACCTGAACCTGAAAGGCATGTTAAGAATGTGAGGATGTCCTTAATATCAGAATAATGAAAACTTTGGGGGGTATCCAAATTTTACAAAGCAAAAGAAAATAAGAAGCTGGCGCCATGGCTCACTAGGCTAATCCTCTATCTGTGGAGCCAGCACCCCAGGTTCTTTTCCTATTTCAGTCCCAGATGGGGCACCAGATTCTGTCCCAGTTGCTCCTCTTCCAGTCCAGCTCTCTGCTGTGGTCCAGAAAAACAGTGGAAGATGGCCCAAGTCCTTGGGCCCTGCACCCACGTGGGAGACCAGAAGGAAGCTCCTGGCTCCTGCCTTTGGATTGGTGCAGCACACCAGCTACAGTGCTCTGGCTGTAGCAGCCATTTGGGGGTGAACCAACAGAAAAGCAAGACCCTTCTCTTTTTCTCTCTCTCTCTCTCACTGTCTAACTCTGCCTGTCCAAAAAAAAAAAGAAAGAAAGAAAAGAAAGCAAGAAGAAAATCCTTATAACAAGGATTACCATTTTCAAAATTTACAAAAAGTTCCAATAAAAAAACTCATAAACATCTGGATAAAAATAGACACTGAGAATTGTAAATGTGATGGTACTAATATTTTTCTCTCAAATTATCATACTTTTTAAAGTCATTTGCCATATGACCAAAGATAGTAAAAAATGAATTGGGTGGTAGAAATAAAATACATTACAAGTATATAAGAGAAATTGAAAAAAGTAACTGGAATTATAGTATTATAATATTACTCTCTCATGAAGAGTCATAATATTTTTGAAGGTAGATCAAAAATCAAAGTGACCACTGAGAACCGTAAAACAATTATTACAAAGCTAAAATTTGCCAACAAAGAAGCCTACAGGCTTGAAAATGTAAACACTCAGAGGAATCTAACAGTATCCACAAATTCTACAACACATGGTTTGCAATATTTAGAACAATTACTCACAGAAAATAGCAAAATTTGCCTCATACTCTAGGGGGAAAATCATTAAAAAGACAATTAAATTAAGACAGATATTACACATAGAAAACAAGGCAGCTGAATGATTTCCAACTCTCTTCCAGTACGTAAAAATAACATGAGTTAGCTGAGAGTGATAGATAAGAACTAAAACAAACAAACAAACAACAAAAAAACCGACAATTTTAAAATACAGTTACTAGAGTGAAAACTTACTTGTAGGCTAATCAACATATTTCACGTCCAAAAAAAAAGGCAAACAATATATAACACAAAATGAATTATGGCTAATATATCACCAAATAGCATGTGTTGGGAATTTAATAACCAAAGTAGCAGTTTCTATTTTTAGGGATGGATTGGCACCAATGTTAAAAGGCCTGAGACTGTGTGTTTCATCTCTTATTTTATCTCTCTGATGTGATTTGCCATATTATGATTCAGGATGATTGTTGAAACCATGTCTGCCTGATGCCACAACTCACTAGGCTAATCCTCTGCCTGTGGTGCTGGCACTCCAGGTTCCAGTCTGGTTGGGGCACCGGTTCTGTCCCGGTTGCTCCTCTTCCAGCTCTCTGCTGTGGCCAGGGAAGGCAGTGGAGGATGGCCCAAGTCCTTGGGACCCTGCACTCTCGTAGGAGACCAAGAGGAAGCACCTGGCTCCTGGCTTCGGATTGGCGCAGCCCGCTGGGGGTTTGAGGGGTGAGACAATGGAAAAGGAAAACCTTTTTCTCTGTCTCTCTCTCTCTCTCTCACTAACTCTGCCTGTTAAAAAAAAAGGAAAAAAGAAAACATGTCAAAAGTTACAAGACATAAATTTAGAGATTCAAAATTCTCAATAAACCCCCAATCAGCATATCAGCATACATAACTAGAAAACTACTCTAGGCAAATAACAACAAACTGAAGGGATCCAAATGCAAAAAAAAAAAAGCAATTAAATCGTTAAAGGCCCAATAGCTTATGACATACGACGTCAAAACCATATACATTTGGCAGCTGGCTTGTCCACAGAAACAATGGGAATACATAAATGTAGTGAAAGAAAGTATCCTTCCATGCCTGATTCTATGTCTAGTGGGTACTATTATAAAATATTACATGAACAGGTGCAGGGATCTTGAGTACAATGGATCAAGCTATTACTTGGTATGCTCACATCCATTGTCAAGATACTTGCCCGTGCATAAATTTTACTTTCGTATCAATGCTGTCTTCAAAAGGCCATATATCATGGCTCAAGTACCTGGGTCCTAGATTGGAGATCTAGATTGGAGTCCAGTCTCCTGGATTTACCCTGTTCTTGCTCCATCAGTTACAAGTATGTGTGGAATGAACCAGCATTTAAAAGATTCTTTGTTATGTAGTATTTCAAATAAATATTAATATATGATTCAGGTAAAAGACATTTCAGAACAATAAAATAGCTTCATAATCATTGCAGACTTACGCTATAGGATGATCAAATAACTCCTCTAGTCTGAAAGAAAATGATGCAAGATTAATATTTAGAATTGCATGGTGGGGAACCTCTTTTATGTGAGGGCCATTTGGATTTATAACATTTGCAGGGCATAAAATGGTATCAAATTAAAAATTAACCTGATATAGATTTACTGCATTAAATTTTTTTGGCAAGTCCAGACAAATGACTGTCAGATGTCCTCCACTCCTCATTTACAGGAAATGATTGTGATCATTAAAAAGGGTAATCATATGTGTAGGATAATATAAAGAACTTCAAGCATTCTTATTCTATTATTTTATTCAGGTATATGAATATTTGAAGCAAGATTTGTAACACCATGTGAATTATTCATATATTGGGTCATTATTTGATAAAAATAGTACAGTGTATAGCAGTCATAAATAGAACTATTCAATTGAAATATCCCAATAATGTATATGAAAGAGTGCCATGTGTGATATTCATATTGCAAATCCAAACATCAATAAGTAACAAATTCAAGTACATAATTATTTGTAAATCAAAGGAAACTAATGCAAAAATGCAGTGCATTTGTTTGCCAAAGATGCTATAACACAATGCCATAGATAGTGCATTTTAAACAGATACTTATTTTCTTGTAATTCTGCAGAAAGAAAATTCAAGAACTAATTACAGGTTTAGTTTTTTCTGTGGCACTTTTTTTTCTGTTCTAGCTAAGCTTTTAGCTTTGTACTTAGGGAATTAGTTAAGATTCCTGTGTACTATACTGAAGTACCTAAATTTGATTCCCATCTCTGACTCGACACAAGCTTCCTGCATGAACAGACACTGGTAGGCAGTGGTGATGGCTCAAGAAACCAGGGCTCAGCCACCTTTGAGGAAGTCTTGGAATGAACTACCAGCCTTTGGCTCCAGTCAGGTCCAGACCCATCAATTGTCCACATTTGGAAAGTAAACCAATTGAGGGAGAATTTCTTTATTTGTATCCCAATGAATAAATAATATAATTGGTTAATGATCATTAAAATCTTTCACAAAACAAAACTAAGGTAATAAATGAGAAACAGAGGAACAGAAAATAAGTCATCAAATTAAAGAAATTATTTCAATTATATTAATAATTAGCTCAGAATTGAATGGACTAAAATTAAGGCAGTAGTTGTCAAATTTGATTAAAGGACCAGAAGATTTCTGTATGCTTTCTGAAAGTGGCACATTTAAAAAGTAAGACAAAAACAGACTGAAAGTGAAAAGATGGGAAAAGATACCCATGCAGAGTTGGCTACACAGCCTAGATTATACATCAGATTCATATAATCAATGTTAATGAACCTAAAAACAAAGGCTCAAAGGACAAGAAACAAAGTCCATAAAACTAAATGGGTACTAAAAAAGTTACAAATAGTGTAAAACAATTTATATTAATTTTATAGTAATTAATAAAACAAATTGATAATGATCAATTGTAAACATAAATGACAGTGTAGTTAACTAATGTTTGTATATCACTCTATAGAACCCAGATAGAACACACGCTAAGCCATAAATCAAGACTAAAACCATGAGGTTGGTACTTTTGCACAGTGGGTGAAACCACTATATGCATCACCAGCAACCCATACAGACACAGGCTCATGCATCAGGTGTCCACTTTGATCCAGCTCCCTGCTAATGGCCTGTGAAAAGCTGAAGAAGATGGCGCAACTGTTTCAGCCTCTGATAGCCACATGGAGAAATGAAAAACACCTGGCTCCTAGCTTCAAATTGGCACATCCTTGGTCAGTGAAGTGATCTGGGAAGTGAACCAGTGCTTAGGAGTACTCTATCCCTCTCTCTATGTAATAAATAAATAAATCTATTTAAAGAATGTTTCAAGAGATAACATGAAAGCCACAATATTTTTTTTTTGACAGGCAGAGTGGACAATGAGAGAGAGAGACAGAGAGAAAGGTCTTCCTTTTTGCCATTGGTTCACCCTCCAATGGCTGCCATGGCTGGCGCGCTGTGGCCGGCGCACCGCGCTGATCCGATGGCAGGAGCCAGGTGCTTCTCCTGGTCTCCCATGGGGTGCAGGGCCCAAGCACTTGGGCCATCCTCCACTGCACTCCCTGGCCACAGCAGAGAGCTGGCCTGGAAGAGGGGCAACTGGGACAGGATCGGTGACTGACCGGGACTAGAACCCGGTGTGCCGGAGCCGCAAGGTGGAGGATTAGCCTAGTGAGCCGCGGCACTGGCCGCCACAATATTTTTAAAAAAGATTAAAGCCATAAAGTAATCTCTCTGACCACATGGAATTAATTTAGAAATCATTTTTAAAAGAAACAAAAATAGTTTTCAATATTTAAAAATGAGGTAATTATATTCTTAAGCAATCTGTAAGAGAAGAAAATAACAAGAAAAATTATAAAATAAATTCAACAAATTGTACCATGATGGTATTTTATTTAGATAGACGTATAGTCATCAAATCTTCTCTCCTATCCGACTTTTGAGATGGGATCTAAGGCACTTTCTTTCTTTCTTTCTTTCTTTTTTTTTTTTTTTTGACAGGCAGAGTGGACAGTGAGAGAGAGACAGAGAGAAAGGTCTTCCTTTTGCTGTTGGTTCACCCTCCAATGGCCGCCGCGGTAGGCGCGCTGCGGCCAGCGCACCGTGCTGATCCGATGGCAGAAGCCAGGTGCTTCTCCTGGTCTCCCATGGGGTGCAGGGCCCAAGGACTTGGGCCATCCTCCACTGCACTCCCTGGCCACAGCAGAGAGCTAGCCTGAAAGAGGGGCAACTGGGACAGAATCTGGCGCCCCGACCGGGACTATAACCCAGTGTGCCAGCGCTGCAAGGCGGAGGATTAGCCTAGTGAGCCGCGGCACCGGCCATAAGGCACTTTCAATATGTGCTGGACCTAGGAACTTACCCCAGAGAACTTAGCATTGTTATGAACAATGAAAAAGTCACAGAGTCAAAGGATAGTTCAGTCACCATATACCCTAAATTTAATGTGCATTGGTTTCTAAATAAATAGCAGTTCATATTTTATGATATAAAGATATGCTTATGAATTTAAAATAACATGGGCAACAAATGTTAAGAGGAACTATAAAATTGAAAACTTTTTGTATATGAAAGACTCACAAAAAAGTGAAAAGGACACCAATTTCATAGGAAAATACTTGGAAATTGTATTGCCCAGAAGATTACTATAAGCAATATATCCAACATACGAAAATCCCGCAAATAAAAAGTAGTAAATACTGATTCTAAAATGAAAAAAGAAATAGACATTTCTACAAAGAATATATCCAAATGGCTAATACCACACAAGATTCTCAATATTACTTATCATTTGGTGAATGCAAATGACAGAGTGTAATACCATTTCATATGCATTGCAATGTCCATTATAAAAAAAAAGTGCACACAATATTAGAGAAAGATAAATTATCATGAAATACTCGTGTGATTACTGTTGTATTTGTTAAACAATGTGAATAATATGGCTAACAGCACTTAAGGCCTGTAGAAGCCCTTCATCTTCTCAGAAAGTTTAGAGACAGTGTTGGGCATCACAAAGAAGGAAACAGGGAGTATGGGATTGCTCCAATAGTCTCTGACTTCTTTTAAAGGTGTCAGAATCTAAGTAATCCTGAGGAACCCAACCTGATGACTTTATCTAATCCTACTAAACTCTCAAAGGATCTAAATCTGAACACCATTGTAAGATTAAACTTCCACCTTCTTAATGCCTCAAATAGGGAATTGTTCCCAACAAATCATATGCAAAGCATGTCAACACACTATGAATTATTAGAAAACTTTACTAAAAAGAATCTTGAAGTACGGACTAACTGTGAAGGAATACTGCTACATAAAATATGCCATTTCATACTGACAACTATTTTGTGATTTGCCTTATATGAGGTTAACAGACGACACATATTCATAGAATTATAAAATAATGAAGTGACTGGAGGAGGACAGAGATTTAATGTTTTGAGGCACACAAAGTTTTACCTGGGGAAAATAAAAAAAAATTTAGATGAATGGAATGTACTAAATAACCACAAAATGTACACTTTAAAATAACCACAAAATGTACACTTTAAAATAACCACAAAAATGTACATTTTAAAATGTCAAATGGTAGGTTATACATTTTATCATACAAAATATTTGATTGCTCATCCATAATCTCTTGCTATGATAGATGCATGCAGAGATATAGAAATTCCATCAGCTTTTTACTCTCCAAATGCCTACAAAAAGCCAAGGTTGGGCCAGGTTTATTCTAGGTGCCTAAAATTCAATCTGGGTCTCTTGGGTTGTTGACAAAAACTCAAATACTGAGTTATCACCTGCTGCCTCCTAGAGTCTGCATTAGCAGAAAGCTGAAATTGGAAGCAGATTCAGGACTTAAACACACACAATCTATTTGGAATTCAGGTGATGTCAGAGGCATTATTTTCAAAATTATTATTTATTTGTTTTCATTTTGACTAAAAGGCAGAGAGAAAATCTTCCATCTTCCAATTCATTGTCCAAAAATCACTTCATCCAAAATTAGGCAAGTATACTTCAACTTGATTCAGTCACCCATTTGGGAGGTAGGGATTCAAATATTTTAGCCATCATGTGCTGCCTTCCAGGATGCACATTAGCAGGAAGTGGAAAAAAGAAGAGTAGTGGGGATCAAGTCAAGAACTCTGATATGGTATGTGGGCATTCCAACTGACAACTTAAGCTCTTGTGACACAGACTCACCACTGAAGAGGCATCTTAGTCATCAGGACAATGTTCAACACAAATAAAATCTATCAGATTCATGTTCTATGTATCCTTTATTTATGAATCTTTCTTTTGACTTTGGTTCTCATGGACCTCCTAAATACTGACTGCTTTTCTCCACTGACTCCTAGGTCTGTCACTCCATCTCAGGAAGAAATAAAAGCTCAGCATTGAGCTAATATATATTTTCAGATGTTTGTCAAAAGTGGCATTTCTCATTTTTATAATGAAAATGATATTAATTATATTCTATTTCACAAATATCAAGAGAACAGATTTAATGTAATTCGTAAACAATTCTATAAATACAATGATACATATGTTTTCTTACTCTTTTTATAGGTTTCAGATATTACAATAAATATTTAACAGCAAAAAAAAAAAAACCACAACAAAATATCAGGATTTGAAACCAGATGAATTTAGACATGAGAAAGTGGAAGGAAAATAGAGAAAATCCCATTATGATGATTTAGCAAAATCTAGCTCATAGCTTATACATGTAAATTCAGAAATTAATCATATGGCTTTTATTTTAGACATGTTCAGCCTGAAATGCAATATAGCCTGGATAGCTATACAGAAGTATTCAACACCAAATAGCAACTATGTTCAGAAGGTTGTGGGAGAAGCTACCTTGGAGGGAAGTGCGGGTGTCATAACCAATAGGGTCAGATCTGAAAAGAATAACTACAGGATGGGATAAATGGGAGAATGTATGGAATATTTGGATGGGTTATGTTAAGAAGAAAGTAGAATAATACAAGAAGAATGACAAGAAATCATAACAAACTCATGATAGAAATTTTCAGGCCGGCGCCGTGGCTTAACAGGCTAATCCTCCTCCTTGCAGCGCCGGCACACCGGGTTCTAGTCCCGGTCGGGGTGCCGGATTCTATCCCGGTTGCCCCTCTTCCAGGCCAGCTCTCTGCTATGGCCTGGGAAGGCAGTGGAGGATGGCACAAGTGCTTGGGCCCTGCACCTGCATGGGAGACCAGGAGAAGCACCTGGCTCCTGGCTTCGGATCAGCGCGATGAGCTGACTGCAGTGGCCATTGGAGGGTGAACCAATGGCAAAAAGGAAGACCTTTCTCTCTGTCTCTCTCTCTCACTATCCACTCTGCCTGTCAAAAAAAAATTTTAAAAAAAAGAAATTTTCAGAAGAACAGGTACAGTAGTTGAGAAAAAAATAGAAGGTAGGCATTTAAGTTTAAAACCAGTTAAAATCCTGTATTTCTGCTTCAAAGTACCTAATTTAACTCTGAGCTTTCATTCCTGATTCCAGGTTTTTGGTAATACAGATGTGAGGCATTCATGATGATTCAAGTAATTGGGCTTTTCCATTCATTTTGGAATACAGAACTATAGATAGGCCTGTCTCTTAGCTTCAGCCTTGTGTCTGTCTGGGCTACTGTAGGTATTTGGGAGGAATGAATCAGTTTATAAGTAATTTTTTTATGTTTCCTTTTTCAAGATTTATTTCCTTTATTTAGGAGGCAGTCTTGAGAGAGAGAGTGGGGGAAGAGAAAGAAGAGAGAAAGAGAAGAGAGAAAGAGAAGAAAGAGAGAGAGAGAGAGAGAGAGAGAGAGAGAGAGAGAGAGAGAGAAAGAGAAGAAAGAGAGAGAGAGAGAGAGAGAAGAAAGAGAGGAAGAAAGGAAGAAAGGAAGAAAGACGGGCCCGGTGCCATGGCGCACTAAGTTAATCCTCTGCCTGCAGTGCCGGCATCCCATGTGGGTGCCGCTTCTAGTCCCAGTTGCTCCTCTTCCAGTCCAGCTCTCTGCTGTGGCCCAGGAAGGCTATGGAGATGGCCCAAGGGCTTGGGCCCCTGCACCCACATGGGAGACCAGGAGGAAGCACCTGGCTCCTGGCTTCGGATTGGCATAGCTCCGGCTGTAGCAGCCATTTAGGGGGTGAACCAATGGAAGGAAGACCTTTCTCTCTGTCTCTCTCTCACTATTTGTAACTCTACCTGTCAAATAAATAAATAAAAATCTTTAAAAAGAAAGAAAGAGAGGGAGATATCTTTTATCCAATGGTTAACTCCCCAGATAGCCTCAATTGTCAGAGCTGGGTCACACTGAATTCAGGAGCAAGGAGCATCATCATGGTATCCTAAGTGGGTGTCAGTGACCCAAACACTTGGGACATCTTCTTCTGCTTCCCAAGGTGCATTAGCAGGGATTTGAATTTGAAGTGAAGAAGATAAACCTTGAACCAGCCTAAATATGGAATGTCAGCATTGTAGGCAGTGGGTTAATCAATTATGCCACAATTCTGTCACAATTCTTAGCCTACCTCAATTACTTTGTGTTTTTCTATCTGTCAAATATAGAATTTATTTTTATTTGGAAAACTATTCACATATGGAAAAACTAGAAAATCTTGTAATTGACTATACTTTATATTATTGATGAATAATTTAATTGAAACTACTTTGAGTAGCATAAAGTGAAAATGAACAATGCAATGATTTGCTGTATGATGTAACTTTGGAAAGTCTGCAAGACAACATGAATCTATAAACAGGTTGAGAGAAATGTGTGCAGAGCTGTTATGGGAGCTGGCTTTGTGGCTTAACAGGTTAAGCCAACAGCTGCAATGCTGGAATCTCATATGGATCATGGTTTGAGTCCCAGCAACCCAGCAACTCCATTTCCAACCCAAATTTTTGCTAATTGCCAGGGATTGCAAGGGAAGATGGCCCAAAGCCTTGAGTGGGAGACCTAGATGAATCTCCTGTCTCCTGGCTTTCATCTTGCTCAACCCTGGCAATTGTTGAGTATTTGGGGAGTGAACCAGATGATAGAAGATCCTCATATTCATTCTCTCTTGCCTTCCTTTATCTTTGTGACTTTGACTTGAAAATAAACCAAATAACCTTATAAAAAGACAACAAAAATAAAACAAGAACCTGTAGCAGATTCTGTTCCCTACATGTTCCTGGTCCTGCCCATGAATCCCATTCAGCCTCCAAAATGTTATTAGGACCCACACTATTGTAGCAATTCACACACAAAAAAATATTCAGTAACTTGTTTTTTAGCACTAGTCAACACTTTCCACTGCAAAATTCTATGTTTATGGGTCTGGTGCTGTGGCTCAGTGGGTTAAACCTGGCCTGAAACACCAGCATCCTATTTGGGCACCGGGTTCTAGTCCTGGCTGCTCCTCTTCCATGCCAGCTCTCTGCTATGGCCTGGGATAGCAGTAGAAGATGGTTCAAGTCCTCGGGCTCCTGTACCCGTATGAGAAATCAGTAAGAAGTTCCTGGTTTCTGGCTTTGGATCGGCCCAGTTCTGGCCATTGCAGTCATCTGAGGAGTTAACGAGCGGATGGAAGCCCTCTCTCTCTCTGTCTCTACCTCTCTCTGTAACTCTTTCAAATAAATGAAAAATAAATCTTTAAAAAAATACTGTGTTTATTTCCAAGTTAGTACTAAATTCAATGCACAGTATCATATATAGGACCAATAAAGACAATTTCAAGTTTCATATCCCACAATGGTTTAGAAGACTCTATGTTCCAATCTGACTCATGTAATAAATACATCAATGTTATAGAATCACAAAGGCTGGAAACAAATTTGCTATAAATTTTGATAGATCTAATGTCTTATAATCATGGCAATTTTACCATATCACATATTTATTTCTCCATTTTAATAAAAATATGATAAAGCTGCTATATCACAATGTAAAAAACAGACATGGACAACTTAAAAGAGAACATTGGGGAAACCCTGAAAGACATTGGCAAAAGCATTTGGTTCTCTCTTACAGATGTTCTTGGTTCCTGACATTGGCCTGCCCAAGCCTAGGCCACTGGAGTCATTATGGCTATAAATTGGTGAATGAAGAGCTTTGTGTCTTTCCTGCTCTCTCATTGTCACTCTGGCTTTTAAATTAGTAAGTATTAAAAATAATTTTTAAACTCTATTTCAGTGAAGGCCCATTTAGCTACTCAAACAGTGATGTCAAATGTTTTTTCTAGGAGACATACAAATTAATGCTTACATAATCTGAGAATTACTTATATTTCTAATTGTCACTTGATAATGGCATATTAGTTAAAAAGAATTAAACTCAGTCAAATATCTTACATAAGTGACCCAACTTTTTATTTATGTGACTTGGAGGCTTTGAAGGTACTAAGAATATGTTATAATACACATTTTTATTTTTTTAATTTTTATTTTATTTATGTGAAAGATAGATTTAGACAGTGAGAGAGAGACAGAGAGAAAGGTCTTCCTTCCATTGGATCACTGCCCAAATGGCCGCTACAGCCAGTGCATTGCGCCAATCCAAAGCCAGAAGCCAAGTGCTTCCTCCTGGTCTCCCATGCGGGTACAGGGGCCCAAGCACTTGGGCCATCCTCCACTGCCTTTCTGGCCACAGCAGAGAGCTGGACTGGAAGAGGAGCAACCAGGACTAGAACCCGGTGCCCATATGGGATGCTGGCACTGCAGGCAGAGGATTAACTAAGTGAACCACGGCACTGGCCCCAATACACATTTATTTTAAATCCTGTAATGCTCACTCCCATGTTCACTAAAATGGTAATATTGCATGTGTTGAGAAAATATACCCAATGATAAGTTTGAAGATATTTGAAATATTATACATGTTTTTAAAGAGCAGAAAATGAACAGTTTTTCAATATGTGGAAAAGAGAGGATAATTTTGAGAAAATAAGAAACATTAATTAAAAATTTTATTTCATTATTGTTGGATATATACTTTTGAAGTGCATCTTTCCTAAGTACTAGTTTTGAGGTACACTACTTTAAAATATTCAATGTATTTGATCAATATTCCCATATTGGCTGTTCTGTAGGATTACAAAATACAGTTATTATATTGCTTTACTTCTTATACTTCAGAGTTCATATATTAGAAACTACAAATATTGGATAACAAACACATTCATCATATCGTTCTTTGCTTACATGTTGCCATTAGCCAATTCACCACCTATGTATTGTTATGTTGATTTTTTTGACTTTTATTTAATGAATATAAATTTCCAATGTACAGCTTATGGATTACAATGGCTTCCACCTCCCATAACTTCCCTCCCACCCCCAAATGTCCCCTCTCCCACACCCTCTCCCTTCCCATTTACATCAAGATTATTTTCAATTCTCTTTATATACAGAAGTTCAATTTAGTATATATTAAGTAAAGATTTCAACAGTTTGCACCCACATAGAAACACAAAGTGAAACATACTGTTTGAGTACTAGTTATAGCATTAAATCAAAATGTACAGTGTATTAAGGACAAGAGATCCCAGGGGGTGGAGCCAAGATGGCGGATAGTGAGGACGTGCGCCGTAGTTTGGGAAAATAAAGTTTCATAAAAGTGGAATTACTGTAGCCTCAGGAAAAGACTCAAGAAAAAAACTGCAGAGGAAACGCTTCCGGATCTTGTGGATGTGACAGAGGACCTACAGGGAGCCTACTGCATGGAAACTCAACCGCGGGAGACGAGCCGCAGACTCTTGCCAGCGCGGGAACGGGAGGGAGGTAAGACAAAGACAGCAGAAACCCGAGACATTGGCGGGGGGGGGGGGGAGCAGAGGCCTCTCTTGTCACTCAATGAGCAAAACAAAGAGCAGGAGCCATTTTACATATCTAAAGCGCAGCCACAAACTCAGTAACTTCGGAATTTGGTGAATCTTGAGAACACATTGAGGGCTGCATAAACTCTTTGTGAGGTCCCAGGGATAGATCAAAAAAATACTCACAGAGGCAAGATTTCAACTAGACTCAATTCCACTCACCTGTGCGGAATTACTTCCCAAATGAGTCAAGAAAAAAAGAAAGAGAGAGAGCAATCCAGCAAGGAGCAAGGGAGAGAACAATCTGGGTGAGTCGCTTTTTGCACAGCCTTAAACCTGAAGAATCAAGCGGAGCTCTCTGGCCACACCCATCACAGCCTCTAAGGATCCATCAAAGCAGACAGCACACTTAGAGGCATAGTATAACGAGAAAAAAAAACACCACAGACAAAAAAAAAAAAACACACATAAATTATCTCCAACATGCCAAAAAACAAACGTAGAAACCGAGGTAACAAGAGCAAGGAAGACACTATGATGCCCCCAAATGAACAAGACACCCCAATCCAAGATTATGAAGATGAAGAGATAGAGGAAATGCAAGAAGCAGATCTCAAAAAATTGATAAGAACATTAAGAAGTTCTCAAAAACAAATTCTTGAACTACAGAAATCATTAATGGACAAGACAGAAAATCTCTTGCGCAAAAATGAAATGTTAAGGAGGAATCAAAATGAAATGAAACAACTAGTAGAAGATGAAACTGTGATAGTGACAAAAAACCACAATGAAATGAAGAACTCAATAGATCAAATGACAAACACATTAGAGAGCCTTAAAAACAGAATGGGTGAAGCAGAAGAGAGAATATCAGAATTAGAAGACAGACAACAGGAAAGGAAACAGGCAAATCAAAGAAAAGAAGAAGAAATCAGAAATCTAAAAAATACTGTCAGGAATCCACAGGATACTATTAAAAAACCCAACATTCGGGTTCTAGGAGTTCCTGAAGGCATGGAGAGGGAGAAAGGATTAGAAGGCCTTTTCAGTGACATACTAGCAGAAAATTTCCCAGGTTTGGAGAAGGACAGAGACATCCTAGTACAGGAAGCTCATAGAGCCCCTAATAAACATGACCAAAAGAGATCCTCACCACGACACGTCGTAATCAAACTCACCACAGTGAAACGTAAAGAAAAGATCCTAAAATGTGCAAGAGAGAAACGCCAGATAACTCTCAGAGGATCTCCAATTAGACTCAGAGCAGACTTCTCATCAGAAACCCTACAAGCTAGGAGAGAATGGCGAGATATAGCCCAGGTACTAAGAGAGAAAAACTGCCAGCCCAGAATATTATATCCTGCAAAGCTCTCATTTGTGAATGAAGGTGAAATAAAGACCTTTCATAGCAAACAGAAATTGAAAGAATTCGTCGCCACTCGTCCAGCCCTGCAAAAGATGCTTAAAGATGTGTTACATACAGAAACACAGAAACACGGTCACCAATATGAAAGAAGGTAAAGGAAAGAAACCTCGCAGCAAAAGATCACAGGAGTCTCAAACCATATATTAGAAAAAATCTTTGGCAAATGACAGGGCAAAGTTACTCCTTATCAATAGTCACATTGAATGTTAATGGCTTGAACTGTCAGTTAAAAGACAACGATTGGCTGATTGGGTTAAGGAACAAAACCCATCTTTTTGCTGCTTACAAGAAACTCATCTGTCCAACAATGATCCATACAGGCTGAAAGTGAAAGGCTGGAAAAAGATAGACCATGCCAACAGAAATGAAAAAAGAGCGGGCGTAGCCATCTTAATATTGGACAACATAAACTTTACCACAAAAACTGTCAGGAGAGACAAAGAGGGGCACTATTTAATGATTAAGGGATCCATTCAACAGGAAGATATAACTATTATCAATGTATATGCACCTAATTACAGGGCACCAGCTTATTTAAAAGACTTGTTAAGGGACTTAAAGGGAGACTTAGACCCCAATACAATATTACTGGGGGAATTCAATACTCCACTCTCAGAGATAGACAGATCAACAGGACAGAACATCAACAAGGAGACAGTAGATTTAAATGACAAATGGATCTAACAGATATCTACAGAACATTTCATCCTATATCTAAGGACTTTACATTCTTCTCAGCAGTACATGGAACCTTCTCTAGGATTGACCACATACTAGGCCATAAAGCAAGTCTCAGCAAATTCAAAAGAATTAGAATCATACCATGCAGCTTCTCAGACCACAAAGGAATGAAATTGGAAATTAGCAACTCGGAAATCTCCAGAGCACGTGCAAACACATGGAGATTGAACAACATGCTCCTGAATGAACAATGGGTCATAGAAGAAATTTAAAGAGAAATCAAAAATTTTCTGGAACTAAATGAGGATAAAAGCACAACATACCAAAACCGATGGGGTACAACAAAAGCAGTGTTAAGAGGAAAGTTTATATCAATAGGTGCCTACATCAAGAAATTCAAAAGGCACCAAATAGATGAGCTTTCAAGTCATCTCAACGATCTAGAAAATCTGCAGGCCCAAGTACGCTAGACAGGGTCTAGAACAAAGGACAGAGTCATTATTAGAGGAGCTAAGAAAGGTGCTAAGCTACAATCAAGTTTTCTGATTGAGAGGCAAACAGAACCTGACAGAAGGGGCTTGATAATAATCTGGTGGGCTTTAGGCCTTGTAAGTTAAGAGGCCCAGACCTATCTATCTCTTCACATGGGCTATATCCTAAGGGAGGTGTGAACCTCCTAGGGGAAGGCACTCTGTTGACTTTCATTACTTGGCTGGCCTGGGAGGAGTGCTGGCCAGGAAAAGGCAGGTGGCATCTCTAACAAGAAATTTACAGTTCTGCCTGCAATGTTGCTGACCCTACTTGACCATCCCCTCAGCTGCAGTGGTCACTTTGGAAGTTGGGCTGAGTGAAGGGCTTTTCAGCTTAGAGCCAATGAGATCTGTGGCTCTGACCTGGGCATCCTTCGACTCCAGGGCAGGTCCATTTCCAGTGATCCAACTCTTGGCAGAGCTGCCAGGGCTCTTCACAAGCTGACTTCTGTTGAAGCCCAGGCTTACCACATTGAAAGCCACTGCAGTGGACTGGCCTGTTGGGTCTCCTTGAGGGCAGATCACTGTACAGATCAGCCATTAATAGGCCTGCCACCCATTGCTTCTGATGCCTAGCTTTCTTTTCCTCCTGGTTTGTGTTAAAGCAGACCAGAGGATGCAAGTCAAGAGAGTGCCCAAGTCCATCTCTAATCTTCAGTGGCCTGAACTACAAGTCTATAGTCACAGGCATGTTCTGTAGTACTTTTTCTAAGGTAGACAATGCCCATGAGGAAAATTATATTCTCACTTAAAAACTTTCTTTCCCTTTGGTCTGAAAGGGAGGTTTTTTCTACTTACTGTATACTTCGCTGATGGCGAAGTGAATCTAGCTATGAAATTATAATTTAAGCTCTTATTTTGGCTATGCTATTACAGAAAAATGTTAGCCATCTCTTTTATAAGGTCTAAAGATTAAATTGTGCATCCTACAGATTCCTTCATAATAGAATTAGTTTCCTACCTTGAAGAGAATAGAGAAATGAAAGAACAAGTTGGGCTTAGAATAGAGAAATGAGGGAGCAAGTCCTAGATCGCTTGCTGACAATAGCAATATCACATGAATACTTAGCAAACAGTTTCAACCATGAGATAACAACTTAAGAAAACATTTACCAGAAGGTCCAATGCCTTCTATAAATTTTAAGAATCATGTATTTGAAAACACCTCTTAAATATCTAACATGGTGTAGTTTGTTTAGCCAGTAAACTTAAGCACAACCATATAAAATGTTTTTAGTTTCTTTCTACCAACAAGTATAAAACATATGATGCAGAGATTCAGGTCACATGAATTAAAATGTATCTTTGATTAATTTTAGCAGCTTAAATTTATGGACAATCTTATCTATAAGCCAATTAAAAGAAAGTTCTTAATAAAATTTTATTAAATTTATAAAATGTTATGTTGATTTTATCTATATACACCCATCATTTTCATGATAGTATGTGTATGTGTATATGGCCCAAAGCAGCTGTCTCCAAAATTTATTTCATAAATTTCTAACCATCCATGAGATCCTATTTGCAGAAAGACCTCTAATCATGTAATTAACATCAAATGATATTATAATTGTGAAGCATTGATTCAAATTGAACTAAGATCCTATAAAGAGGTATATACATGGACAGAGGAAATCTCATGTAAGGATACAGCAAGGCAGTGGCAGTGTGATAGTTAGAGAAGCTTCAGGAGAAACTGCACCTGCTATTACCTTGCATTTAAATTTTCATTCTCTAAAACCACAAGAAAAATGTTGCTTTGATCAAACAACACATTCTACAGTATTGGGTTGTGGCAACCAGAGCATGGTAATATCCTCCTGTCTCTGCGTACATTTTTGGCAGCCAACTAGTATGCCAGTATTGTTATCAGAAATACAGAAATTTAAACTGTGGTTTCATGTGGCCAAACATCTAAACAGAGAAAACAAATATGAAATCAGAGTATCCATATTGAGGATCCTAGAAAACAAGAAACCAAATATACGAGGAAATGAACAATAAAGATCAGAGCAGAAATAAAAGGAATATTAATATTAAAGATAAGTGTATTGGCCGGGGGCACAGCTCAGTAGGCTTATCCTCCACCTGCGGCACTGGCACCTGGGTTCTAGTCCCGGACAGGGTGCCAGATTTTGTCCCGGTTGCTTCTCTTCCAGTGCAACTCTCTGCTGTGGCCCGGGAATGCAGTGGAGGATGGCCCAAGTCCTTGGGCCCTGCACCCGCATGGGAGACCAGGAGAAGTGCCTGGCTCCTGGCTTCAGATCAGCGCAATGCACTGGTCACAGTGGCCATTGGAGGGGGTGAACCAACAGAAAAAAGGAAGTCCTTTCTCTCTGTCTTTCTCTCTCACTGTCCACTCTGCCTGTCAAAAAAAAAGTAAAAAAAAAAAGATAAGTGTGTTAAAGTTCTGATTTTTAATAGAATAACAGTTCTTAGCTAGGTTTTATAAAATAGAGTCAAGTAAATAAAATAAAAAGGAGACACTGCAATTCATATCACAGATATACAATGGATCACTAAGGAATAGTAACAGCAACTGTAAATTATAAAATTGAAAAAAAAAGTGTTTATTTTGTGGATACATATAACCTACCAAACCTGAGCCAGGAATATATAAAATACCTGAATAGACCAATAGTGAGTAACAACATTAAGTCAAAAATAACATGTGTAGAAGATACTTCCTAAATGTTTTTAGGGGAGCACATTCCCCTGGAATAGGACATGTCTGCAGTTCTGTCTTTGCCTGTGCAGGCTGGGTGAGTGCACACCCTTCCCATGGAATGTGATGGCAGAAGGCAGCAGGGTGGGTAATCTGTAACTAATGGTAAATACTGGTTTCAGGAGCTCAAGACTGTAAATAAGATTCTGGATACTGATACTGCATGACTGTTGTCCTTCAGAACATAGGTTTCGACTTTTCCTGTTCATATGGTGTACTTTGGTTAGTGTATTTCTGTGCCTACATGCTTGGTAGCTTGTTGAATTGCTTGTAGCCTCTAATAAAATGTGCTGGCTGAAAGTTGTCTTCTGGTACATTCCTCTGATAGAGGCCCCTGTGTTCAATTTCTTCATTTTGAAAAACCTCACAAAAGTGTTCAAATAAAAGTTCAGTACCAAATATCTCCACTACTAAAATCTATCAAATTAAAAAAAATCCACGTTTTCTAAAATTATTTGAAAAAATGATAAGGAAAGAAACTTTCCAAACTCATCATATGAGGCCAGCATTTCTTAAAGTGAACTGACATTTGGAAAATCTACGTTTATCTCTGATTCTCTGTGGTTCAAATAAAAAATATAGACCAGAGTGTCTGATGAATATAGATGCAACGTACTCCTCATAATAGATTCCATTTTAGAATTCAAAAACATATAAACAAGATCAGATATCATAATCAATTCAGATGTAACCTAGGAATAGAGAAAATATGAATGTGAATCATAATTCCAATAATTCACATGAATCAAAAAATAAACATTATAGTCATCTAAATAGATGTAGAAAACATATTCACATAAAATAATGCATCCATGTATGAGAAAAGTATTGAGCAGAATATTTTTAGACTGCACCTACTTCAGGGAAAAAAATACATTAGAGAAGCCCAGAGCCAAATCCTATTGAATGACTAAAAACTGAAAGTATTTCCTCTATGATCTGGAACTATAAAGTGATGCACACACTCTCTTCTTGAAATCAATATTGCAATGTATGTTCTGGGCCAAACAAGTACACAAGGGAAGGAAATAAAAGATATAGAAATAGGAAAGAAGAAATTCAAATCATTTATATATCCAGATGACTTAATTCTATTGATAAAAAGTACAATGAGTTCACCAAGAGGACGTTAGAACTGGTAAATGGCATTGGCAGACTTGCAGGATATAAAGTAAATACAAAAAATCAGAAACAATTTTATATATCTATACTATTGTGAACCCATTTACAAAGAAAGTATAGGAGAAATTAAATTCATAATAAGAATAAAATATCCTAGAATAAATTTGACTTGGGATGTGAAATACCTCTACAACAAAAATTACAAAATCATGATAAAAGAAATTAAAGTCCAAAAACTCTCATGTTCATGGCTTGAAGTAATTCCCAGGATTTCCATAGTATCCAAATCAATTTACAGATACAATATAATTTACATCAAATTTCAAAGAAATGGTTCACATATCTAGAAAAACAAACCTAAACTTCATATATTCATATGGATTTAAAAAAAATCCCAAATAGACAAAGCAATCTTGAGAAACAGAACAAATCTGGAGGCACAACACATGAATTCAATATATACTACAGAGGCAACATAATCGCTGGCATAAAAACTGATGCATAAACCAGGGTAAGAGGATGGAGGTTTCCAGAAAGAAACACAGATATTTACAGATCATGGATCTTTGACAAGGTAATAAAAATTAACTTGTAAAGCAAATGCAAATAGTAAATGGTCCAGAGGAAATTGGATGTCCATCTGGACATGACTAAACGTAAATTACCTCCACTAGTATCTGATACAAAATCAACTGATACTGAGTCAAGGATCTAAATGTAAGACCAGCAATTCACAAAATATAGAGAAAACTTACCTGAACCCCTATGTTTATTGCAGCTCAATTCACAGAAGCTAAGAGATGTAATCAACCTGGAGGTCCACCAAATGAATACTGGTTAAAGAAAATGTGGCATATATACACTATGCAATACTACTCAGCTGTATAAATGAATGAGACACTGTCATTTGCAACAAAATATGTGGAACTAGCAACCACTGTCTCAGTGAAATAAGACAGCCCCTAAAAGATAAATATTGCATGTTTTCTGTGACTTGTGGTAATTAATGTACAGATCACAAAAATGTAGTGTATATGAGTGAAATTGGCCCTTTGAGATTTGATCATTGTTTATGGTTTTTGTGTATTTTAAAAACCCAAAAGACTGGGATAAAATATTTGGAAATTCTGCATTTGATAAAGCAGTGAAACCCAAAATATATATATGGAACTGCTCAAATTATACAACAAACAATGTTAAACATTGTGAAAGGACCTGAACAGGCATCTCTCCAAAGAAGAAATATTCATGGTCAAGAAATATGGAAATACATGCAATATAATTAATTATAGGAAAATTTAAATCGAAATACACTGGGTATCACCTCACTCCAAAAAACAAATGCTGATGGGATGTGAAGAAAAGAAAAACCTAGTAAGTTACTGATGAGAATGCAAATTAGCCTGAGCATTATAGAGACCAATATGGTCATTCCTCAAAAAATGAAAAGTGATAAACCTCTCCAAAAATTGTATATGTGTCAGAAGGAAATTCAATCTGCATATCAAAGAGATACCTCCCTTCCTGTGTTGACTATAGTACTATTCACAGTAGCCATGGTATGGGATCAACCTATGTGTCTGTCAATGGGTTAAGGGTCAACATAACCTCATTCAGTGATTAAAAAAGTATGCAATATTATTTGCAGCAAAATGGATGGAACTGGAGACACTTAAGAGAAATAAGAGCAGCATTGAAAGAAATAAATCTAACATGTTGTCTTTCATATGTGGTGTCTAAAAACAGCTGATATAAATTTATAATTGTTTTTAATCAGGATGGGAAGAGTGATTACTGAGGATACAGGCAGGTAAGATAGCAGATACAGAAAGAGAGTTATAAAGAAGCAACCAGTTGCAATATGCCATAATATGGCGCTGAGATTGTAGTTCACAAAAAGATATTTTTTATCAGAAGCTGGAGTGGAGGAGCTTGTGGGCAATCAACACAAAGAAAGTAAATGGAAAACCTGGTTTCCAAGATTGATTAAGTTATGCTATGTAACTTCTCAAATGTTGTACATTACCTTATAATAATATACAATTAGTACATGTTAATCAAAGATTGAATACAATTTTTTAAATGAGGTGCTTCTCTATACACAATGAGCTATGTACAAAAAGTAATGAACAAAGCAACTTCATTTACAAAGCATGAGAAAACAGCCAGTAATTTCCAGTATCATTATGGTTTAAATGCAAATAATCTTACAATTTAAAAATCAAGGCTGCCTTGCCAATTGACTTTCTACTCATCCCTTGCATGATTTATAGCTAGACTTTCTGATATTCTATGAATTCCATTGTTGCAAAGCTAAACTTGAACCTAGAAGGAAGAACAGTTATACTGTTTTTAAGATTCATTTACTTACTTGAAAAGGGTACAGAGGTGGGATACAGAGATCTTGCATCCATTGGTTCACACATCAATGCTTTCAAATGTTGAGGATGGGTCAGGCAGGTACTCCTTTTGTGTCCTCAATGTGTGTGGAAGATATATGAGTACTTAAGCCATCATTCAATGCCCCTCAGATGCATTGGCAGGAATCTGGATTGAAAGGGTGAACTCTTCAAAACTTGAATGAAGCACAAATATATGAAACAAGGGCAGCCCAACTGGTGGCTTAACCCACTGCCCACAACCTCACCACTTTATACTGTTTCATTCATTCTGAACACTGTTGTCAAAATACAGGCACAATGTTCAACCTTGGTTCCATGTTTAAAAACTCAGTTTAAAAACAGGTTTGGGATAAATACTTACTGTGGCAATTAAGAAAATTTATTCCACAATGGAATAAATGGTTCTGATGCTGATTCCAGCTTCCACTTAAATCAGATGCTGGGAAGCCAATGTGATGACTCAAGACATGGAGTTTGTGCTACCCACATGGAAAACCTGGATTGAGTTACCAGCTCTCTGGTTTAGACCTGATACCCCCGGAGGTAGTGAGCATTTCTGAAATGAACTTGTGAGTAGGAGCCCTTTCTCTCACTCACTGTTTCTTGCTTTCCCTCATAAGAAAGAATTCATCAGAAAGAGCAGCATAAGTTTGGATGTCAGACCACGTAAGGAAAAGACCAAAAACAAATGAAGTTACAGCAATATATTTACTTGTTTTATTCCCATTCTTGATTCCTGATGCCTTAATAATGCATTTAAGTGAGATCTTACACTATGTTCAATTTAAAGGAAAAGAGAAGTTGGGCATTTGGCATAATTTTTCAAGAGGCTCCTTCGGTGCCTTCATCCTACACTGGGGTACCAAAGTTATGTTGTGACTAAACTCCCAATTTCAGCTTCCTACTAATATTCACCATGGAAGGAAGCAGGTGGTTGCTCAAGATATCTGCTAACTGAATCTTGGACAGAGATTGTGTTCCTAGCTCCTTATTTGGCTAGGCCAATTTGCACTGTTACAGGAATTTGAGGATGAAACCAGCAGATAATAGACCACTCTCTTTCTGCATTGCATAAATAAAATAAATGAATAAAAATTAAAAAATAAAATGATAAGAAAAAGTAAAAAATTAAAATAAGAACTAATATGGGTGTTTGGTGCAACAGTTAGCACATCAAATGTGATGGCCACATCTTTTATCAAAATGTCAATTTTGAGTACAATAGCTCCAATTCTGATTCAACTTGTTGCCAATGAACACCATGGGAAGCAGCAGGTGATGGCTCAAGTGCTTGGACCCTTGTCACACATGGGTCACACATATCTTAAGCCTAGCAAAGCTGTAACTCTGGTAGAGTTTTAGAGATTAAAACAGTAGCTGGAGGATCCTTTTCCCTGTGCATTTTAGTATTTAAAATGAGCAATTAATAAATATGACATAAAAATAATGCAAACAGAAAGAAAACCATAACAAATATGATATACACTATGCCAACTATATCAATAATCATTTTAAATGTTTATTATCTAAATATGCTAATTAAAATCAACTTATATAGGAAAATTTAAGCCCAGACCCATCTTTGTGCTGTCTATAGGAAAACTACTGAAATGTATATACATATGGAAGGGATTTAAATTCATTTAGGTCAAAGGAGAACAAATCTCATTTGCATAGTAGTTCAAGTAGTCTACTGTGTAACATGATAATGATAGTTAATTACAATAAGACATTAGGTTTTGAGTATTTTCATTATGTAAAATAGGAATATGGTATAATAAATATGGTGATTGTCTTGATATATATATTTCCAAAAATCATTCTAACTTAATATACATATATACAGATTTCAAAAATGAAAAATGAAGATATAAACTAATTAAATCAAAAATATGCAGAAACATAGCTCATTATAACACCAGCACAATGAAGCCTGTAAAAGCAATATGTATTTTAGGTTAATTAGGATTTATGTAAGAAAAATTACAAGGTTTATATAGTGAGAGGAACAGGCAGTTCTTCATGAGGATATTACAATGCTTCATATCAGTGTTCCTAAATAGACCATCAAAATATATTAGAAAAATGCTTACAAAACTGCAAATATAGACCACTATTAATCAGTACAGATAAATAAAATGGTATAAATGCCCCACCAGGGTTAATTAGTAGTTATCAATATCTCATTGTGCAGATATGTCAGCTAAAATTTGATGGAGAAAATAAATAAGTAAGGTAATTCCAAATGCTGCAAAATCACAAAAATAGTATATATGGATGAAAAGATAGACAATTAATTCACCCATACTATCAATGTTTCCTACAAAATCAGAGCTTACCCACAATCTATAACCTGACAGCATTTTTCTGGCATGTAAAAAAATATTGACCAAGAATTGTCACATGAGGAACGGAAACCAGGAAAGATATTGTCACAAATATCAAATACAAAGCAAGGGAAACTCATGGTTTAGATAAACAGAATGTAAGCAATCAAAAACACCAAAAAGAGTCAGGATGTGGTCTCTGTAGAGGAAAAGGGGAAGAAACTGGGAAAAAACCTGAACTGACCAAGGCCCATTTATTTTAATGGGTACTGACTCTATGGATGCTAACATTCTTACTCAAATTTAGCAGAAAACAATGTCAACACTTCTCTTTCCTTTTCAGTTTTTATCATTGGATAATCTCAGATTTCTATGCAAGAAAATGTCTAACATTGAAATCATGACACATAATTTCTAAATATGTGGGTAAAGTGTAATTAAAAGGCAACAAATTTCTAGAAAGACATGAAAAAAAAACTAGCTCTGGGAAGCAGCTTGTTAATCCCACAATTCACAAAGGAACTCAAACTCAGAACATTATCCAGGTTTGCACACATTGGGGATCATTCTGAGGCGATGCAGACTAAGAGGTCTTACTCCAAGGTTCTGAGTGAGGCATACCTCAGCAGCCAGAAAATTTAATTAATTTACTGACTCAGATATTCTGTTATTAGCAACAAGAAAACTGACCAAGAACCCTAAGAAGGGCTGTGCTGAGAGGAGAGTTGTGAGCTGGACACCTGGTTTCTCTGCTTAGGGAAATCAGGCCACATATGAAAGTTGAATTCTCCATGGGGATTCTCTTGCTCTCCATACACAATTTGGAAAGCTGTGAGGTTCCAGGGTTCACACAAACTCACTTCATTTAGAGACAGGATGATCTTGAGACAAGATTATGAGCCACTGTTCCATACTGAGTTAGAGTTCTCATGTTAAATTTCTGTCTTTAATTTTCTATCATGACATTAATGATGTGATATTGCTATGATATTGATGGCTATATTGACTGTTGTTTACTGATTATGGTTAAATTAACTGTTGTTTACTGATTATGGTTATATGTTAAGCTTACATTGTCATAATATATACAATAGTTTAATGTTAAACATAGAGCTATAGATTATTAGACATAAGTTAATTAGACACATAGTTAAGTCTAAAATAAAATTATAAGAAATTTTTCTTATATACCAGAAGTAAAAGTGTGGAGTGTAGGAGTTGGAGTCCCTAGCTTACTAAATGCCAGTTCCGCTTCTGTACTCTGGCTGCTTGCTTGCCTGCTATGCTCCCCTGGAATTTATGACCTCCTACCCCCCACCAGCTCCCCTGGAATTTATGACCCAATGCTTCCCATCAGTTCTTCCTTGTGCTGAAGGACCCTAATCCCCGCTGGGCCCTTTAGATTGTGACCCCAGACTCAAAAATCCTCAGACCAGACGATGCAAATGCAAGAGGTGGCTTTATTTCACGAGCGCTCGCGGACGCCGTCTCCAGACCCAACTCAACGGGAGGCAGGAGAGAGGCGTGCGTAGTAGTGTCTGGGGGGCGCTTATATACCTGGGAGATAGCAGAAGCGGGTGATACAGAAGCAGAAAAAAAGCGTGGTTACAGGGTTTCAATAAGACAATGGGGTGGGGGCATGCAGAAAATACCTTGCATACTTTTGCCGGGTGCGGTTGGGTGCTTCCCATGCCTTTATCTGGCGCCGTTATCTCAAACCACCGCAGCTGCCTGCCCTTGACTTATGGTTTCGGCCCAATTTCCAGGGAATGTTTTACTAGAGTTCCCTAAGATGGTGCTGGGGTAGTTAAAATGGCGTGGCCATTGTCAGGGTTGTTCATTCCCCCCTTGTTTTTGACCAATTTTAATCTTAAAATTTTAGGGATTACCCTTAACCCCTGTCTCTATTATATCCTCTGTTCTTAGACTAGGACACAGAAATCATTAGTATTTGTCCGAGTCCAGTTGGGGCTGGGGGTTTTTAAGGAGATGGGTCTTGCTCTCCCACCTCTGCTCCTCTTGGAACAAAGGGCTTTTTGGATGTAAATAGAAAAACTTCTCTTGAAGGTCTGAAACAAAGGAAGGGAGCAGGGTGTTTGAGATGCAGATGCATATAGATGTCTCCTCTTTAGGCCTGTCACACACACATAAGCTCATAACTGACTTCCTACCTAACATTTCCCTCTCAAGAGGAATACCCAAAATTTTCTGGGATTATGGATGGAGTTCCGTCTTCTGTAACTTCTTCAAAGCTGGCATGTGGGCGTCGAGGGAGATTTGGGTATTTCCTCTTGCTATCTGTCTTATGGTGTGTGACAGTGGCCTTGGAAAGACTGTCCTGCTGGGTCCAGAGGGCTGCTCAGGTCGTCCAATGGAATGGGCTGGAAGCCTTGTCTGACGACCATTTGGAGTTTGACAGCCTTTAGTCTGTTAGAGACAAAACGAACAAGGGCATTAAAAACACACGGTCCAAAGAGAAGCAGCAAGATTACAGAAGTTATTGGGCCAAGGAGAGGAAATAGCCAAGATTTCCATGACCAGATGTTAGGCCAGAAATCCCAGCCCTGCTTGGCCTGGTCCTGGAGCTGTTTGGAATTGTCCAGGAAAAGTACAAATTTGGGTTTGTACCTGTCCAGTCTGACCCAGAAACAACATTCTTCCTGGAGCATGGCACAGATACCCCCTGGAGCAGTAGTTAGTATGTTTAACACTCTAATGGACTAGCAATGCTTTGTTTTCCTCCAGATACCTAGTAGCTAGCTTTGCTAGGAAGTTAAGACTCTAGACTAGAGTCTCAGACTGGGAAAGGAGACAGACTACAAATTATTTACATTTAATTATTTACATTATGGATTATTGTGCACCCCCCTCAAGAGATAGTCCCTTTAAGTCCTCAGTGAGGACCTGTCCAAATAGGTGCAGGACTATCTGAGTTAGCTGTTACTGAAAGCCCTGTTTTTAGGAACTGGTAGGGAGGACTTTCTCTAAGCTTAATACTATTGGATAGATGTTTAAGGCCTGGCTGGGTGTGTGAGGCCCAGACCTATCCAGGGGGTGCTGGAGGAGAATTGCAAGAGATGCGAATCTCCTTTAAGGGAGGCACCCTGTTGACTTGCATTACCTGGCTGGACTAGGAGGAGAGCATTAATAGGAGGCTGGTAGAAATAGGCAACTTGCGTTTCACTGACCCTAGGCCATCCCCTCAATAGCAGTGGCTGGAGCTGGAAGCTGGGCAGAGCCAAAGGCTTTTTAGCTCGGGGCCACAAGGTCTGCGGTTCTGAACCAGGAGTCCTTCGACACCCAGGGCAGTTCCGTGTCCAGTGGCCATGCTCTTGGCAGAGCTGACAGAAGGCAGTTTCTGTCTCGACAGCTGCTTGCCCAATGCCCTGGCTCCTTATATCAGCAACAGGTGCTGTTTGGGGTGCACTGGCCTTGCTGGGTCTCCTTGACGGCAGATCACCGTGCAGAAAGCCATTGATTGGCCTGTTGCCTATCCTTATATCGCTCCTGCTGCTAGCTTGCTCCTCAGTTCTCCTGGTCTCTAATAAAGTAGACCAAGGAGGCAGCCTCTATGTCAGTCAAGGGGGTGCTCAACCCAACCCTGATTTCTTTAATATCAGGGTGAGCTAAAAAAAAAAACTATGGTCATGGGCAAATTCTGACACTTAGTTAAGACTGTGCCCATGAGAACTATGACCTTTTAGGCAAGATCAACTGTGGTGACCTTGCATACTTTGAGACCATCAGTGCAATTTCCTATCTATCCCTCAGTTTGGTTTAAAAGGGGAGTTCTGCCCATTTACCGCGTACACCGAAAAATCGATCTAGCTGTCACATCATTTTATAGTTTAACCTCTTATTTTGGCTGTGCTGTTTGGTCCTCCATACTGTGGCCAGGCATTATTACAGAAAAGGTCAACCATTCCTTACATAAGGTCTGGGGATCAAACCGTACATCACAGTGGAGAGTCCTGCAGAACTGTAGTAACTTCCCTTCTGGAAGAGAAAAGAGGAGAAGTGAGGCAGCTGAGTCGGGTCTCCAGACTGACTTCCTGGGCTTCCGGGCTTTCACCATGTAGCCTGTGGACACTAGAGTTTTCTTGGACTCCTGGAATCTGGTTCTCTAGCACCTGCCACATAACCATCTCCCATCGTCTCCAAGTCTCTTTTGGAACACTCTCTCCCTTTTGGCTAGACCTCCCATTTGATCCACATTTAAACTAGTAATACATTTGAACTAGTAATGCCTGGTTGTTCAGCATTAGCTGGACGGAGACTTCATCAGTCCCTCTTTAAAGGATCTGGCTTCTGAGCCAGAGACTGGAGCAGCTAGAAAGAAACACGTTTATAGCTGAAGTTTAGCATCATTTTACATTTTGGCACCACTTTTAATCTAAACAGCCGATTGGTTATTATCTCTGCAAGATGAGAGATATCTCTTTTGACATGTCCAGGGGCCCTCTGGGGATGTCAAAAGTCCGGATAATTTAGAACTTTGATTTTCAGAAAGTCTGTTAAAGGTGCCAAGAGAACTTAAGAGTACCTGGTCAAAATAGAATTCCTTAACATCCTGAAATGATAGCCATTCATTAGTCAGGGTGATTTTTACACTTTTAAACCAGATCTAATCATAATATTTAACAATGCTTTTCATTAATCTGAACTTAACAGATACAGTAGAGTACACAATAGATTATTTGGGCAGAACATGAATTCTATGTCTCTTGCTGTCGAATAAACCAGAAATAAAAAAACCTCACACATATGAGTTCACATAATTCAGAACTACTCAACAGTGTCAAAAAGAGCTTACAGGACCTAACTCTAGAAATGGCAGAGTAACTGATTCAGCAGACACTGTTAAAATAGACATTACAGTTTTTTTGCAAAAACAGATTCCAAGATTTATGACTTAGACCATTTCCAGATATTTACTAACATTAGTGCACATTTTTAAAAACCTCATTGTTGTAACAGAAGATCAGACTTCAACTTCAGGTCAATGTAATTTTGGCATTAGCACTCAAAGAAAACTCCGTAAACAATTTTAAAGTTGTAAACCTTTTAAAATTTTTCATGACTTGCTCACACCTTCTGAAACTTTACACCTGTAGTTACTTTTACATAGTCTTGAATTGTTATGTATGGACAATCTATGAGAATACATGCTAACAAACTTAAACAGTCTCTCTTATCGAATTTAAGATGTGAAAAGTACAATACATTTTTCCACATTTTGCTTAGCATTGATGCCTAGATGGCTTAAGACACTGAGTTATTACTGAATACCACACCATTATCTGAATTAAAAGTCAAAATAACATTTCCATGCTTTTAAGTAACATAAGAATAACTCCTCCTGGACAGCAAACATGGACACAACTTTGAAAAGATCTTCATCGTTAAGAGAAACATGTTTAAAGCATATCAAAGACATGTGTAAAACCAAGCAAGTGAGCTACCAAGCAAACCGAAGGGCTTTGGCAGTAACTTAATTCTCTGAACCAATGTTAACAACATAAAGGCTTGTATACACAGAATTTACTCTTATTTTTATAAGACCACTCTAGCTGGAAAGCAAAAACATGAATACAGCATAGGTCTGACACCATTTACAACATTTTAATACATTTCACATAATCTGAATTGACTCAAGCAGCTGTTACTTTAACAAATTTTAGAGTCTCATCCTTTGAGAGTTCCAGGGATCCGACTGGAAGCCCAAAGTTGGAAGACTCGGTTTAGAATTTAAGCTGTCAGAGTCAAGCGGTTTAGCCAACAATTAGTACATTTCTGATCAGTTGGGTAATCACTCAAACACTGAAAACAGATAAACAACATAGACAACTTCGCGTTGCAGTTTTCCCAATCAAGACTCATAATGGCAATAGAAAAACGCGAAACCTTCAAGAAACCTTCAAGGCACGTGAACGAACACTCTCAGATAAGTCAGGGACAGCAGCACAGAAAAGAACTAGACATCAGCATATGAACCATTGTTTAGGCTTCCATTAACTACAAAGAGAAAAACCCCTCAGGCTGGAAAGGGTTAATGGCTTAAGGTTCTGGCTCCCTTAGGTAAGGCCAGCAGTAGTATTGAATTGGAAATTCCTCCAGGAGAGGAAAAAAAAAGCAGCCCTGGGGGGGGGGCGCTTTCCATAGGGCTATCTGGCTATGCCTGCCTGGGTGCAGCAGGCCACGTGGACTGGAATAGAGTGCAGAGAAAGGCTGTGGTCCCCCATTTACAGGGAAGACTGCGCACACCGGGCCTGGCAGGACTGGCCATGGGGTTAGGTAGGTGCGCCATTTCACCAAGAGTGCTGGGAACCTCCTATAATTTAGCCAAAGCCAGATCAATTAGGACTACTACAAACACTCAGTCAATTAAAACAGATAGTTAACTTGAGCTCATTTCCAGATTCAGTCCTCAGACAATTAAAGTTTAGCAACAGTAATAGCTCACAAAAACTTCAAGATGCACCAAAGCTACCATAAGTTGCAAAGACGGAAAGCCTTCTACCAGGTTGGAAAGGGTATTATTAAGTGGCAGGAAAACAGCAAGAGGGAGGGGAGGTCCCTGGTGTAAGCAGAGCCAGCAGTTTTCTGCAATGCCTGGGGCAGAGAGATTACATCTAAATCTGCATCCCCTCTGGAATGAACTTTAGCCAGGGGATGGTATTGAAGGGAAGGGTAAAGGCTCTCAAATAACAGCAAAACAGATTTTAATTAAACTATTACAGTTGTCTCAAGTATTACACAGTTTTAAAAAGAGTCTTATCTTTAAGGGGTTTGTGTGCGTTGCAATTTCCACGTTTCCGGTTGTCTCGGGGTCTGATCCTCCGTTGGGGACTCTGGAGTTTCCCTCTTGACGTGTGCGGCGTGCACCCAGGCAGCTATGCCGTCCACCTTGACCGCTGTGGGAGTTGTTAAGAGTATGGTGAAGGGTCCTTTCCAGCGAGGTTCGAGGCTTTTCACCTGATGTCTCCTCACGTAGACCTGGCCCCCGATCTGGAAGGTGTGTGGAGTTCCCATGTTCTGGGCTGACAGACTGCTGCTAGTGGCTTCCAGACATACTCCTGGACTAGTTGCAAAGCGCGTAGCCGCGTCTGCAAGCCAGGGGAGGTAGCATAGCAATCAATGCTGGGACCCAACAGATCGGCAATGGGTGGGGGCCCCCCAAACAGGATTTCATAGGGCATCAAGCCAAAGGCTGAGGGGGTGTTTCGAACCTGGAACAGCACCATAGGTAACAATTCGACTCAGTCCCTAGTGCCAGTCTCCATGACCAGTTTTGTTAGAGTTTCCTTAAGAGTTCTATTCATTCTTTCTACCTGACCCGAGCTCTGCAGTCTATAAGCACAATGTAACTTTTACTCTATTCCCAACACCTGTACCACCATCTGACTTACCCTATAAACACAATGCAACTTTCTATTTCCAACACCTGTGCCACCATCTGACTTACCCAGGAGATGAAAGCCGGCCGTTGTCTGACCCCAGTACCTTTGGTAGTCCAAATCGGGGGAATATTTCTTTTAGGATTTTCTTGACTACTACCAGCGCGGTTTCTTTCTTCGGGCACTCTTTTGCCCAGCGCACATTGTTCTCGGTCAAGACGGGGCCTTTGCCGGTCTCCCGGGTCCCTTCCTGACCTGGTCTTTGGAAACTACGGTGGCCAGGATCCTAGTCAGTTCCTTCCCTCTACGCTTCTCCCTCCGTTTTTTTCTTTCGATCCTGCTCCCGCCTTAGCCTGTCTTCCCTTTCCTCGGGCGTTTCCTTGCTTTCCTGCACAATGGCCCTAACCTTTTGCCAGATTCGTGGAGCGCCTCCCCGCTCCCCTCAAACCGGTCAGGAGAATCTGGCTGTAGAGTCTGAGTCTTTCCCTTCCCGCCACAGTGTTAAAGTCCCAGTCGGGCCTAGTCAAGGGGAAAGCCTTATCTATCTCATTTGGAAGCTGCGTGGGTCGCCCGTCGTTTCCCGGCACGTTTTTACGGGCTTCCAAATAAACCCTATGCCTTTCTTCAGTGGTTAGTAAAGTCTGCAAGAGCTGCTGGCAATTATCCCAGGTAGGCTGATGTGTTAGTAAAATAGACTCTATGAGTCCGGTCAGGGCTTGTGGATCCTGTGAAAAAGACAGGTTATATGTTTTCCAGTTATACAGGTCAGAGGCGGAAAATGGCCAATATTGTATCTGTCCAGCTACTGTCCTCAGGGGAAAAGCCTGGGAAGACCATTCCCCACCACCCCCCTCCCCTATTTTCCTACGCAACCGCAATTGGCTGCTTGGGGGTGATGAGAATGGGTCAGCGGGAGTGGGAGTTGTTCCCTCCTCAGACTCCGTGGTAGAGTCTGACGGCGGGTGCCTCGCTGCTTGACGTCCATAGGAAGGAGAAGGGTCCAGCATCAGGAGGTCCCCCTGGCTGTCCGGCAGCACGGGGGGGGGGGGGGCTCCGAGGCTTCTGTTCTCTCAGCTCCTGTAAGGGATACAAGGTAGAGACGGCAGGAAAGGCGGCGCCGGCGCAGGGTGGGGACGGGAGTCATCGGGACAACCGAAGGAGGGGGCGGTTTATGTCCTTCTTGTCCTGCAAGAAGGGAGAAGCCCAAGAGGGCGGCTCCGATATCAGGTCCTCCCATACTGTAACGTAGGGGACCTGATCTGGGTGTTCTTCTTGACCAGGTTTGCAGATTCGGTCTTTCACCTGCAAGATGAGACTATGGGAAAAAGACTCATTAGAAGGCCATCCTACGTTGAAAGTAGGCCACTCTGAGGAACACAGTGTCACCCACTTTCACCTCCTCACTTCCACGGACTAGTTATAAGCCTGTTCCTGCACCTCCTTCCAACGTCCTAGAGTCAAACTTAGGGGGGTGGTTAATTTCTGTCCCATAGTCTCAAAAGGAAAAAGTCAGGGAAGATAAAAATAAAAACACAGACACACAAAGAACAAACGACACGACACGTACAATCACGGCACGACAAACCAGAAAACTCAAATATTCAGACAGGAGTGGCGCGATAGCCAGGCTCTCCCCGGGAAGGAGAGAGACGTGGTCTCTCTCCTTCCCCCAGACCACCGATGGAGCATCCTCCACGGTAAGACCAGGGATCTTAGGACACGTCTGTCTCCCCCACTGGTCCGATACAGATACAGGTCCTGTACAGGCACAATCTCAGAAGGCGCCGCTAATCGAGACAAACACACGTCACGACACTTACACAGAGAGGGGGATTGCCTTACCTCCGGCTGGCCTTTTGAGGGCTTGAGTCATGGGTCGTCAAATCTCGGTGGAACCTCCAAATGAAGGACCCTAATCCCCGCTGGGCCCTTTAGATTGTGACCCCAGACTCAAAAATCCTCAGACCAGACGATGCAAATGCAAGAGGTGGCTTTATTTCACGAGCGCTCGCGGACGCCATCTCCAGACCCAACTCAACGGGAGGCAGGAGAGAGGCGTGCGTAGTAGTGTCTGGGGGGCGCTTATATACCTGGGAGATAGCAGAAGCGGGTGATACAGAAGCAGAAAAAAAGCGTGGTTACAGGGTTTCAATAAGACAATGGGGTGGGGGCATGCAGAAAATACCTTGCATACTTTTGCCGGGTGTGGTTGGGTGCTTCCCATGCCTTTATCTGGTGCCATTATCTCAAACCACCGCAGCTGCCTGCCCTTGACTTATGGTTTCGGCCCAATTTCCAGGGAATGTTTTACTAGAGTTCCCTAAGATGGTGCTGGGGTAGTTAAAATGGCATGACCATTGTCAGGGTTGTTCAGTGCCATCTCCTTTGTGTGGCCCTCCCGCCACATAACATAGATAGTCTTTATGTTTAAATGAACTAATGAACACGTTAGGTCCCAATATATTGCCATATAGAGAATAAGAATGTAACCTGCAAAGGAGATGACCTGCACCCTTGTAAGTGTGAGGCTATAAAAACCTCTCTTATGCGGCTGGTGCCGTAGCTTAACAGGCTAATCCTCCACCTTGCAGCGCCGGCACACCGGGTTCTAGTCCCGGTTGGGGCACCGGATTCTATCCTGGTTGCCCCTCTTCCAGGCCAGCTCTCTGCTATGGCCCGGGAAGGCAGTGGAGGATGGCCCAAGTGCTTGGGCCCTGCACCTGCATGGGAGACCAGGAGAAGCACCTGGCTCCTGGCTTCGGATCAGTGAGATGCGCTGGCCGCAGCGGCCATTGGAGGGTGAACCAATGGCAAAGGAAGACCTTTCTCTCTGTCTCTCTCTCTCACTATCCACTCTGCCTGTCAAAAAAAAAAAAACCTCTCTTATGCAAATGAGAGGGCCTTTTGCCTGTGCACTGCTAAATGGCTGTGTGCGGGTAGGCAGTCCCAGCCAGCTGGTAACAAATAAACCTCTGCTTTTGCATCTGCGACTGTGCCTTGTGCGTTGATTGGGAAATTCCGACTCAACATTAGAAACAAAAGCTTAAGAAATTGTCTGATTACATGGGAAAAATTAAACACATTAAGGAAATGTCACTGGAGAAGAAGCTAAGGGCCCTTGTATTCATGCAAGAAAGAATTCTCTGTGAGACAGAGAGCAGTGGAAAGCAAAGTAGCAAAACTTTTTTAGGGTTGGGACATACATAAGAACAGATGGCCGCCTCTCCAGACAGAACCTGAGAGAGTGCCTAGTTCACATTTAAGCAAAGGTTTTTAAGGGGCTGGGTCTTGCCTTTCTGCCTTTTTTCTCCCCATCTTCTCCAGAACAAAGGACTTCTTAGGTGTAAATACAAAAAATTCCTTTCTGATTTTCCCACTGAAGTCAGACTGGGGAAGCCTGGCTAACTTGGCCAAGAGACTTCTCTCTAGGGTGCCTGCCTTAGAGGAAGAATGCTTATCAGGCCAGGTAGAAGGGGCAGGACCCCCTGGAAGGTTATCAGAGTCTGTGGGCAGGACTTTGAAATGCAGATACTGGACAGCACCTGCAATGTTATTGGGTGACTTTGAAATGCGAATGCTGGACTGCTGTAGATGTCAATTCCCTTAGACCCTTGTCACACACAGGTTAATTTCTGACTTCCTACCTAACAAAAAGGCAGAAGAATCAAGTTATCCTATAACCTTAGGTTTCTAAAATAAAAGTTTTAATGTCAGGTCACAACAGTCAGAACCAAGGAGGAAGAAATAACTTACAGGAGATGCCTAGAAATTTGACAAAGAAAATCATCAATTAAGTGGAAACTGCTAAAAGGGAAACTACATTAATATAGTTTTCACAATGAAGCACTATGACTTATTACAGATATATATCTGTTATATATATATATATGTATATATACATATATATCTATATATGCATCTCCCCTTCCAATATGTATACATATCTAAATATCTATATATACATATATATCTATATATATACATATTTTAAATAACTTTATTGCTTTAGCATATTGGCCAAATCCATAGCTCTGTCTTTGTACTTATGTAACAATGCTCAATTGTGAGAAACTCATAGAAATAATTTCCTTCTAATCTCAGCCAAAGCAATCTCACACAAAATTATCCGCTACAAATCTGTAACATTCTTATATTCCCTTATATTCCTTAAGTTATTTGTTCTGCTTTGTTCCTCTCTCTCCTTACCAAACACCAGTTTTATTTCATGTTAGGACAAATACCAGCTGCATTCTTTGTGCAAGGTGACCAGTGTGTAACAAATCTTCCCAGCCAAATGAATCAGTTTACAGATTTTTATTGGGATTCCACTCCTGAGCAAGGTTCACCAGTTCCAACAGAGTGGGGGCCAGGGAAGTCATGCATCAGAGGTTGGGAGGGCTCCTTTTATAGATACAGGGCATGGGGGTTAAAGGTTGAGGTGCGTCTGATCTTCATTGGTTGACCTTTAGGTTGCACACAAGACCTTGGCAAGGACTTTTCATTCCTGGAAGTGTGGGCCTTCTCTCTTGCGAGTCTTGAAGCTACCACTTTGCTATTTAAAACACATCTTATGTGCCAAGACACATTTTCATTCTCATTTTTCTCTTCCCTATCTATTGGTTCCTTAATTTGCATTTTGAAATTGAAGGACTTGTGGAAAAATGTGAAAATTTACCAGACTAACCTGCTAAAAAAACTAGGAAGTTTCAAGAAAGGTCAGTTAAAAAGTTTTAAGAAAGGTCAGTTTCTGGGAAACTGCAACTTAGCAGATAACAGGGAATAGCAGTTTGGAAATCCGCCTTGTGCAATGGTTAAAATAAGTAAAACTGATGTGTACTGAGATAAGTAGAACTGCTGTATACTAAGATAAGTGAAATTACTGTAAACAAAAACCCCCTTCCCCTTTGTATTCACTTGCTTAAGATAATTTTGTGGTTTTTGCCTTTAAATACTGCCTGTATCCCTCATCCAGGACCTCACTCTCTCAGGAGGGAGGGGTCCGTTTTGCGCAAAACGTAAATAAACCGCCTCTTGCTGTTTGCATCGCCGGTGTCTGGAGTCTGAATTTCTGGGTCCCCAGGGTGCTACCAAGGACCCCGCCAGCTTTGGGTCCTTCAAAATAATCCTAAAAAGCCTCTAATATAAGAGCAAAGTATTTTAATAAAAGAACATATAAAATTTAAAATTATTTTAAAGTAGTCTAAAATGGTTTGTCTTATGTCAATGATTTATGTAAACAAAAAGTCCATTGTCTTTTACAATTTTTAAAAAGGAAACATTACAGGGGCCAGCACTGTGGTGCAGCAGGTTAATGCCCTGGTCTGAAGCACCGGCATTCCATATCGGTGCCGGTTTGAGACCCAGCTGCTTCCCTTCCAATCCAGCTCTCTGCTATGGCCTGGGAAAGCAGTAGAAGATGACCCCATGCCTTTGACCCCTGCACCTACATGGAAGACCCAGAAGAAGCTCCTGGTTCATGGCTTCTGATCAGTGCAACTCCAGCCATTGTGTCCAATTTGGGAGTGAACCAGGGGATGGAAGACTTCTCTCTCTCTCCCTCTCTCTTTGCCTTTCCTATCTCTGTGTAATTCTGACTTTCAAATAAAAAATAAAATAAATAAATAAGCTCTTAAAAAAGCAAATGGTACAAAAATTTGAAAAGATTTCTTTTATGTTTACCAATTTATTGCTAACAATTATAGATTTTTTAAAGAAACTAAAATATTAGACTGGTATGGTTATAATCTTGAGTCATGTCTTGCCAAATAACAACCCCAGAGGTTAGAATTAATTAACATTACATTATTCTACTAATGCGCATCATTTATTCTTAGGTCAAAATTGAACTTTTATGATGTTGAGTATCCACAAAAAAAAATGTTTAACTTTTGCTTGACCAGCAAACCCAGGCACAAAATATGTCAATGACTCTGAAAATAGTTTTAAGTTATATCTATCACCAAGGTTAAAACAACCTAGTTGATACTTACTTAGGTCACATGAATTGTTTAATCTACTCATCAGCTAAAATAGAATATTACAAAAACCAGTGACAGTCACACACAAATTTTATTGAAAATGAGAGACAAGGCAATGGGTTAGGACCAACACTCCTTACCAGAGTGCAGGCCCTAACAGCGAGTTACACAGTTTTTTATAGGATGCCGTACACTAGGGCTCACAATTTTGAACCCCTGGTATGCAGTGAACAATAAAAACCCAGAATATGATTGTAAGATAACAATTAACAATAACAAGTCCAGGAACAATAACAAATCCAAGATATAGTAGTAAGCTTACAGTGCAGAGTGCATTTCTGTCAACTTAGGCAGACCACTTGGGCACACCCTTTCTCAGTTCCTGGAATTTAGTCCCACATAGTTTCACAAGATATACCCTTAGCCTTTAGCAAGCAAAGGTAATATGTACAGAAGCAAGAGATCTGGAATTAGCTGTTAGTCATACTTACTCCACTTTGATTTTGATTCTACAGAATCAAAAGATATTTGGGTTAATTTAATAGTTTTAATTTATGTGAGCACTCATTTACCTATGTCAGTTAAAACAGAGCTCTTAAAGGAATTTTTTTACCATTAAGACATAATACGCAACATATACATATACACATATGTAACAAAAATCATGAGACAGAATAAAGTCACTTCTGTAACAGCTATTTAAAATATTTAACTACTTTTGAAAATTATCTATATACCAGAATTATTCCTTGCTCTTAATAATCTTAATTAACCATATTTTTTTCTCAATTGGAACTGGCAGGAATAAAAGCTTTACTTAAGCATTTAGCTTGGAAAATAACTTAGTCCTAGTAAAGGAGTTGAATATACATATATGAAAAGAAAATCATATCTTCATTTCAGATTCAGTTGGCAGAAATTCTTTGTGTTGCATTATTTTTATGATTCTTATTCTCTGTTGTCAATTGCACCAGGGGCTTCTGTAGCTCCTGACTTCAGATCAGCCCATCTCTAGCTGTTGCAGCTATTTGGAAAGAGAACCAGAGGATGAAAGACCTTTCTCTCTGTCTCTCCCTTGCTCTCTGTCTGAAACTCTACCTCTCAAATAAATAAATAAAAATCTTTTAAAAATATTATCTACACCAGTTGGTACAGGAACAAATGACCTAAATCAGGTCCAAATGTCATGAAACCCAAATGCCAGAGAAAGAAGATTTTCAGTGGGTATCACATTTGATCTAAGCCATCTTGGAGCCTCTCAACTCCCCTGCAAATACCATTTCTTTGTATCAACAGATATTGAGGGAGCTGATGCTAAGGCTGGGAGAAAAGGGAGAGCCTCCAAAAAAGTATTCTTGGCAGCTGCTTGGGTTGTCGCTGATATCCCTGCCCAAGGGTCAGCTCATATCCAGCAACCACAAAATGAGAGCCTCACACCTTTAGGAAGAGCTGTACCAAGAGCACTGGGTTGTGGTTTTAGTGATCTATTTCCTAGCTGAGGGGAATTACATTATCCAGGAGGAGAAGCAAGGTACAGGGGATCCCACAAATCATGGATTCCCCCCCCCCAAATTCCATGTATGAAGTCTGGATTCTCCCTGAGAACCTGCACATCCTAACCACATAATTTGGAAAAATACAGAGCTCTAGGGCTGAGCCAAAGTCACCACATTCAGGAATGAGAAGATATCCAGAGTCCCATGCCAGCTGCCATCCTGCAAGCATGAGGCAACTAACCCCACAAACACCATATTCCAGATTCTGAGCTGTCCAGGCATCCTTCTGTTGGCTCTTTTAGTGAGAGAACTTCACAGAATGACAAAGACTGAGCCTCCTGGAACCCCTATAAGCAGCAGACTGGAGAAGCTGTATTTAGCAGCATGAAAAAAAAAGACCTCATGTTGCTCTTCATTGTTGATCCAGTGTGTCTAATTGAACAGTTTGCTGAGCCAATGAGCAGGCATCATGTCCGAGAAGATGCAGCCAATCAGAGTCATGCCTACTAGATTTCTGTGAGGGGTGGGGAGCAGGGGTGCCATTCATCCAGGCTGTGGCTGATGGGGGTAGTGAGGATTGAGTCTTGGGCTCAGGTCTGGAGGTGCTCACCCTCCTGGGGCCTCACTCTCCTAAGAGCAGGGGCTGCTGTCACCTTCCTGATGACTCAACCACATGAGAGTGGGGATCTCTCCCACCCTCCAATGTCTGTGATTCTGCTGGGATCTTATGACCTGGAGCTTCCAATAAACTCCTTTATAAGAAATGAAATTTACTCAAAATTTAATGAATTCTGAGCTTTTCATTTTCTCCATGTTTTTGACTTATTTTTGTTTTAGGTCATTTTGATTTTTTAATGATTTGAAAAATATTTAAAGATACTCTATAGAAGTTTTCTAGTCTGTATTTTGTCCGTTAAAATGGCTATTTTTTCCTGCTGCTAACGGTAAGCCAGTTGATATATATTCATCTTATACTCACTAATATCACTTAATATTCTTATCAGTTTATAGTTTGTTTTGAATTACCTTTGTAGATTGTAGATTCAATCACATATTTTGAAAATTTTGTTGTTTAATTGGGTATAGAAGGAACATTCCTCAAGACAATCAAGGCAATTTATGAAAAACCCACAGCCAGCATCATATTGATTGGGGAAAAGTTGGAAGCATTTCCACTGAGATCTGGTACCAGACAGGGATGCCCACTCTCACCACTCACAATATAGTTCCGGAAATTTTTGCCAGAGCCATTTGGCAAGAAAAAGAAATTACAGGAATACAAATTGAGAAGGAAGAAGTCAAACTATCCCTCTTTGCCGATGATATGATATTTTACTTAGGGGATCCAAAGAACTCCACTAAGAGACTATTGGAACTCATAGAAGAGTTTGACAAAGTAGCAGGATATAAAATCAGTGCAGAAAAATCAACAGCCTTTGTATACACAGGCAATGTCACAGCTGAGAAAGAACTTCTAAGATTAATCCCATTCACAATAGCTACAAAAACAAATACCTTGAAATAAACTTAATCAAGGATGTCAAAGATCTCTATGATGAGAATTACAAAACTTTAAAGAAAGAAATAGAAGAGGATGCCAAAAAATGGAAAAATCTTCGATGCTCATGGATTGGAAGAATCAACATCATCAAAATGTCCATTCTCCCTAAAGCAATTTACAGATTCAATGCAATACTAATCAAAATACCAAAGACCTTCTTCTCAGATCTGGAAAAAAATGATGCTGAAATTCATATGGAGGCACAAGAGACCTTGAATAGTTAAAGCAATCTTGTACAACAAAAACAGAGCCGGAGGCATCACAATACCAGATTTCAGGACATACTACAGGGCAGTTGAATCAAAACAGCATGGTACTGGTACAGAAACAGATGGATAGACCAATGGAACAGAATAGAAACACTAGAAATCAATCCAAACATCCACAACCAACTTATATTTGATCAAGGAGCTAAAACCAATTCTTGGAACAAGGACACTCTATTCAACAAATGGTGCTGGGAAAACTGGATTTCCACATGCAGAAGTATGAAGAAAAACCCCCACCTTACACTTTGCAAAAAATCCACTCAACTTTGATTAAGTATCTAAACCTATGACCTGACACCATTACATTATTAGAGAGAATTGGAGAAACCCTGCAAGATATTGGCACAGGCAAAGACTTCTTGGAAAAATCCCCAGAGGCACAGGCAGTTAAAGCCAAAATTAACAACTGGGATTACATCAAACTGAAAAGTTTATGTACAGCAAAATAAATAATCATCAAAGTGAAGAAGCAACTGACAGAGTGGGAGAAATTATTTGGAAATACTATAACTGATAAAGGTTTAATAACCAGAATCTACAAAGAGATCAAGAAACTCCACAACAACAAAACAAACAACACATTTAAGATAGGCCAAGGGCTTAAACATATATTTTTCAAAAGAGGAAATCCAAATGGCCAACAGACACATGAAAAAATGTTCAGGATCACTAGCCATCAGGGAAATGCAAATCAAAACCACAATGAGGTTTCACCTCACCCCGGTTAGAATGGTTTACATATCAACATCAACAAACTACAGATGCTGGTGAGGATATGGGAAAAAAGGCACAATAATCTACTGTTGGTGGGAATGCAAACTGGTAAAACCATTATGTAAGTCAGTTTGGAGATTCCTCAGAAATCTGAATATAGCCCTACCACATGACCCAGCCATCCCACTCCTTGGAATTTACCCAAGGGAAATTAAATTGGTAAGTAAAAGAGCTATCTGCACCTCAATGTTTGTTGCAGCTCAATTCACAATAGCTAAGACCTGGACTCAATCTAAATACAAATCAACAGAGGACTGGATAAAGAAATTATGGGATGTGTACTCTATAGAATACTACAGAGCAATAAAAAAAACTGGTCATTTGCAACAAGATGGAGGAATCTGGAAAACATCATGCTGAGTGAAATAAGCCAGTCCCAAAGGGACAAATATCATATGTTCTCCCTGATCTGTGACAACTGAGCACCTAAAAGGAAGCCTATAGAAGTGACACTGACACTATGAGAAACAATGACTTGATCAGCACTTGTCCTGACTGTTGAGGAACAACTTACTATTTTATTCCCTTTAGTATTTCCTTTTCTACTTAATATCATTGATTGAACTCTTTAATTAACATACAATTATTCTTAGGTGTTTAAATTCAACTGAAAATTGATCCTTGTCAAAAATAAGAGTGGGAATAAGAGAGGGAGGAGATGTACAGTTTGGCACATGTTCACTCTGACTTACCCCTAATGGTAGAGCTAGAAACATGCCATGGGGTTCCAAATCCCATTAAGTTGACATTTACCAATGCCATCTTACTAGTCAAAGTGATCAGTTTAAGTTCATAATTGATCATAAAGATAGGATTAATTGTCAAAGGGATCACATAAATAAGATCAGTGCCTGCTAATAATAATTGATAGAATTAAAAAGGAGAGAATGGTCCAACATGGGAAGCAGGATACACAGCAGACTCATAGAATCACAAATGCCCTAAACAGAACTCTGGCCTCAGAATCAGCTCTTAAGGCATTCAGATCTGGCTAAGAAGCCCATTAGAGTTTCTCAGGCATGGAAAGCCAAGAGACTGTGGCAAAAAATGACCTAAATGAAAGATCTCTATGAGTGAGATTACTGTGGAAAGAATGAGCCATTAAAGAAGGAGGTACCTTTCTCTGAAGGGAGGAGGGAGCTTCCAGTTTGATTATGGCCTTGTCTAAATAAGGTCAGAGTTTGTTTACTCAAGAGGCTTCATAGCTTTGGCAGCTCATGACAAGAGCCTCGGGTGATTACTGACATCATAAATGAGAGTGCCAATTGTTAAATCAACAACAGGAATTACTGTGCACTTACTTTCCATGTAGGATCTCTGTCCTTAATGTGTTGTACTATGTGAATTAATGGTAAAACTAGTATTCAAACAATACTTTACACTTTGTGTATCTGTGTGGGTGCAATCTGTTGAAATCTTTACTTAGTATATACTAAGTTGATCTTCTATATATAAAGATAATTAAAAATGAATCTTAATGAAGAATAGGATAGAAGAGGAAGTAGGAGATGGGATGTTTTACAGGTGGGAGGGTGGTTATGGGAAGAAAAACTGCTATAATTCAAAAGTTGTACTTTCAAAGTTTGTATTTATTAAATAAAATTGTGTAAAAATAAAATAAAATTTTGTTGTTTAAGAATTGATCCATTTTTCTGATGCTTCTATTTTGTTGTTTCATTTTCCTGAATACACTTCTAGTACAATGTTGCAGAAATAGAATTGAAAGAGGTAGCTTTGTCAGAGTAAACTCCAAGGAAAAGAGCTTTAATTGTCTTATCTTAATTATACTGATTGTTATAGGCTCCTCAGAGACAATTTTAATTATAATAAGAAAATGCTGATATTTTACTTCTCTGCTAACAGTTTTTTAAAGCTTAGATGCTGAATTTAATCAAATGTTTTCTAGCATTAAGCTTAAATATTCATGCTTTTTTTATTTTTAATGATTTATTTGAAAGGCACACTGATAGAGAACTTTCATCCATTGGTTCACATCTCAAATGATGACAACAACCAAGTTGTACATAGCTGAAGCCATCAGACAGAAATACCAACTGATCTCACACATGAGTGTCAGAGACTCAAGCATTTGGGCCATTTTCTGCTGCTTTCCCAAGTGGAACAGCAGGGAACTGGGCAAAATGTCAATCATTCAGAATTTAGCACACTGATACGTGACTCCAGCATCACAACTGTTGGGTTAACCCACTGTGCCACAAGGGCATCCACTGATTTTGAGTGTTTTTATTTTCTTTTTTTTTTAGGCAGTAGCTTGATGTACAAGATATATATATATATATATATATATATATATATATATATATATATATATTTGAAGGGCAGCATTACACACACACACACACACAGAATCTATTAGTGATGGCTAGGTCTGGGACAAGTTGAAGCAGGAGTCTTAACCTCCATCTGGGTCTCCACAAGGGTGCAGAGGCCCAAAGCCTTGGGTATCTTTCACTGCATTCTCAGCCTTATTTTTTAATTAAACTTTTATTTAATGAATATAAATTTCCAAAGTACAGCTTATGGGTTACAATGGCTTCCCCCTCCCAAAACTTTCCTCCCACCCACAACCCTCCCCCCTCCCGCTCCCTCTCCCCTTCCTATCACGTCATGTTTCATTTTCAATTCTCTTTATATACAAAAGATCAGTTTAGTATAAATTAGGTAACGATTTCAACAGTTTGCCCCCATATAGCAACACAAAGTGGAAAAAAATACTATTGGAGTACTAGTTATAGCATTAAATAAGAGTGTACAGCACATTAAAGACAGAGATCCTACATAATTTTTTTTAAATTAATTAATTTTCTATGCCATTTCCAATTTAACACCAGGTTTTTTTTTTCATTTCCAATTATCTTTATATACAGAAGATCGATTCAGTATGTAATTAGTAAAGATCTCATCAGTTTGTACCCACACAGAAACACAAAGTGTAAAAATACTGTTTCAGTACTAGTTATAGCATCACTGCACATTAGACAACACATTAAGGACAGATCCCACATGCGATGTAAGCACACAGTGACTTCTGTTGCTGACTTAACCATTTGACACTCCTGTTCATGGCGTCAGTAATCTCCCTAGGCTCTAGTCATGAGTTGCCAGGGCTATGGAAGCCTTTAGAGTTCGCTGACTTTGATCTAGTTCCGATAGGGTCATAGTCAAAGTGGAAGTTCTCTCCTCCCTTCAGAGAAAGGTACCTCCTTCTTTGATGGCCCCGTTCTTTCCACTGGGATCTCACTCACAGAGATCTTTCATTTAGGTCTTCTTCTTTTTTTCTTTTCCATGGTATCTTGGCTTTCCATGCCTACAATACTCTCATGGGCTCTTCAGCCAGATCCAAATGCCTTAAGGGCTGATTCTGAGGCCAGAGTGTTGTTTAGGACATCTGCCATTCTATGAGTCTGCAGTGTATCCCACTTCCCATGTTGGATCTTTCTCTCCCTTTTTGATTCTATCAGTTAGTATTAGCAGACACTTGTTTGTGTGATCCCTTTGATTTTTAGACCTATCTAAGCCATCGAATGTGAAGAAAATTGATCACTTGGACTAGTGAGATGCCATTGGTACATGCCACCTTGATGGGATTGTATTGGAATGCCCTGGAACATTTCTAACTCCATCATTTGGGGCAAGACTGATTGTGCATGTCCCAAATTGTGCATCTCCTCCCTCTCTTCTTCCACTCTGAAATTTAACAGGGATCACTTTTCAGTTAAAATTTAAACACCTAAGAATAATTGTGTGTTATTTACAGAGTTCAACCACTAGTACTAGAACAACAACAACAACAACAAATACTAAAAAGGATAAAGTATTACATTGTACATCTAGAGTCAGGACAAGAGCTGATCAGGTCATTGTTTCTTATAATGTCCATTTTACTTCAACAGGTTTGCCCTTTGGTGCTCAGTGGTCGCCGATCAGGGAAAACAAATGATATTTGTCTCTTTGGGACTGGCTTAATTCACTCAGCATGATGTTTTCCAGATCCCTCCATCTTGTTTCAAATGACTGGGTTTCATTGTTCCTTACTGCTGTATAGTATTCTATGGAGTACATGTCCCATAATTTCTTTATCCAGTCTACTGTTGATGGGCATTTGGGTTGGTTCCAGGTCTTAGCTATTGTGAATTGAGCTGCCATAAACATTAATGTGCAGATGGCTTTTTTATTAGCCAAATTAATTTCCTTTGGGTAAATTCCAAGGAGTGGGATGGCTGGGTTGTATGGTAGGGTTATGTTCAGGTTTCTGAGGAATCTCCAGACTGACTTCCATAGTGGCTTAACCAGTTTGCATTCCCACCAACAGTGGGTTAGCGTCCCTTTTCCCTCACATCCTCTCCAGCATCTATTGTTGGTAGATTTCTGGATGTGAGCCATTCTCACGGGAGTGAGGTGAAACCTCATTGTGGTTTTGATTTGCATTTCTCTGATTGCTAGTGATTTTGAACATTTTTTCATGTGTCTGTTGGCCATTTGGATTTCCTCTTTTGAAAAATGTCTCTTGAGGTCCTTGGGCCATCTCTTCAGTGGGTTGTTTGTTCTGTTGTTGTGGATTTTCTTGATTTCTTTGTAGATTCTGGTTATCAACCCTTTATCTGTAGTATAGTTTGTAAATATTTTCTCCCATTCTGTCGGTTGCCTCTTCACTTTCCTGACTGTTTCTTTTGAAGTACAGAAACTTCTCAATTTGATGCAATCCCAAATGTTAATTTTGGTTTTGACTGCCTGTGCTCCTGGGGTCTTTCCCAGGAAGTCTTTGCCTGTACCTATATCTTGCAGGGTTTCTCCAATGCTCTCTAATAATTTGATGGTTTCGGGTCGTAGATTTAAGTCTTTAATCCATGTTGAGTGAATTTTTGTGTAAGGTGAAAGGTATGGGTCTTGCTTCAAGTTTCTGCACGTGGAAATCCAATTTTTCCAGCACCATTTATTGAATAGACTGTCCTTATTCCAGGGATTAGTTTTGGATCTTTGATCAAATATAAGTTGGCTGTAGATGTTTGGATTGATTTCTGGTGTTTCTATTCTGTTCCATTGGTCTATCCATCTGTTTCTGTACCAGTACCATGCTGTTTTGATAACAACTACCCTGTAGTATGCCCTGAAATCTGGTATTGTGATGCCTCCGGCTTTGTTTTTGTTGTACAAAATTGCTTTGGCTATTCGAGGTCTTCTGTGTCTCCGTATGAATTTCAGCATCATTTTTTCCAGATCTGAGAAGAATGTCTTCGGTATCTTGATTGGTATTGCATTGAATGTATAAATTGCTTTTGGGAGAATAGACATTTTGATGATATTGATTCTTCCAGTCCATGAGCATGGAAGATTTCTCCATTTTTTGGTATCCTCTTCTATTTCTTTCTTTAAGGTTTTGTGGTTTTCATCATAGAGATCTTTAACGTGCTTTGTTAAGTTTATTCCAAGGGATTTGATTGTTTTTGTAGCTATTGTGAATGGGATTGATCTTAGCAGTTCTTCCTCAGCCGTGGCATTGCCTGTGTATACAAAGGCTATTAATTTTTGTGCATTGATTTTATATCCTGCTACTTTGCCAAACTCTTCGATGAGTTCCAGCAGTCTCTTAGTAGAGTTCTTTGGGTCCACCTAAATAAAGAATCATATCATCTGCAAAGAGGAATAGTTTGAGTTCTTCCTTCCCGATTTGTATCCATTTAATTTCTTTTTCTTGCCTAATAGCTCTGGCTAAAACTTCCAGAACTATATTGAATAGCAGTGGTGAGAGTGGGCATCCCTGTCTGGTACCAGATCTCAGCGGAAATGCTTCCAACTTTTCCCCATTCAATAGGTTTTTGGCTGTGGGTTTTTTATATATTGCTTTGATTGTATTGAGGAATGTTCCTTCCATACCCAGTTTGCTTAGAGTTTTCGTCATGAAAGGGTGTTGTATTTTATCAAATGCTTTCTCTGTGTCTATTGAGAGAATCATATGGTTTTTCTTCTGCAGCCTGTTAATGTAATGTATTACGTTGATTGTTTTGCGGACGTTGAACCATCCTTGCATTCCAGGGATAAATCCCACTTGGTCTGGGTGGATGATCTTTCTGATGTGTTGTTGCATTCTATTGGCCAGAATTTTATTGAGTATTTTTGCATCTATGTTCATCAGGGATATTGGTCTGTAATTCTCTTTCAATGCTGCATCTTTTTCTGGCTTAGGAATTAAAGTGATGCTGATGATTCTTTTTATTTCTGTGGTGTCTGTTGTTATGTTTCCTTTTTCATCTCTGATCCTATTGATTTGGGTCTTTTCTCTTCTTTTTTTAGTTAGTTGGGCCAATGGGGTGTCAATTTTGTTTATTTTTTCAAAAAACTAGCTTCTTGTTTGGCTGATTTTTTGTAATGTTTTTTTGGATTCAATCCTGTTGATTTCTTCTTTGATTTTAATTATTTCCCTTCTTCTACTGGGTTTGGGTTTGGTTTGCTGCAGATTTTCTTGATCCTTAAGATGACTTGAAAGCTCATCTATTGGGTGCCTTTCGAATTTCTTGATGTAGGCTCCTATTGATATAAATTTTCCTCTTAACACTGCTTTTGTTGTATCCCATAGGTTTTGGTATGTTGTGCTGTTATCCTCATTTACTTCCAGAAAATTTTTGATTTCTCTTTTAATTTCTTCTATGACCCATTGTTCATTCAGGAGCATGTTGTTCAATCTCCATGTGTTTGCACGTGCTCTGGGGATTCCCGAGTTGCTAATTTCCAATTTCATTCCTTTGTGGTCTGAGAAGCTGCATGGTATGATTCTAATTCTTTTGAATTTGCTGAGACTTGCTTTATGGCCTATTATGTGGTCAATCCTAGAGAAGGTTCCATGTACTGCTGAGAAGAATGTAAAGTCCTTAGATATAGGATGAAATGTTCTGTAGATATCTGTTAGATCCATTTGGGCTATAGTGTCATTTAAATCTACTGTCTTTTGTTGATGTTCTGTCCTGTTGATCTGTCTATCTCTGAGAGTGGAGTATTGAATTCCCCCAGTACTATTGTATTGGGGTCTAAGTCTCCCTTTAAGTCCCTTAACAAGTCTTTTAAATAAGCTGGTGCCCTGTGATTAGGTGCATATACATTGATAATCATTATATCTTCCTGTTGAATGGATCCCTTAATCATTAAATAGTGCCCCTCTTTGTCTCTCCTGACAGTTTTTGTGGTAAAGTTTATGTTGTCCAATATTAAGATGGCTACGCCCGCTCTTTTTTCATTTCTGTTGGCATGGTATATATATTTTCCAGCCTTTCACTTTCAGCCTGTATGGATCATTGTTGGACAGATGAGTTTCTTGTAAGCAGCAAAAAGATGGGTTTTGTTCCTTAACCCAATCAGCCAATCATTGTCTTTTAACTGGACAGTTCAAGCCATTAACATTCAATGTGACTATTGATAAGGAGTAACTTTGCCCTGCCTTTTGCCAAAGATATTTTCTAATATCTGGTTTGAGAATCCTGTGATCTTTTGCTGTGAGGTTTCCTTCCTTTACCTTCTTTCATATTGGTGACCGTGTTTCTGTGTTTCTGTATGTAACACATCTTTAAGCATCTTTTGCAGGGCTGGATGAGTGGCGACAAATTCTTTCAATTTCTGTTTGCTGTGAAAGGTCTTTATTTCACCTTCATTCACAAATGAGAGCTTTGCAGGATATAATATTCTGGGCTGGCAGTTTTTTCTCTCTTAGTACCTGGGCTATATCTCGCCATTCCCTTCTAGCTTGTAGGGTTTCTGATGAGAAGTCAGCTGTAAGTCTAATTGGAGATCCTCTGAGAGTAATCTGGCGTTTCTCTCTTGCACATTTTAGGATCTTTTCTTTGTGTTTCACTGTGGTGAGTTTGATTACGACGTGTCGTGGTGAGGATCTCTTTTGGTCATGTTTATTAGGGGCTCTATGAGCTTCCTGTACTAGGATGTCTCTGTCCTTCTCCAAACCTGGGAAATTTTCTGCTAGTATGTCACTGAAAAGGCCTTCTAATCCTTTCTCCCTCTCCATGCCTTCAGGAACTCCTAGAACCCGAATGTTGGGTTTTTTAATAGTATCCTGTGGATTCCTGACAGTATTTTTTAGATTTCTGATTTCTTCTTCTTTTCTTTGATTTGCCTGTTTCCTTTCCTGTTGTCTGTCTTCTAATTCTGATATTCTCTCTTCTGCTTCACCCATTCTGTTTCTAAGGCTCTCTAATGTGTTTGTCATTTGATCTATTGAGTTCTTCATTTCATTGTGGTTTTTTGTCACTATCTCAGTTTCATGTTCTACTAGTGGTTTCATTTCATTTTGATTCCTCCTTAACATTTCATTTTCACGGGAGAGATTTTCTATCTTGTCCTTTAAGGATTTCCGTAGTTCAAGAATTTGTTTTTGAGAACTTCTTAATGTTGTTATCAATTTTTTGAGATCTGCTTCTTGCATTTCCTCTATCTCTTCATCTTCATAATCTTGCATTGGCATGTCTTTCTCATTTTGAGGCGTCATAGTGTCTTCCTTGCTCTTGTTACCTCGGCTTCTATGTTTGTTTTTTGGCATGTTGGAGATAATTTATGGTGTTTTTGTTTGTTTGTTTGCTGTGGTGTTTTTTTTTTCTCGTTATACTATGCCTCTAAGTGAGCTGTCTGCTTTGTTGGATCCTTAGGGGCTGTGATGAGTGTGGCCAGAGAGCTATGCTTGATTCTTCAGGTTTAAGGCTGTGCAAAGAGCGACTCTCCCAGATTGCTCACTCCCTTGCTCTTTGCTGGAATGCTCTCTCTCTCTCTCTCTCTCTCTCTCTCTCTCTTCTTTTTTTTTGACTCAGTTGGGAGTGGAGTTGAGGGTAGTTGAAATCTGGCCTCTGTGAGTATTCGTTTGATCTACCCCTGGGACCACACGAAGAGTTTATGCAGCCCTCAATGTGTTCTCGAGTTTTGCTAAAGTTACTGAGTTTGGCTGCGCTTTACATATGTAAAATCGTGGTGCTCTTTGTTTTGCTTGGTGAGTGAAGGGAGAGGCCTCTGTTTCCCCCACACACACACATTGTCTCGGCTTTCTGAGGTTTTTGTCTTACCCTCTTCCCTTGGATTCCCACGCTGGCGAGATTCTTTGGCTCGTCTCCCGCCGCTCGGCTCGTCTCCCGCGGTTGGTTTTCCACGCGGTGGGCTCCCTGTAGGTCCTCTGTGTCACATCCACTGGATCCCCATTCTCAGGCTTATTAGCAGGGAACTAGATCAGAAGTGCAGAAGGGTCTCTTGCTGTGGTGTAGCAGGTAAAGCCACCACCTACAGTGCCAGCATCCCATATGGATGCCAGTTTGAGTCCTGGCTGCTCCACTTCTGATCCTTCTCTGACTGGGAAAGCAGTAGAAGATCGCCCAAGTCATCAGGCAGCTACACTTGAGTGAGAGATCTGGAGAAAGTTCCTAGGTCCTGGCTTCTGATCAGCTCAGCTCTATCTGTTGCAGCCATCTGGAGAGTGAATCAATGGATGAAAGACCTCTTTTTCTCTCTGTTTCTCCCTCTCTGTAGCTCTGCCTTTCAAATAAGTAAATAAATCTTTAAAAAAAAGAGAAAGAAGTGTAGCAGTTAGTACATGAAGCAGTGCCTATATAGGATGTCATCACTGCAGGCAGTGGACCCAAGATATATTTTTGATAACTGTAATGCTTGATATCTTGGGGATATTTGAACAGGTAAACACACACATAAATGACATACATCCCAGGGTTCATCTTTACCTTTTGGGTAGGGCTAAACATCAATGGCTCCTCAGCACTCCAATTCAGAACCACTCTCAGTGGGTTTATATATTACACTGATGAGTAAACTTGCTTCAAGTGTTCCACAATGAGAAATTACTGAAATGTGTCAATTGGACTCTCTAGGGAGCAATAGTGATGTGCAGTAAAACTCCAAATCCAGTGAATTGTTGGATCTTCCATATCTCACATGGGTTATGGAAGCCACAGGAAGGCTTAGGAGACTGCAGCTGACAAACCTGTCATTTGGAGGTTCAGAAAAGGGAGCAGTAACATCTTTCTGTAACTTGGGGGTCCCAGCAGGGAAATCTTGTGGTGTTTCCTCCAAGTAGTACAGAGGCTGCTTCTCTCCTCTGGGATCAGGCCCCAGATTCCAGGTCTCTACAAAATTTAAATGTTCATTTGCACTACCAGCCAGTGCTGAAGTCTTCTATGACCCCTTGCTAGCTGAAAGCTGCTGTCATCACAGCATCCCTTGTGACCTGGAGGATGGATGGGCTCTTGTGGCAACAGTGTTCCTGCTCAGAAACTGAATCTCAGAGGAAACAGGTTTGGAGGAGTAGTGACTAGGTTTCAGAATATGAGGGACACTTGTAACATGTTGAGGTACTGTAGAGTCTGACACATACAAAACCCCTTGACAAATACTCGCTGTCCCAGGAGCACTCTCAAAATATTGGAGGGGCACCATTGTGGCATAGTGGGTTAAGCCACTTCTAGTGATGCCAGCATCCCATGTGGGTGCCAATTTGAGTCTTGGCTTCTCCATTTCTGATCCAGTTCAATACTAGTGTGCCTAGGAAAGCATCAGAAGATGGCCCAGGGGCCAGCACAGTGGCATAGTGAGTGAAGCCACAGCCTGCAGTGCTGGCATCCCATATGGGATCTTTCATCTACTAGTCTACTCTCCAAATGGCCACAATAGCTGAGGCTGAGCCAGAACAAATCCAGGAGCCTGGAACTCCATTAAAGTCTTTCATGTTGATGAAGGGGCCCAAGTACTTGGGTGATGACTCCGGTGCTTTCCAACATATATTTATAGGGTGTTGGATTGGAAAAGGAGCAGTAAGGACTCAAATGAATGCCCATACAAGATGGTGGCATTGCAGGTTGAGGCCTAATATTTGCACCACAGTGCTGGCCCTGATTTTCAGAGATTTCTATTGGTCACTATGGATGTCATGTAGAATGCTTGTTTTCTTGGAAACAAGCAGTTAAACAGTCACTCCAAAGACACCATGTTAATCTGTCATACAGATTTAGATGTACTAGAAATCTCACATCAAGTATGCCCACTGTCACAAAATTTCAGACAATAGTAACATTTACTATGACACTACAATGGATGTTAAGCATTTTAGAGTATAAACCAAGCTTTGAAAAGTTGATGAATGTTGGTGAAGGATAAAGATATGGATAGTAGAAATTCCTGTAATTTTTGTATTTGTCTAAGAAAGATACATGCTTTCAACAGCTTGAATTAGAACATCTCCTTGAGTCTTATCTTTCTGTTGAAATGATTCTGGGATGCAACAGTGACATCACTGCTGAGGGTTTGCAATATGTTTAGTGTCTTGATCCACAAATATGCACATCTCATCTGAATGGTGTGTGACTTGTCTGTGGGTTCTTTGTTGGGTCAGTCCATGTTGGGCTGTTTTGTTGCACTGGAGCTTACCCATGTCATGCAAAAGCTGGAAGTCATAAGTGATATCGCATGGAGGCCACTAAGGTAGCATGTGTGACACTTTTCCTGCACCAAGTCAAAAGCCTATGGCTTCATTTATACAATGAGGAGAGTTAGAGACAGTGGGAGGATTTTAGTAGGTGAGGAAACAAGAGTGCTTGGAACAGACAATCCAGAGAGGAGAGCACAAGGAGACTAATATGTCAGAGATCCTGAGACACTGGAACATCTAGAAGAAAAGTCAACCAGAGAAACAACCTGAGATGTGTTAAATAGCCTCCAGGAACAAGTCTGAGTGAAACCTACATTTGTTCTCAGAAAAATAAACTTTTCTCTGCCTTCTACTGCAGTTTAGTTCACAGGTTCAACACAAAAATGGAATAGGAAATAATCATCAAGAACATGAACATAAAATTCAGTTGCTGGGACTGACATTGTGGTACAGCACATTAAACTATCACTTATGATGCCTGCATCCCATATCAGAGTGCCAATTTGAATCCTAGCTGTGTTCTTTCTGATCCAAACTCCTAACCTGTATGTAGGAATTAGCAGATAATGGCTCGATTACTTGACCCATATGGGGTTCCTGACTGCTAGCTTCAGTCTGGCCCAGGCCTAACTGTTGCAGCCATTTAGGGGAGGGAATCAGTGAATGGAAATCTCTCTCTCTCTCTCTCTTTCTCTCTCTCTCTCTCTCTCTCTCTCTCTCTCTCTCTCTCTCTTTGCTCCTCCCTCATGTATGTGAATCTCCTTCCCTGTCACTCTGCCTTTCAGCAAAATAAAATCTTCCATCATGATCAAGCATTTGGAGATACTACACTTTAGCAGGAAATGGATTGATTTGTTCAGAGTACTCAAAGCAGCTCTTTTATATCCCACACTTATGTTTTTATAGCACTTATTATGGCATCAGTGTGTTTTATTCATTTTCTCATATCTGGTCTGTGACCTATTAAAAAGCAGCCTTCCTGATTGTGTGTCTTTTTGCTGCTCCATCCCATATACTTAGAAGAGTGTCTAGTGCCTGATATGTAAAGAACAATTGCTGAATGAGCAAACTGAGTTATTTACTAAGTGTTATGAAGGAGCTCATGTATAATCAATCCATTTATAAAATAAAGCTCAGCAGACTATGTAATGTTTATATTTTATATAAAATATATATGACTTTGCAGTCTGCCTTTGAACTTGGTCATAAGCATCATCATCCTGGTCTCCTAAATGTGTTGTGGGCAATAAGAAGATTTCTGTCTGCTCTGCTTAAAGGTCCCCATGGTTCTCAGTATTCAAAGATCTTTTCTATTGGTGACCTTTAATGTCCACCTGGTTTCTCTTTGTATCTAAGCCTGGACTTGAGGATTGTGATTGTTGATATGTATCCCAGCTCAAAACTTAAAATGGGGGCTGGCACTGTGGTTTAGTGGGTAAAGCCACCACCTATACTGCTGGCTTCCCATATGGATACCAGTTCGAGTCCCGGCTGCTCCACTTCTGATCTAGCTCTCTACTGTGGCCTGAGAAAGCAGCAGAAGATGGCACAGGTTCTCAGGCCCCTGTACCCATGAGGGAAATCTGGAAGAAGCTGCTGGCTCCTGGTTCCAGATTGGCTCAGCTTCGGCCATTGTGGCCATCTGGGGAATGATCCAGCAGATGGAAAACCTGCCTCTCTGCCTCTCCTTCTTTCTCTGTGTAACTCTGCCTTTCAAACAAATAAATAAATCTTTAAAAAAACTTCAAAATGAACCCACTGAAATATTTTTTTTATTTTCTTTTTCATTTCTTCTTCAAGCCAATGGCTGTTTGACAGTGTGAATTGAGATCCACGTATGTGTGACTTTTCCAGTTTTTCTAGAATAGATCTCTATTTTTATTCCAATGGAGATATGAAAGACAATGGCATGACTTCAATTTTCTAAAAATTGTTGACATATTTTTTTCTGAATTAGATAATCCCACCTGGAGAATTTTTAACAGCTGTTGAGAAAAACACATGTTCTGCTGCTGTCAGGTAGAATGTTCTCTGTGTAACTGTTAGGAAAACTTGATTTACAGTGTTGTTCAAATCTACCACTCTTTATTGATTTCCTACCTATTCTCTTTTATTTTGAAAGTGCAGTATTGACCTATTTTGTTTGTTCCATTGCCGTTTATCCCTTCAGAGCTGTCAACATTTGCTTTATATATTGTAGTGTTCTGAGGTTGAGTATACATGTTGTTCAACCTAAGAAAGTACAGAGGTGAACAATGCAAGAATATCAAGAATAATATGGGAACAAAATGAGGAATTCAAAATATGCATAGAACCATGAAGAAGAATCAATCAATTTTCAAGATGTAGAAAATGGTGAATAAAAAGAAAAAAAATAAAAACTTCTACTTCAAGGAAATACAACAGAAGGATTATTTTGTTATGCACAAATGAGGTTGGATTTGTATGATCCTCAAGCTCTGATGCATTTCCCTGGCATAAAACCATGTCTTCTACTGAGAACATTGTCCCAGGACTTCTTCAGGGAGTGATCCGTCCCATCTGTCAGTGCAAGTGTTAAGTGAGGATAGAACTAGCTCTTGCTGCAGGGGCAAGGGCCATGCTTGTTCTCCCTGCTGTGGAATTTTTGGTACATGAGGAATTGGGGCTCAAGTGTGCACATATTTGAGGAAATGCACAGGCCCCGGGATTTAGCCCTGGCTGTGAACAAACGGTCTTTATCTTCATAACAAGGCACACCTGCTTGCACCTAAGTGTAAGATGCCCAGTGGAGCACCCAAGACTCAAACTGGCAGCCATATAAGATGTAGGCATCACAGGCTGGAGCTGTGCCATAGCCCATCCCCTATTTGAACACTTTTTAAATGTACTTTAGTGTGGTACTGACAAAACAAAATATAGCTGATGAATTTTATCATTTAAGCATTTCTTTTTTTTTTCATTTTCAATTCTCTTTATATAGAGAAGATCAATTTAGTATAAAGATTTCAACAGTTTGCACCCACATAGAAATACAAAGTGAAACATACTGTTTGAGTACTAGTTATAGCATTAAATCAAAATGGACAGCACATTAAGGACAGAGATCCCACATGAGGAGCAAGTGCACAGTGGCTCCTGTTGTTGACGCAACAAATTGACACTCTAGTTTATGGCGCCAGTAACCATCCTAGGCTGTCGTCATGAGTTGCCAAGGCAATGGAAGCCTTCCAAGTTTACCGACTCTGATCATATTTAGACAAGATCATAAAAGACAGAGTGAGGATAGTAACCAAGGATCCTAAGAGTGGCATTTACCAGGTTTGAACAATTATACAGCATTAAGTGGGGAAGAGGACCATCAGTACACACAGGTTGGGAGTAGAGCCATTGGTGGTAGAGTAGAGGTTATGATTACAAAGGAATGAGGCCCAATTACACTAGACATGGCCTAGAACAAAGGACAGAGTCATTATTAGAGGAGCTAAGAAAGGTGCTGTCTGATTGAGAGGCAAATAGAACCTGATAGAAGGGGCTTGATAATAATCTGGTGGGCTTTAGGCCTTGTAAGTTAAGAGGCCCAGACCTATCTATCTCTTCACATGGGGTATATCCTAAGGGAGGTGTGAACCTCCTAGGGGAAGGCACTCTGTTGACTTTCATTACTTGGCTGGCCTGGGAGGAGAGCTGGCCAGGAAAAGGCAGGTGGCATCTCTAACAAGAAATTTACAGTTCTGCCTGCAATGTTGCTGACCCTACTTGACCATCCCCTCAGCTGCAGTGGTCACTTTGGAAGTTGGGCTGAGTGAAGGGCTTTTCAGCTTAGAGCCAATGAGATCTGTGGCTCTGACCTGGGCATCCTTCGACTCCAGGGCAGGTCCATTTCCAGTGATCCAACTCTTGGCAGAGCTGCCAGGGCTCTTCACAAGCTGACTTCTGCTGAAGCCCAGGCTTACCACATTGAAAGCCACTGCAGTGGACTGGCCTGTTGGGTCTCCTTGAGGGCAGATCACTGTACAGATCAGCCATTAATAGGCCTGCCACCCATTGCTTCTGATGCCTAGCTTTCTTTTCCTCCTGGTTTGTGTTAAAGCAGACCAGAGGATGCAAGTCAAGAGAGTGCCCATGTCCCATCTCTAATCTTCAGTGGCCTGAACTACAAGTCTATAGTCACAGGCATGTTCTGTAGTACTTTTTCTAAGGTAGACAATGCCCATGAGGAAAATTATATTCTCACTTTAAAACTTTCTTTCCCTTTGGTCTGAAAGGGAGGTTTTTTCTACTTACTGTATACTTCGCTGATGGCGAAGTGAATCTAGCTATGAGATTATTATTTAAGTTCTTATTTTGGCTATGCTATTACAGAAAAATGTTAGCCATCTCTTTTATAAGGTCTAAAGATTAAATTGTGCGTCCTACAGATTCCTTCATAATAGAATTAGTTTCCTACCTTGAAGAGAATAGAGAAATGAAAGAACAAGTTGGGCTTAGAATAGAGAAATGAGGGAGCAAGTCCTAGATCGCTTGCTGACAATAGCAATATTACATGAATACTTAGCAAACTGTTTCAACCATTAGATAACAACTTAAGAAAACATTTACCAGAAGGTCCAATGCCTTCTATAAATTTTAAGAATCATGTATTTGAAAACACCTCTTAAATATCTAACATGGTGTAGTTTGTTTAGCCAGTAAACTTAAGCACAACCATATAAAATGTTTTTAGTTTCTTTCTACCAACACGTTTAAAACATATGATACACAAATTCAGGTCACACAAATTAAAATGTATTTTTGATTCATTTTAGCAGCTTAAATTTATGGACAATCTTAGCTATAAGCCATTTAAAATAAAACTCTTAATAAAATTTCCCCATGTGGACATACAATGTGTACACACTTATAACATAGCATAATAGACCAATATAGCAATTTTAATAATAGCTTTTAAAATCTTTAACTCTTTTTGTAGATTGCCAACTGATTTGAATTGCTTTTTTTTTTTAGTAACCTCAGTTAACCATACTTTCTCTCAGTTGGTACTGTTCATACATTATTGGCTTCATCTGTTTACAGAGCCATCCCCAAGTACTGAATACAATAAAAGTGGCTGGAAAAAGTCCATAGGAACCTATAGGAGGACAGCTAAACACAGGACCAACAACGCTTACTTTTATGAGCAGCACATCATATATAATTATGGATGACAAAAGACTTTAAGTCGCCATGTTTAAAATTATAAACATATCAACCAACAAGAGGCACTTGCCTACTTCACAGTATTTTTGAAAGCACCTGTAGGATTTTACAAGTATTTAACCCTTTAGGCCTCTGGGGCTTTCTCATTAAGATAACTATCATGTCTAGTAACACAAGATCATTAGACTTTTTAATTCTCAAACATTTGTATTAATAGCATTTTCCAGTATAGAAACTTAAAGTCTGGTACCACATCACATCTAGACAGTCCTTCTAATATAATCCAAATAGACTGATTAGTTGGTGTCTCTATAAGATGAGAGACATAGGTCCTTCAATTTTTTCAGTTGGGCCCAAACAGGAAAAACCAAAGTTCAGGATTTATTGGAAATTTTAGAGACCAGATTGTTTGAAACTTTGATTTTTTGAATGCCTGTCAAGAATGCCAAGAAGGCTCAAAATCCAAAATATCTGGTTGAAATAAGATTCCTTAAAATCATGACATAATATAGACCAAATTTGATCATTGTTACAGGTGATTATTCAAATCTTTGAAAATAAGCACATATTTAAATAACCCATAGCTCTTAATAAAAATTCAGCTGTTTTTGAACACTTAGAATTTAACAGACATCAAGAGAACATAATAGATTACTTTAGCACATTGCTTTAACAGAGCATCAGAGTTTAATTCTATGTCAAAGAGAAATTGAGCTTCCTGTGATCTTTTGCTGTGAGGTTTCCTTCCTTTACCTTCTTTCATATTGGTGACCGTGTTTCTGTGTTTCTGTGTGTAACACATCTTTAAGCATCTTTGGCAGGGCAGGATGAGTGGCAACAAATTCTTTCAGTTTCTGTTTGCTATGAAAAGTCTTAATTTCACCTTCATTCACAAATGAGAGCTTTGCAGGATATAATATTCTGGGCTGGCAGTTTTTCTCTCTTAGTACCTGGGCTATATCTCGCCATTCTCTCCTCGCTTGTAGGGTTTCTGAAGAGAAGTCAGCTGTGAGTTAATTGGAGATCCTCTGAGAGTAATCTGGCGTTTCTCTCTTGCACCTTTTAGAATCTTTTCTTTATGTTTCACTGTGGTGAGTTTGATTACAACATGTCGTGGTGAGGATTTCTTTTGGTCATGTTTATTAGGGGTTCTATAAGCTTCCTGTACTAAGATGCCTCTGTCCTTCTCCAAACCTGGGAAATTTTCTGCTAGCATCTCACTGAAAATGCCTTCTAAACCTTTCTCCCTCTCCATGCCTTCAGGAACTCCTAGAACCCGAATGTTGGGTTTTTTAATAGTATCCTGTAGATTCCTGACAATATTTTTTAGATTTCTAATTTCTTCTTGTTTTCTTTGGTTTGCCTGTTTCCTTTCCTGTTCTCTGTCTTCTAATTCTGATATTCTCTCTTCTGCTTCGCCCATTCTGTTTTTAAGGCTCTCTAATGTGTTTGCCATTTGATCTATTGAGTTCTTCATTTCATTGTGGTTTTTTGTCACTATCACAGTTTCATGTTCTACTAGTTGTTTCATTTCATTTTGATTCCTCCTTAATATTTCATTTTCACGAGAGAGATTTTCTATCTTGTCCATGAAGGATTTCTGTAGTTCAAGAATTTGTTTTTGAGAACTTCTTAATGTTCTTATCAATTTTTTGAGATCCGCTTCTTGCATTTCTTCGATCTCATCATCTTCATAATTTTGAATTGGGGTGTCTTTTTCATTTGGGGACGTCATAGTGTCTTCCTTGTTCTTGTTAGCTTGGTTTTTGCCTTTGTTGTTTGGCATGTTGGAGATATTTGGTTTCTTCACTGTGGTGTTTTTTTCTTGTTACACTATGACTCTATATTAAGTGGACTGTCTGCTTTCGGTGGAGCCTTAGAGGGTTGAGATGAGTGTGGACTGAGAGCTGTGTTTGGTTCCTCAGTGTTGAGGGTGTGTCAAAGATGATACTCCCAGGTTAGGTGTGGTAAATCGCTCTTTCTTTTTTTGATTCAAAAGGGAAGTAATTCCACACAGCTGAACGTAATTGGAGGTAGTTAGCAGGCAAATGATATACCCACAAGAGCCAGAGATCCCAAGCTCTTTCCCAAGGACCACACAGGGAATCTCTGCTGCCCTCAGTGTGGGCTCCAATTCTCCTGCAGTCCCCCACTGGGTTGCCAAGTTAGATGCTAATCTCCTGTTATTTCACCCCTCCCCCCAGAGTCAGGTTTTTCTGCTAGGTTCAGGGCTGGTGCAGACCTGAGGTCGCCCTGCTTATGACGTATGTCCAAAATGGCGCCTGCTCTGTCTTGCTTGCCTTTGAGGGGTGAGCGGAGAGAGAGAAACTCGTGTCCGTATGGGTCACCTTTTTTTATTTTTTTCCTCTCTCTCTTCTAGTTAGCCTGGTGAATTTTTCCCCACGGAGTTTCAAGCCTCGTTCCCTCTAGCCTCCTCTTTCCGCTTGCCCGCTGGTGTCTCGGGCTATTGAGGTTCGGCTCACCTCGCGTTCCAGCGCTGGTGTGTTGAGTCTGCCGCTGGTGTCCCGAACTTGGGCTCCCACACTCTCCATGCAGGTCCACTGTGAATCACTAGTTCCGGAAGTGTTTCCTCTGCTGTTTCATCCCCTACTTTTCCTTGACCCTGCAGTATCTCCACTTATATTAAAGTGTCTCTCCCCCGGACTAATCGTGTGCTCCCTGCCTATTCCGCCATCTTGCCGCTCTCTCATTTAAGCATTTCTATGTGTATGTTGAGTAGTGTTGAGTATAAGCAAAGTGCTGTGTGACCAATATTCAGAACTGTTTTTCGTTATGAGACTGAAATTCTCTACCCAATGAATGAAAAATTCTTATAATTCCAACATCCGTAACTCCAAGTAACTGCCATTCTACTTGCCATTGCTCAGGCTACAGAGTTTTTAGGAGGTACAGTGATTTTTCAGGGTCATATAACTGAGAGGGTAGAGGGAACCCTCTTGGAACTCAGTTCTGTCTCTGCAAAGCTGGGTCTTGATTGTACCCAGGTACTCCCTGAGGTTTTTGGATTAGGCTATGTGGCATACATGTGTGTGATTATGGACATGGCATGAGGCAGAAGGAGGATGAAACTTTGGAGAGGTCTTTTCTGCTGAGGAATCCCATGAAAGTGGATGCCAAAAAAATGAAATCAATTTTTTGATGAAACTCTACAATAGGACCTGGAACTCAAGCTTTCTTTGCTGAAGACCCACTGGAGAAAGCCATCTGTTCTGCTCTGTCCTGACTTTCCAGGGGCCCAGACTCAAGAAATTCTGCAGATATTGGCTCAGCTCTCATTATTGATTCCTTGGACATTTGGGCAGGAAGGATCCCATGGTGATTTCAGTTGTCCCAAAGAAGGAAACTCTAGGCAAGGCCACCACTCTGATCCCACTTGGGCATTGCAACACTACTTCCCCTTTTGTGTGTGTGTTTTTGGAGCCTCATGTAGGGTGTTCTGTCCCATACAGGAACAATTTATTGGAAGAGTTAAAATATGGGTCAGCCTGTTAGGTTTACACTCTAGGTCATGGCAGACAGGATGGGAAGAAGAATGATGTGATTGTGCTCATCTTTTATGTGAATCCTAAGCTAGAGAAATGTTCAGACAAAAATCTGTGTTTGACCTTGCTAACAGAAAGTTACCTGGAACAGAAACAGTATTGTTAGCCAGATGGGGTTATGATACCACCAGACCTACCTTTAGAACCATTGCACAGGGGCCAGCGCTGTGGCACAGTGGGTTAACACCCTGGCCTGAAGTGCTGGCATCCCATATGGATGTTGGGTCAAGTCCTGGCTGCTCCACTTCCAATCCAGTTCTCTGCTATGGCCTGGGAAAGCATTAGAAGATGGCCAAAGTCCTTGGGCCCCCGCACCCACATGGGAGACCTGGAAGAAGCTCCTGGCTCATGGCTTTGGATCAGTGCAGCTCCAGCCATTGGGACCAATTGGGGAGTGAACCGTCAGATGGAAGACCTCTCTCTCCCTCTCTGCTTCTCCTTTCTCTTGTAACTCTGACTTTCAAATAAATAAATAAATAAATCTTATTTTTTTTGACAAGCAGAGTGGACAGTGAGAGAGAGAGAGACAGAGAGAAAGGTCTTCGTTTGCCGTCGGTTCACCCTCCAATGGCCACCGCGGTAGCGCGCTGCGGCTGGTGCACCGCGCTGATCCGATGGCAGGAGCCAGGTGCTTCTCCTGGTCTCCCATGGGGTGCAGGGCCCAAGGACTTGGGCCATCCTCCACTGCACTCCCTGGCCACAGCAGAGAGCTGGCCTGGAAGAGGGGCAACCGGGACAGGATCGGTGCCCCGACCGGGACTAGAACCTGGTGTGCCGGCACCGCAAGGCGGAGGATTAGCCTAGTGAGCCGCGGCGCCGGCCAAT